>NC_140932.1:130972622-131572622 GCF_014529385.1 Adiantum capillus-veneris
CTCATGGAAGCTTTCCATGCTGCTCTAGTTTTGCATGGCGCTGGTATTCCACAAGGTGGGAAAGGCCCCTTAGAAAGCTCGGCATGCAGGGCCGTGGGAGCAGCTGCCTACACACAAAGGGGACCAGAGGTGGATCTGCACCGAATTTGCTGTGCTTGGTGTCGTTGGGTTTGCAAGAGGGAGAGGAGCAAGATTCATCTCCGTTGCCTTGGCCATCGAGGTCCAAATCGTCCCCCCTGCTATTTTTGACCCAGCACAAATCACCATGGCCATCTGCAGGGTAAGGTAAATTTTTCTTTTTTTCTTTTATTCTTGCTCTTTCACAAGGTGGGCGCCCAAGGGGATGCACATAAAGGGTGTCTCCCAAGGGGCCATCCCCTCATAGCACCACAGGCAAGGCAGAATGGAAGGACATTGAAGGACCCGACCGTAGTTCTAACCCAACAAACATGCCAGCTACCACCTGCATGCATGGCTCGAAAGGGAGTCATGAATAGTTGGACAAGGGTTGTTTCGAGCTCACCATTGTGAATCCATATAAGCTAATACTTCTCAGGCCAGGTGCCTTCTGTTTTTTGCTTGATTGCACCTGTCTATTGCTGATTCGCCGTGCGGAGTGCGGTCCATTATGAATATCATCTTCGCCTATCCAAGCCATTGACACTTATCCAGGAACGCTCTGTCTAAGTAGACATCAATTTGACAATTGTATCCAATACAATCGACTATCCAAGGGATAAAGTATTCAAGGATTCAAGAGGCGTTGGTATCTGCTGAAACTCCTTCGGCATATTGAGAAGCATTTTGGAAAATCTGGAAAAAAATCAAGTATTTCTGTTAAAGTTTGTTATGCAATCATTTGCTTTTAGTTAGGGTTCCAACTTGTGCACAGATTGTAGCCCGAGGGGTAGGTTGTACTTTATCAAGCAAGGCTTCATTGTCATTATAGCACGGCTCTATTGACTTTAGTCACTCCCGTTACTTGGCATGAAGGATTGACTAACATGACTGACCATTCATGGATAGAATTCAATGCATATGTGTTCAACATATGGAACATACTTCTTATTTGCAACTTTATTTATTGCCTGCCATGTTGCATACACTATCGTCGATGAACCAATGCTTGCTTTGTACTCTTCCCTCAAGCATGGCTTGGCTATCAACCGCCTTGACCCACAACACGGGTCCTCAGTGGTTAACTTTATGTGCAAGCATAGAAACTCGACTTTGTTCTGGAATATCATGGAGATTGGCAATGCCTAATTTCATGAACGATGCAAAATTGTTCGGCATGGCTGACTCTTTGCACGTCAAACAGGGCTCTCTTTCCCATGTCTCGGACATCTGACAATGGCACATATGTTTGGCAAGGTCATCTACTTGTTACCGCTTCTAGAAGCTCGAGAAAAATACCGCAATTTTCCTTATCAAAATGATGAGTTCTTTTACTCGGTCATTAGCTACACATGTCAAGGATAAGATATTTGGCATGGTCGATTCAGTTACCAAGATATATGTGGGTCGATAGCAGCATTTGTTGGCTACACATTACTTATGTGAATCACGGCTTTAAATTATGCATTTTGCATTACGACTTCCCGAGATTGGCGCTATGAGCATACAACTTCATGAAGGATTTGGCACTATGCTCCTAGTATATTTCATTATGTGCTAGATGAGCGTAAAAAATAGCTGAGGGTGTATATGATACACGTGACAACTCTCTCTCATGTAGAAAAATTGGCTATGAGCCAGATTCAAATGGGTTGTTTTTCTTTCTTTGGATTTTCCAGGCAAGGGGTTATATCCAAATGACCAGGTTAGACAATTTTACACGAAGCAAGGATTATCACTGGTGCCAAGATACTGCCCATTGACTTGGAATCACGGGCTTCTGCATGCAAGGCATGCTAACCAATTGGCATGCATTTTGCCGCTTCATGGATTACACTTTTGCTATAAAACTCGCAACTCTATCAAGGACAAGATACATTATGGATTGTTTCACATGATTTTTATTTATGTTTCAAGGCAAAGTGGCATATTCTAGTCATCCTCCTATAGTCACGACCCCATACAAGGTAGATGGGTCAAAATGTGATTTGTGCTTTCTGCTGCCTCTCTCGATGAGAATGCCATACATGTAGATTGTTGCACGCTTCTAGGATAAGCTGCACGCACGGCATAAGATGAATAAGAGCATGGGAACCAACTATACACGTCATAGTAGTTTAAGGAAAGTTCCTCAGCCCAGCATGTTCTCCTTCTCTCTCTTTCTTATTTCTCTCAAAGAATAATGAAAAATTTCTAAGAAGCTTTTGATACATGTTTTGCTCGTAAGTCAGCCTAAGACAAGGTGCTCTAACTCTTAGCTAGCTAGTGGGCAAGATGCCACCCAAACTAGTCTTCATCAGTTCGTCAAATGACCATTAGTTTGTTATTGGCATAAGGGCTATGAGCCACACATGCTAAGCGCCCTTGTCAGGCCAAGGGTAAGACCCAATCAATAGCATTCCTTGGGTGCTTTTTCTCACATTTGAACATAAATACCCAGTGGAGTACCCATCGATGTTAATGGACAAGCAAGACTCTTGTCATTACGGTTATTTTGTGTGTCATTTTTGCACTACATGTTTTTAGTGCGATTCTTGAGTTGGGTTTATGATAATTCCCAATTCACATCAGCTAATCTATACCACACAATTTAGATGCAGCAGCTGGGTTGAGACAGCATGGCTATCCCTAAGAGCTAGGCATCTCATTTGTGTGGATCTCCTGCTCTCTCTATGGCACTATGAGTGTCCATAGAAACAAAGTTTTAGGGTAAGACCCAGCGGGTGAGTACTAAATCACTCCATAGGCGTTGAGGATCACAGTTTGATCTATCCCAATTGTACTTTCACAAAAAGATGTCCACAATATACCACGGAGTAGTGGACAAATTCAACTTGAAACGATCGACTATGTTGATTACCATTACCTATTAGTTAAGCGGTTTCTATCAAGGGTCTTGCCAAGCCCCTTTGACTATGTATTCTAACCAATGGGTTTCGATTGCAAAGGGAACACCCAGGGTTACAAGTTTGAATTTCTTTGTCTTTGTCAAGGGGATGTTTAAGCTAGAAGCCTTTCATCCAGCTTGCTCTTTAGCCATGTAACAAGGTCATGTAAGAGCATAGCCTTTTGAGAAAGTGTTGTCACTTTCTCTCTTCTTTGTTCATCAGGATACCATGATAAGTTTGATTCTTGTTGAAACATTTACAGAACTACATGGTAGGGTTCCATCAGGTGCATGTTTAATTCACTTGGGATACAACATGGTCTAGGAACTCAAGGAGTTCGGTTTAGCTAGTGTGGATAAATTTTATGAGGGTCCCTCTCACTCATGTCACAGAGTGTTTACAATTACCTCCACACACAAGTACATTTCATACTTGAGGGATGTCACTTTTCTTGACATCCTTATTTTAGACATATTCCAAATGTGGAGAACATGAGTCTCTAGGATTGACATTGGCACCTAATTCCTAATGGTGTGTTGTGACGACGTCCCTAGGTGGTGGTCGCATCCGTTTGTTAGACCATTTGGAGCACACAGTATCAAGAACAATTTCAGTGGCTAAAAATTGTCGGGTACTAAGTATAGACTTGTTGAGATTACAAGTGCTATGAAACAACCAGGTAATGGATGGTTGTTTCTACGTATAGCCAAGTATGTTATGTTAATGAGAATGTCTCATAGTTGGTACCTAGGTGTGAGTGCATTTTCACATTCTATTATGGCCCAACTTATGTTGCAAGGCTTTCACGTTATTAGGAGTTTTTTGGAGCAAGGGATTGCACATATGTACATACCCATGCATGGTGCATCAAATAAAGGATTGCCCATTTTCCAGAGCCAATTCGTTACTTGAGGCCCACATGTGTACATGTAGGACAACATGTACATAGTGCATCGATTTTCATCGTCACCAGTATCCGTGGCCTTTTTTAATAATAATGAGGAGTTGGTAGCACATAAAACTTCTCAAGGAATCTATTCATGGGTCGACGACATGAGGTAAGCAGGTGCATCAAATGGCATTTAGTGGCGTAAGGAGGTCGAATGGGGTCAATATTTGCACGTGGATAAGTACGAAAACAACATGGGTGTTTTCTTGTGATAATTATGCAAAAAGGTCATCATGAGGGCTATATTTGGGGGCCACTTAACATGGTTGCGAGATGCATTATTGAAAAAAGCTAAGTGCCAGGTGTGCGGATGGATACAGCAAGGTGACAACTATGCACTGCGAGGCTACTTTTTGTCATGTTTGGGGTCCGTTTGAGGTCAACTAAAAGGCCAAAGGTGCCCAAGTAATAAAGCTAAGTGTGGGAACTGAAAAACCTAATAGAAGACCAGAAAAAACATGGAGAGAAGAGGAGGAACAACCGCAACTGAGTTTTTGCTGTTTTTGGAGCCTGTTTTGGCCATAAATTGCTCATCCGAGGTCGGATTTGAGCACTTTGACATTGTAGACTGGGGTTGTGGGCCGTTCCGAACGTGATGGAACTTTCCATTTTGCCAAATTCCTCATTGTTTTTTTGCTGTTTTGGTTGTGTAATTTTCTTCAATGAGCAAAGCTTCTGCTCCAATTTGTGATTGTATCTAGCATATTTTACCCATATTGTGTGAGCTATTTTCCCATTGGTGTTGGCCCAAGCTCAAATGTATCTAAAGATAAAAAATTCTCCTCTTTTGAGCTGAGTTTTTTGGGTGTGTGTGTGTGTGTCTCTGTGTGGAGTGGGCAAATGGATAGTCTCTCTCCTCTCACTCCATCGATTTGTTCCCTGTCTCGGCCAGGCGGGTTGTGTAAGCTGAGTGGTGCCCCATAGTGTGTGTGTGTGTATCATCCCAAGAGTGTGTGCCAAGTCATTATAGAGGTTTTGTGTGTGTTTCCATCCCACTCACATTTTTTTGTTGCCCCCACTGAGGATCTTCTTCGAGTATCTTCAAGTTCGGGAGTACAGATTGCAGATTACATGTTACGGGTGACATGTTACAGGGACATGTACAGGTACAAGTGATTCACACAAGTAGAGGTAGCTGGAGTAGAGTGATACACTGGTAAGTGGGAGTCACTTGCAGTTGCTATGGGTATGCATCATGTGGCGCCTGTTTGAGGGCATTGTCTGCTGGTATTGTGCGTTACTTGTGGAAACTCACATTTTACGCCTTTGTGGATCCATACTTGGTTTGATTGGGCAGTCCCAACCATTTCTGAGACTTGGTCTGGAAGATAGTCATTTTTGAGACTTGACTATACGAGATTTGAATAAGCTTTCATGAGAGGGTCGATAGCGTGAGGTTTTATTGAGCTGGGGGATTCTCAAATGTGAGATCCTTTCGGTGATATAGGTGGTTGGAGCACCCTCTTTGTGACCTTGACATAGGCTATTACTAGTGATTCCTACTTGATGCTCGGGTTCCACTGTTGGCAGGTTATGCATACATATACAGTCTATATTTTGGGTTTATACTGCTCTACTTCTAAGAAAACTCTGCCAAAATTTTCCCAAGTTGTGGTGGCTGGTTTTTTGGTCTTTTGAGCCATTTATGATGTTATGCTACTGAAATTCTGGCAAAATCAAATGATAAGTCAGATGTGCCTTCTTGGGAGCTGCATGATTGCCTTTAATGGATGATCAAAACGGACCTCAATTCACTCCTTTTCATTTAACACAAAGAATCCAAATAAATGTTCATGTGTCCAGGAAGATTTTTTCCAGCAGTGCATAGTCTTTATGTTCGGGCCAAGAAGATTAAGAGAGATACTAGAATGCCCTTTGCCTGTTGTAATTTTGATGATTAACTATGAAAACTCATTTGATGTGCATGTGTTTGTCCTTATCTAAAGACAAGCTGCATTGAAGTTTCTAGGGATTGAGTCACTCAAAAGTTTTGGGTTCTTGCACGTGTGTTCGAAGGGGTTCTCAAAGCATCGTAACTTGGGTAGCCATGGCTTTCTCTTATCCTGAGTCTCATGGAAGAAGTGATGAAGATGTGGAAGACTTTTTGGAAAAGATGGAGGTTGTCTGCATTAGCAACCAGATTCATGACCCGGCGCAGATGTTACGTATTCTCCAGATTTGTTTGAAGAGTGATGCACGAGTTTGGTCCAAAGCATTTGAAGAGGAGTTAGGTGTGGCTGATCCACCTGTAAGATTGAGTTGGGACAATCTAAGGCATGGATTGGAAGTGGAGTTTGTGAAGACAGAAGATCCTGACAAAGTGTGGCAAGAAGTACAAGTTTTGGTGCAAAAGGAAGGTGATCCAGTAGATGCGTACATATGTAAGTTCTCATTGGCATGGGAGTGGATGTGCAAGGCCTTAGCACCACAAGTACCACCACCTGACATGATGAAGAAGGATAGATTCTTGGCTGGTCTTTGGGAGAATATACGTCGGAGAGTGGAGCTAAAGAAGACTAGAACATATGAAGATGCATTGGAGGTGGCAAGGAACAAAGAGTGGAAGCTGAGGAAAATGAGCCAGCTAGGGGTGGAGTCTTTGCCCAGGAGGTCTGATTTTCAGCCTCTGGACTCTTTACAAGGTCGCATGCCAAGGGTTCATCATGAACCATTGGTTTCTATTACTCCTCAGGTTATGCCAGCAGTGGTCACTACAACAGTGCAAGATGATGAGCTAAGGCAAGACATGAGGCAAGTGCTAGATTTAATGAATAATCTCAGCCTAAGCATGCTAGGTCAAGTGGGAAATAATTGAGGTCGATGAAGGTTTGTAAATCAGCCAGGAGGTGAAGAAAAGCCCAGGAATGGTGTTGGACAAATCAATGGTAGGTTCTAGAGGTAGACACCCACATATTATAATTGTGGAGAGTTGGGACACATCAGCCCGCAATGTGATAAGCCACCAAGGATGGGGGGAGACATGTATCCATTGCCAAGACAAATGCTAACTAGGTCAAATGAATATGGCATCGAAATTAAGGGAGAAGAAGGAACCAGTGGGTTAACCCAAGAGGAAAATAGAAAGACAAAAGTGATAAGTGTAGTCACCTTGGAGAAGGCATCAAAGCTAGAGGATACATTAGTGATGCCTATTGGGAAGAGAACCACAGAGGACAAGGAAGGAATAAGTTCCCCAAGTCCTAGTAAGAAGAAGGGAAAGAGCCATGAAGGCGAAGATGTCAAGGCCAAGAGGAAAAGAAGGCCTCGTTGCAAGTTTCAGGTTTCAGATTTTCCAATAGGGGATCGGCAATTAAGCTATGACTTGAAGGAGCATCTGACGAGCAGGAAAGCTGATGTTATTTTTGGGTAGCTTATAGAGATGGTGCCTAAGCTAAAGCGACAGTGGAAGAGGATGGTTAACCCAATGGAGAAAGAGTCAGAGAGAGGTTCAGTAAAGTTGTTGGCAATGGATGAGCTACCAAACATTTGCCCAATAGTAGATGTGTGGCACAAAAGAAAAAATTGGGACAAGGTTATGTTGATGGCGGAGCCCAAATATGTGTCATAACACACTCATGCATTGAGAAGATGGGTCTTACAGTGATTGGGGTGTCAGGCTTTCCTATTAGATTGGCAAACCATCAAAAAGTAAAATGTTTGGGTGTTGTAAAGATCTTAGAAGTGGAGGCATATGATGTAAAGGCGGTGGTTGATATTCATGTGATGCCAGCGGGGTTGGGGGCATATCCTATTGTATTGGGTAGACCATGGTTACGTGTAGTGGGAGCTGTTCAAGATTGGAGACGTGGTACGATTAGCCTCTATGGAAAGACAAGTGCCAAGAAGCTATACAATATGGACAAAAGGAAAGTATTGGAAGAGCTTTATGAAGATGAGTATGAGTCTAGTGATGAAGACTATTCCACAGTGACCAATGAGGACAGTGATAGTACTACTAGCAGTGAGGAGGATGTTGATGTTGCATTTCTTTTGATGGACAAAGAAATCCAGGAGTCTGGTTTAGTTGCATTTGCAAATGAGATTGAGGATGAAAGTGAAGGGCCTTATGAAGTGATTGAAGGGCTGATGTAAACCAAGGTTGAATTGTCAAAGAAGCAGGAATTTATGACACAAATGATCAGTGGGGACCTCTCAGCTATGGAGAAGCAGATATATTTGCACATGTTGGCTAGTTTTCCTGTACATTACTTTGTATGAAGAGATTAGAGGGTTCAAAGGAGAAGAGATGCATATAGAGCTGAAAGAAGGTGCTAAGTCAGTGCGACAAAGGTTAAGAAGGATGGGTCAAGAGCAAATGGAGGACTTGCAAGAAGAGGTGGACAAGTTATTGAAGGAAAGGTTCATAGTCCCAGTGGAAACCGCAGAATGGGTGAGTCCAGTAGTAGTCAGTTCAAAGAAGGATGCGAAGTGGAAGATTTGTGTATATTTTAAACCCTTAAATGAAGCCACTAAGAAGAACCCATATCCTCTTCCATTCATCCATCAGATCTTGGATTCAGTGGCAGGTTATGAGAGGTACAGTGTGTGTGATGGTTTTTCAGGCTATTTTCAATTGAAGATTTCTCTTAAAGACAAAACAAAAACAACTTTCATTACGCCATGGGGTTGTTCTTATTACACGGTATTGCCATTTGGGTTGACAAATGGACCATCTTTCTATCAAGAGAGAGAAAATTGGGTATTGACACCATTCATTGGTAGTTGTGTTAAAGCTTTTGTGGATGACTTCTGTGTCTACATCAGTAGAGTTGAACACCATGAGAAGCTATAGATGGTATTAGCTCGATATGATGAATGTGGAGGACAACTAAATCCAAAGAAATGTTATCTAGCATAGCCAAGGGTGAAGTTATTGGGCCATATGGTGTCTGAAAATGGCATTGAGGCTGATCCAAGCAAGGTTAAGTCTATTATTCTTCTTCCATCACCTATGAGTACAAAACAATTGGCAGCCTTTATACACAAAGTAAAGTACATGGCGCGGTTTATTCCATTGTCTTCAGAGATCCTTTATCCATTACAAAAAGTGGCAAAGCATGATCCATTGCAATGGGATGACAAGTGTGAAGAAGTGTTTCAAGAGGTGAAAGAGGTGTTAGGGGGGTTGTTAGCCATGCAGGCTCTTGATTGGGAGCAAGCGTTTTATGTAAATCCATCAGTAGGGGATGATGCCATTGGAGCCATGCTATTGCAAAAGGGGAAGGGCAACCATTATATCAGGCCAATGTATTGTGCAAGCCGAGTGAAATTGGTAGCATAAAGAAAGTTCTCGGAAGTAGATCTAGTGATGGCAAGTGTAATATTTGCTTGTCGATGATTTCGTCATTACTTGCTACCACGACCTTTTGTTTTCTTGAAGAGTTATGCCTTTTTGCCACAGTTAATTAATGGCACTAACATGTCAAAGGTGATCAAGAAATGGGTAATTGAGCTGCAAGAGTTTGAGTTCTCTTTTTTAGTGGAAGACAGTACAAGAGCTACCCTAGCTGATTTGTTGACTTACAAGGAGAATCCCCTTCTTGTTAAGGAAGAGGTGGTGAGAAGGGTAGTTGAAGAAGTTCCACAGATCAACAATGCACATGTTTTGTTCTTTGATGGCTCATACAGGAAGAGCCATAATGCTGCTTCAGGGGGTATAGCACTTTATGATCCAGAGGGGAAGCTAGTATGCAAGAGAGGGTTCAAATTGGATGCACATAGTAACAATGAGGCTGAATATGCTACGTTGGAAGCTGGATTACACATTTGTTTGAAGCATGGGATTAGAAGGTTGAGCATAAAAGGTGATGCCTTGCTAGTTGTGAAGCAAGAGCTGGGTGTGTGGAAGAGCAAGAACACCTCATGAAGGAAATGTGTTTCAGAATTAAAGGCTTGTTAAAAAAGTTTGAAGCATGGAGCATCAGACACATTGAACGTGCTCTAAATGGAGAGGCACATGAAGCAGCTCAAAGCATGATTGGGGAGCTATTTGTGTTGAGGACCAATTTACCTCTTTATCATGGCCGAGAAAGTTTGGCTCAAGAAGAGGAATTTTTGCTAACAGGAATCATTCCGAAGGACATTCAGAAGTCTAAGAAGTATGGTTTTGTGTGTAGAGCATACAAGTACAAATTGATTGGTGATGTCCTATACATGAAAGGGGCTGATCTCGTGCTGAGACGTGTACCTTGGGTGGAGAATCTTTATAGAGTGTTGGAAAAGAATCATGAAGGTACATGTGGCGGCCATTTTTCTCTAAAGATCACCTTGCATAAGATCTTGCAAGAGGGGTATGCATGGCCTAGTTTGCACAAGGATGTTCACCATTGGTGTAGGTCTTGCAATAGTGTCAAGCATTTGGGAAGAGAGTGTTGAAGCCAGAGCTACAAAAAACCATTATGGCGTTTGATGTGTTTGAAAAGTGGGGGATTGATGCAATAGGCCCGTTACCTATCACAAGCAGGGGCAAAAGCTATATTTTGATTGCAGTGGACTATCTCTCTAGATGGGCAGAGTCTATAGCAGTAAAACAAATCACTGCAAAGGATGTGGCAAAAATTTTGTATCATGAAATATTTTACAAGTTTGGGGTGCCATTGGAGCCACTTTCAGATAAAGGGCTAGGATTTAGAGCTAAACTATTAGACTTCTTATGCGAGAAGATGAAGATTAGGCACCAGCATACCACTCCTTATTATCCGTAGTGTAATGGCGTAAATGAAAGATTCAATGGTGATTTGGTACAAATTCTTTCAAAAGTGACAGAGCACCAAGGAAAGAATTGGGATTTGGAATTGCCTAGTGCATTATGGGCTTACTGTACTTCGGTGAAGACAGGTACAGGGTTTACTCCATTTTATGGAAAGGAAACACTATTGCCCGTGGAAGTAGAGTTGCCTGCGGTCAAGATGTTAGAGAAGTTGCTTGGGCCACCTAGTGATGCATTCAAAGAGAGGCTCTTACAGTTACAACTGGTTTAGCTGGATAGGATGAGTGCATTGGAACATTATGGGCAGATGCAAGATAAGTCTTTAGCAAAGATAAATGAAAAGGTCAAAATTAAGGGTATCAAGAGCATGACTTGGTTTTGTGCTACAACAGTAAGCTGGACAACACCTTCCAAAAGAAGTTTCAAATTAAGTGGGAAGCCCCTTTTGAAGTCGCGGAGCGGAGCATGGGTCGACTCTCTCTCTCACACACACACAGTGAGCTTACACAGTACAGTACGCAGAGATCTGTTAGAAGGGTTATCTCCCAATTCTTTAGTATTCACAAAGAATATGTTAGTATATACAAAGAGTCAGAGGTAAGTGAGTTAGGCGGCCGGCCGGCCATATCCGCATAAGAGGCCACTTGGGCTTTAATCCCAACAACCTCCCACTTAAAGTCCAATGTGGCACTTTAAGTAACTGTAAATCTATGAACATAAATGTACAAAGATTTACATGGCTGCCATCTATCCAATGCCCAATAACTCACGACAATGCACAAAGCCCTCTCCTGGAAGTCCCTTTGTGAGTAGATCAGCAGGATTGTCCTTGGTGTGGATCTTCAGCAGTTGTATCTGCTTGTCTTCAAGTACTTCCCTAATGAAGTGATACTTCACATCAATATGCTTAGTCTTCGAATGGAACACTGGATTCTTTGCCAATTGTATAGCACTTTGACTATCACAATATAACTCTGGCATATCTGCATTGATTCCCAAGTCTGCAACCAATCTACCAAGCCAAATAGCTTCTTTGCATGCCTCATTTGCTGCAACATACTCAGCTTCTGTAGTAGACTGCGTAACACAATCTTGTAATCGAGATCGCCATGATATGGCACCTCCAGCCAATGTAAAGACATAGCCTGATGTAGATCTCCTCTTATCCAAGTCTCCTGCATAATCTGAGTCAGTGTATCCTCTGACACTCAAATCCTGACTACCATAGCATATGCGCATACTCTTTGTATGTTTTAAGTATCTCATGATACCTTTCACTGCCTCCCAATGTTTCTTGCCGGGATTTGACATATATCTGCTAACCACTCCCACTGCAAATGCAATATCCGGACGTGTAGCAATCATTGCATACATCAAACTACCCACTGCAGACGCATATGGAATCTTATCCATTTCAGCCTTTTCTTCCTCAGACACAGGACAATCTTGTTTGCTAAGTTTCACATATGGTGGCAATGGAACACTCAATGCCTTTCCCTTCTCCATATTGAAACGTTGCAAAACCTTGTCAATATACTCTGTTTGAGATAACCAAATCAACTTCTTTGATCTGTCTCTCTCAATGCGCATACCAAGTATATGACTTGCCTCACCCATGTTTTTCATGTCAAACGATTTTGCCATCTTTGACTTCAAAGCTGAAATTTCTTCCAAGTGTTTGCCAGCAATCAACATGTCATCCACATACAAAATAAGGATCAGCCAACTGCCATCTTTAGCCTTCTTTGTATATAGACAGTGATCGAACTCACTACGTTTGTAGCCTTGAGAAAGCATAAACTGGTGGAACTTATGGTACCATGCCCTCGGTGATTGTTTTAAGCCATAAAGACTCTTTAACAACTGGCATACCAAATGTTCCATGCCTTTCTCAACAAACCCTTCTGGCTGCTGCATGTAAATTTCCACATCTAAATCACCATGCAAGAACGCTGTCTTGACATCCATTTGGTGCAACACCAAATCCAATATAGCAACCAATGCAAGAAAGCATCTCAATGTAGTCATCTTGACCACTGGAGAGAAGACTTCATCAAAGTCAATGCCTTGTTCTTGCTTAAAGCCCTTGGCAACAAGCCTTGCTTTGTACTTTGGCTGACTATCATGAGCGGTGATCTTATACCTGTAAACCCATTTACAAGGTAGAGCCTTTTTGCCCTGTGGTAATTTAACCAACTTCCATGTCTGGTTTTTATGCAAAGCTGTCATCTCTGACTGCATGGCCAACTGTCATTTTTTCGAGTCAACCACTTGTAATGCTTCCTTGTAACAAGATGGTTCTCCGCAATCTGTGAGCATGACATAATTTAGAGATGGCACATAACGATCAGGTGGTTTGGAGACACGCTCAGAACGTCTCACCACAACTGATTCTGCCTCTCTAGCCACTATAGGCTGTTCCTGAGCCTGACCATGCTGTCTTGATGTGCTAGCACTAGGTCCATCTTCTCTGAAGACAACTCTTCTGATCTCCTCTGTCTTCTCTGGCTTAGCGTGAAACTTGGCTTCATTGAAATGCACATCATTGCTACGAATAAGCTTTCTGGACTCAGGATCCCAAAGCCGGTAACCCATCTCGCCCGATTCTCCGTAGCCAAGAAATATACACTTCTTGCTCTTTGGTTCTAACTTATTTCTGAACTCCTTAGGAATATGGCTATAAGCTTCACAACCAAAGACTCTGAGATGCTTATACGAAGGTGCCTTGCCTGTCCATAGCATCTCGGCCACTGCACTCTTATCCAGAACCCTACTAGGAGACCTGTTGATCAAATGGACTGCTGTAGCCACTGCTTCCGCCCAAAATCCATCAGGCAACTCAGCATTTGACAACATGCTTCTGACCTTCTCTTGTATGGTCCTATTCATACGTTCTGCAACCCCATTCTGTGAAGGATTATATGGTGCAGTAAGTTCCCGCTTAATCCCTTTTTCTTGACAAAAGTCTTGAAAAGCTTTGGAAACGTACTCTCCACCATTGTCAGTTCTCAAGCACTTCAGCTTCTGACCACTCTGATTCTCCACCAGCTGCAAGAATGTCTTAAAGACCTTGAGCACCTCATCCTTGTGCTTCAAGAAGTAAACCCATACTTTGCGAGAATAGTCATCTATGAATGTACAAAAGTACGCTGCTCCCCCTAGTGACAAACTAGGCATTGGTCCGCATAGGTCACTATGTACAAGAGCTAACCGTTCGTCCCTACGATTCCTCTTTGATCTGTGCGGTTCCTGTGTTTGCTTACCATAAACACAATGCTCACAAAACTCGAAATCTTGAAATGAAAAGCCAGGCAAATAACCATAATGAGAAAGTATTTCCATTCCTCTTTTTGACATATGTCCCAACCTACGATGCCACAGTGACACACTTGGCTGCTCAATCACATTAATTACATGGTTTTTAACCTCTGAAACATGTAAAGTGTACAGAGTTCCTGACTTGCTGCCATGTGCTACAGTCATCGAACCTTTGGGGATCTTCCAAGCGCTGTTCCCAAAAACTGTCACATAACCCGCATCATCCAACTTCCCTGTACTAATCAAGCTCTTTCGGATTGCTGGAACATGTCTGACATTCTTGAGCCATAAAGAAGAGCCATTCTGAAACTTCAACTGCACATCTCCCACTCCAAGTATGTCACAAACCTGCTCATTGCCAAGTCTGACATAGTCTTTAGTAGCCACATATGATGTAAACCACTCTTTGTGCGGAGAAACATGTAAAGATGCCCCTGAGTCGATAATCCAATCACTCATAGCATGTCCATCCTCTGCAGTCAAGAAAACAGAATCAAGATTGCTTGTAAGGAAGATGTCACCACCTGCTATACCAGAATCACTGTCTGAACCAGATCCTGTGACATTCACCTCTTCAATCTTCACTGAACTCTTCTTTTCATCTTGCTCAGAACTCTTTGTTTTGCCTTTTTCTTGTTTCCACTTCGTACAGTCTCGCTTCATGTGACCCTTCTTGCCACAATGGTAGCATTCTATGTCATCCTTTGACTTCGAATCACGAGACTTACTTCGGTTTTGTGCCTTCTTACCCTTCTTCTCTTTAAACTGTTGTCTCCCTCGAACGACCAAAGCACTATTGCCTTTGCCTTTGTCAATGTTCTTCCTGTTCACTTCCTCTGTGAGCAAGCTGCCTTCTACATTGGCACTTGTAAGACCTTCTGGCGCGACAGAATTACTTAACGCTGTACGAAAAGTATCCCAACTGTCTGGCAAAGTGATTAAGAGAAACATAGCCTTCACTGAATCTGGAAAGACTATCTCTTGTGCTGTTAACTGGCTGAAAATTGAGTGAAATTCATTCAGATGATTTGACATGGCTGTCCCTTCCTTCATCTTCAAATCCACCAATTTCTTGAGCCAGTAAATCTGAGAAGCAGCACTTTGTTTCTCGTACATATCACATAGCTTTTGCCATACGCCATACGCTGTAGTCTCTTCTGCTACGTTGAAGTAAACATTTTCTGCCAGTGTCAGCATGATTGTGGAACAAGCTAACTCGTCAAGCTCTTCCCACTCATCTTCAGCCATACCTTCTGGTCTCTCCCCTTTGAGCTTCAGTGGCTTCACTTGTTTTTTCTGCACCAAAACCTGCCAAATCTGCTTCTTCCAGAATGGAAAGTTTGTGCCATCCAGCTTCTTTATGTTGTAAAGAGTCTCACTTTGAGAAGATGCCATATCTGCCGAACTGTTTACTCCTGAGAAAAATCCGGCAGAGTTTCCCCTGTAAACTGGCCTCTGTACACAGTAAACAAGCTATAATCAACAAGCTGAACACCTCTCCTCAGGAACTGTCAGTATTTTTGAAAATTTTTGACAGAGTCTCCCCTGTAAACTGAGCTCTGAGAACCAAAAGATAGCTCAAAAAACAATCATAAATAGCTGACCAGTGACAAATCCTGTAAGCATACACTGTCTCCTCTCTGGGCGATGACAGAACCTGTATCTGTCTCAAGACTGAACTCTGAACAATGCCTCAACGGCCTAACGCATAAGATGCAATCCAGTGTCTACACAAAGTCATACATCCTAAGGGATAAAAGTCGCCGAAGAGGATGCGTGTAGAGGGGAACTCCAGCAACCTAATCCACCTCACACTGGGTAACCCAGCCCCCAGTGCTTGGCTTCAAAAAACCTCACACACGACCCTCTCAGATGGCTCAGCAAACTGCCCAGAACTAGCATACATCCTATAATAGACAAATCACTGTCCTATGACCGCTGCGGCGGTCTGTCTGCTAGCGTGACTCACAACTAGCAGACCCACAATCACAGTACATCAATCTGCAATACATGCCAGTGGTGTCAAGCCGTCGTATGGCCACACCTCCCCTGGAACCTGGCAAGCACAAGAAGTAGAAATGCAGACTGCAATATATATATCTGATGATATATATGTGTACCTGGTCTATAGATGATGCTCTGAAGACGAATAAGTGATGTATGTCGATGTCGATATTGATGTCGACCACCTCTTGCTTGCCAATCTACACAAGACGGATTTCTTTGCGGCTGAAATCTATCTTCTGCTGTAGTGCTCAGAACGAAATTCTGAGGGCATAAACGGCTTCGAAAGGGGGGTAAAACCCGAGGTCGCCTGGGGGAAACGCTCCCGGAACGCCGAGTGTGAATTTTCGAACTCCGGATCCAGAATCTGCCGGAAAAGTGCGCGCGCGCGCGATTGCGCAAATCCGCACTGAACCAAGGCTCTGATACCAATTGAAGTCGCGGAGCGGAGCGTGGGTCGACTCTCTCTCTCACACACACACAGTGAGCTTACACAGTACAGTACGCAGAGATCTGTTAGAAGGGTTATCTCCCAATTCTTTAGTATTCACAAAGAATATGTTAGTATATACAAAGAGTCAGAGGTAAGTGAGTTAGGCGGGCGGCCGGCCATATCCGCATAAGAGGCCACTTGGGCTTTAATTCCAACACCTTTCAAGGTAGTGGAGTGTTTTCTAAATGGTACATATCAGCTGGCTAACCTGGATGGGATTCTACATAAGTCAAGTGTAAATGGATTGCATCTTAAATTGTATCATGCTAGATTGATGATGGTGGAGGAAGATGAGCTGTTTGTGGAGCAAGTAATGTTGGTGAGGGATGAGGAGACTTGTGGCGCGACGAGTCTCATATCTCTTTTTGCTGCTACTGATCATGAATATCTAGCAGGCTAGGGGATAGGCAAACTATGCTAGGAGTTTTTTGGAGCAATGGATTGCGCATATGTACATACCCATGCATGGTGCATCAAATAAAGGATTGCCCATTTTCCACAGCCAGGTGGTTACATGGGCCCCACATGTGTACAGGTAGGACAACATGTACATAGTGCATCGATTTTCATCGTCATTAGTATCAATGTGTTTTTTCTATAATAATGAGGAGTTGGTAGCGCGTAAAACTTCTTGAGAAAGCTATTCGCGGGTCGACGACATGAGATAAGCAGGTGCGTCAGATGGCATCTAGTGGCGTCATGTCAGGACAAGGGTCCTACGGGGCAAGGCCCAACCCAGGGGGTCAGGGACCTAGGCCAAGGGCCTGGACTGGACCAGTGTGGACTGGGGATCCGCTTAGTGCAAGAGCTAGGAGCTAGGCCTATATAAAGGGCGGTAGGGAGGAGGATCCTATGTCTCACTTCCCTAGGACCTACATTGGTATCAGAGTTAGGGGAGAGGAAAGCTATGGAGTAGGGAAGGAGAAGGGTTGATTTGCTGCTTGCAGGATTGCATGTTCTCTCTCTCTCTCTCTCTCTCTCTCTCTCTCTCTCTCTCTCTCTCTCTCTCTCTCTCTCTCTCTCTCTCTCTCTCTCTCTCTCTCTCTCTCTCTCTCTCTCTCTCTCTCTCTCTCTCTCTCTCTCTCTCTCTCTCTCTCTCTCTCTCTTTGGTCGTCAAGTCGTCATGGCGTGGGCCCTTGCACAAAGACGAAGTGAAATTCGACCTGCTTGGATCCACACGCACAGGACGGGGTTGGCTTCGTGCTGTCGTGGGGGGTATTTTTCATCACATGGCCTTGCCCGGAGATGGTCTACATCATCGACCATGTGGGTTGCCTTGCTCGTGCAATCGGCTGCCGCCATGGAAGCTACAGGTTTTCCATGTTATTTTTTTTAGTGCCCTATGCAAGGGCAGTTACACACGGGCAAGGCCCCATGCTATGCATCCGAGGAACTCCGAGGACTAGTGGCAAGTATGCTCCAACTTTTTTCATGTCATCATGCATCAAAGGCCATCATCATAGGCTTGGCAAGGCATCCATGGTGTAGGATTTTCCCATGGTGGGCCCGAACACAAGCTTTAGAGCACATCAAGGGCCGCCATGAGCACCATCTTCCTAGCTGGTTGCTGTGAAATTGTACACATCTTTACCATTCGATCAAAGACAATGGGACTTTCGGTTTTCAAAGCATAATTTCAGCATCAAGCCAGATAACCGTCATGCTAGCATTCGCAATTGGCAATTGGGAATCCAATGGCAAGGATTGGTTTGCGATGTGTTGCTTAAGGTAAATTATGAGTGTTGTTATTAAAAATTATGTGTGAGCAAGGCTTATTATAGATATACAACACCAAGCAAGGCTGCAATCAGCAAGGAAAGGACCTATGACAGGTCGCGGCATGTGATCAATCAGGTGAGCATTATTTTTATTTTCCAGTTTGTGTGGCACAATGTTACAAAACCCTGTTGTATATTTGTATCAAGCAACAAAGGTGCGTGCATTTTAAGCACTCCATGCACACATATGGCTTCTGACAGTTCTCATAAGCACTCACATTTTGTTGCATACTTTGATGGCAAGGGCCAATTCCTTAGCACCTCAAGACAACCGGCGTGGCCTTTTACTGGCCAAGGTCAACATATTACATACAATCTTGATAGTCATTACCGTGATTTGGACTAAGGAGCATAGCTCGGATAGAGATAACCTTTACACAGGGTTTGAGGAGGCAGGATTGTCTAGTAACAAAGCCAACTCAGGCATGCCCTGTGCCTTATAAGGCATTGATGATTGGCAAGGCCGGTTATTCTTTCAATTCTAAGAAGTAGGCAATTGGAAATGGTGAAGTTGAATCCACAGTGACCGTGTGTACTGAACCAAACATTATTATCTGGCAAATCACTTCTTGGTTTTCTTCTTGCTGGTGACTCATTTGATTCTTCCGGCAGCAAGCTTCGTCAGTAAGTGTACTAGATAAGGTACGCAATTGATTTTTTTGGTTATGTAGCATCTATTTGATAGGTACGATATGCAATAGACGTGCATACAATATGCATACACTTTAGGCATGCACATCACAAGCATGGCCTATGAAAATTACTATAAGTACCAACACAAGCATGCACATCACAAGCATGGCCTATGAAAATTACTATAAGTACTTTAGGCATGCACATCACAAGCATGGTCTATGAAAATTACTATAAGTACCAACACGTGGATTTGTTTAAAGATTGGAATGAAGCATGGCAAAATTGCAATCTTTAAATAGACATGCATGGCCTTTTACTGCACCTATTTTTGAAGGAATCAAGGCTTCAATTTACAACTCTTACATTAAGTTGCTTCTCGTTTGGGGTATGCTATGAGCACACGCCCCTGGGGAAGTTCTCCCTATGCCTACAATATATTTCAGGCCAACTTTCTCTCATGCAACGGAGATGAAGATCTACATTTGAGTGAGTTTTTCTTCCCACATCTCAAGACAGCTGGTTACAACAGGGATGACCAGGTTAGACCATGTTCAGTATTTTTTATTTTTTCCATGTTTATACATTTACATTGGAAACTAATGCTTGTGTACAAATCAAATTTCTTTGACAAATTTTCATGAAGCAAGGCTTCTCCCTTGTGCCAAGGTACTATCCAATGACTCGGAATCACGAGCAGTGGCACACAAGATTGAAAAACTGGCAAAATAAGGAATACCACCTCACAAAATCCCTACCAGTTTAAGGCAGAAATGTTTTTGTCTCTCACGTTTGAGGCCATCACTCTCGCCAAGGGCTTCACAATATGTATGCATGGCATGCTAACTAGGTGGCATAAAATCCACCGCTTCAAAGATAACACTTCCACTATCACACCAGGCACTCTGTCTCACAGACATACTAAGTTATGGATAGTTTAAATTTATGGTTGCTGTCAACGCACACTACCACTAAATGGAACCTAAATCTACGGCATATTTCACAGGCAAAGTGCCATTTTAAGTCATTTTTCTAAAGTCACGACCCCATACATGGTAAGAGGGTCAAGTTGTGGCTTGTGTTTTTTGTCCCCTCTCTCGATGACAGAGTTGTACAAGAAAATGGTTGCATGTTCATAGGATAAGGTGAAAATAAGGCATAAGATGCCTAAGAGCACACACTGTGGGCACACACTCTAGAAATTTAAGGAAAGTTCCTCGGCCCATCATGCTCTTCTTCTCTTTCTTTTTTTGATTTTTCTCAAGAATAATCAAAACTTTTTCAGAATCTTTTGATACATGTTTTTCTCGTAAGTTATCCTGAGCCAAGGTGCTCTAGCTCTCAACTAACATGTGGCTAAGATGCTACTCAAATTAGTCTTCATTTGTTCGTCCGTTGAACACTAATTTGCATAATGGCTATGAGCCACACTGGCTAAGAGCCATTGTTAGGCCAATGGTAAGACCTAACTATTGGCATTCTTTGGATAATTCTTTTCAAGATCCACCAGATCTACCCAAGGAAGTACACATCGAAATTACTGGACAAGCAAGAGTCTTGTCACTACAGATGTCTAGGGTGTCATGTTTTCCACTACATGTTTTCAGTGCGACACTCAAGTGAGTTTTTTATACTTCAACTCAAAGCGATTGAGCTCTACAAGGAAGTATCGATGCAGCAATCAGTTGCGATAGCATGGCTGTCCATAAGAGCTTGGCAGTTCACTTGTGTGGATTTCATGCTCTCTCTATAGCACTACCCCGTGTCTATGGACATACTGTTTTGGGGTAAGACCCGATAGGTGATTTTTACATCACCCCATAGGCATGAAGGATCACAGTTTGATCTTCATGAGGATCACAATTGATCTCTCCCATTTATAATTTCAAGGAAATAATTTCGCAACCTACCAAACGTGGTAGCGGGCGGACACACTTTTCAAGTTGATTCCAATCATTCTGTACACGGTTGACTATGTTGGTTACCGTTATCTGCTAGTTGAGCAGTTTCTACAAAGAGTCTTACCAAGGGGTTTGACTACGTAGATTCTAATCCGAGGGCTTGGATTGCAAACGCAACACCCAGCGTTTCCAGTGCAATGCTATTTGTTTTTTCAGGTAGGGGACGTGCTCCTCTCCATTTGAATATAGGTAAGTGTACATTACGTTCAAATCTCCAGGTATGCATCTATTGATTTGGTGTTATTCCATTTTTAGTATGCTTTGCTTGGTTTTTCAAGATGTCTAAGTATGCTTGAATGTTACAGAGCCATGCCAAGGGCATGTCGGCACAAGGTATTCTGGGCCAAGTGTCCAATCTATCTTTATGTCTTATGCTGTTACGAATCTACTTGTAGGGTTCAATTTGGCACATGTTGTCACATGGGATACAACATGGTCTAGGAACTCAAGGAGTTCGGTTTAGCCAGTGTGGAGCAAGATAATGAGGGTCCCTCTCACTCTTGTCGCGGAGTGTTTTACAGTTTCTCCACACACAAGTACATCTTGTACTCGATGGATGTCGCTTTTTCGGCCATCCTTACTTAAGACATATTCCACATGTGGTGAATATGAGTCTCTAGGACTGACACTGGCGGCTAATTCTTAATGATGTGTCGTGACGAAGTCTCTACGTGCTGGTCGCATCCGTTTTATTAGACCATTTGGAGCACACCGTATCAGGAACAATTTCAGTGCCTAGAAATTGTCGGGTACTCAGTACAGATTTGTTGCGATGACAAGTGTTGTGAAACCACCTTAACAGAGGGTCGTTTCTACATCTAGCCAAGTATGTTAAGTTACTGTCTCATGGTTGGTACCTAGGTGTGACTGATATTTCGCATTTTGTTTATGGTCCAACTCTTATTCAAAGGCTTTCACTTACGTATCGCAGAAAGTCTCGTCATGGAATTGCGGTTTGGATAAATTTGTGTTAAATGCATGCACACTAGGTGTTATGGACCCTAATGTTTAACACTGATTTATTTGGAGCGGCATGCCAATTCATGGACTTTTATTCTCTCTACACCTTTTTGCACTGCATGTGCAATCTCTTTTGTAGATTTATTATGAGTTTACACCCTGTTGCATGGAAAGTTATGCCAAGGTTTCCTTGCATTATTCCAGTACCTTCAGAAGATCTGAAAATTGGTTATGCCTTTGGACAACTCTTAGTTGTGATTACTCCTTTACAGTACTCAAGTGATTTATAAATGAGTTACCATTTAGACCCAAGTGGTTGCAAACGGACAACAATGTTGAAAATCGAGATGTTGCTCTTGGTTTCATTGAACATCCTCACTGCACCAATTATCGGTCATACAGACAACTGACTCACGTATGGGATGTCAACAAAGAAAACATCAATATTATTAAGAAGATATTACTACTTGTGTTTTTGAGAACGAAAACTCTTCCTTAAGGAGGGAGTAATGTCAGGACAAGGGTCCTACGGGACAAGGCCCAACCTAGGGGATCAGGGACCTAGGCCAAGGGCCTGTACTAGACCAATGTGGACTGGGGATCCGCTTAGGGCAAGATCTAGGAACTAGGCCTATATAAAGAGCGGTAGGGAGGAGGATCCTATGTCTCAGTTCCCTAGGACTTACACATCAAGAGGTCGAATGGGGTCAATATTTTCACGTGGATAAGTACGGAAACAATGTGGGTGTTTTCTTGTGATAATTATACAAAAAGGTCATCATGAGGACTATATTTGGGGGCCACTTCACGTGATTGAGGGATGCATTATTGGAAAAAGCTAAGTGCCAGGTGTGCGGATGGATGCAGCAGCGTGACAACTATGCACTGCGAGGCCACTTTTTGGCATGTTCCGGGTCCATTGAGGTCAACTAAAAGTCCAAAGGTGCCCAAGTAATAAAGCTAAGTGTGGGAACTGAAAAACCTGAGAGAAGACCATAAAAAACATGGAGAGAAGAGGAGGAACAGTCGCAACTGAGTTTTTGCTGTTTTTTAATCCTGTTTTGGCCATAAATTGCTCATCCGAGGTCGGTAGAGTGGGGTTTTGGGACGTTCCGGACGTGATGGTGCTGTCCATTTTGCCAAATTCCTCACTTTTTCTCTGTTGTTTTGGTTGTGTAAGTTTCTCCTATGAGCGAAGCTTCTGCTCCAATTTGTTATTGTATTAGCATATTTTACCTATATTGTGTGAGCTATTTGCCCCATTGGTGTTGGCCCAAGCTCTGGCCCAAGCTCAATTTTATCTAAACATCAGAAATTATCCTCTTTTGAGCTGAGTTTTTTGGGTGTGTGTGTGTGTGTGTTTGTGTGGAGTGGGAAAATGGATAGTCTCTCTCCTCTCACTCCATCGATGTGTTCCCGGTCTCTACCAGGTGGGTTGTGTAAGCCGAGTGGTGCCCCATAGTGTGTGAGTATCATCCCAAGAGTGAGTTTCAGGTCATTATAGAGGTGTTGTGTGTGTTTCCATCCCGCTCACAACATAAGTACCATGGAAAGTCTCGTCAAAAATGGTGATTCGAATTTGTTTGTGTAAAATGCATGCATACTAGGTGTTATGGGCCCTAGTGTTTAACATGGATTTTTTCGGAGCGGCATGCAAATTCATGGACTATTGTTTTTTCAAGTGTTTGCACTTCAAGTGAAACCTCTCTAGGGGATTTAGTATGAGTTCACACCCGGCCATATACGATAATGGTTTAGTATGGGTGTATCTGTCTGGCTAATCTAAATACTTCGATCAAATTTACATCAAGTATCCGACTGGAACCTCACTTGGTTAGTCGTAGTTTATCATCAGTCACAAAAGACTCTCTTTAATTGATTGGGGAAACCACCTGTGCTATTCATCCACATGTTGGATGGACAACTTACACGCATTCTATTTAGTACTAAAGGATATGCTAAAGTGCATACGTTAGTAAACCACGCTAAAAAATCTGCTAAGTGCATACGTTGGCAAGAAGCGACACAGCTGGATCGGTTACCTTTCTGGTTTGGAGTTTGCTTCATATGATGAAAGGCATGTTGCAACTAGTTTTAGTCTCTGCCTGTTATTCTCAAGTTCTCAAATTTTCTAGTTTGGAGTTTGCTTCATATGATGAAGGCATGTTGCGACTAGTTTTAGTCTCTACTTGTTATTCTCAAGTTCTCAACCTTGATCATAAGTTTTGATGAGGTTGGCTACTAGCAAGAAACAACAACAAGTCAAGGACTTGGTTTCAGCTGATGAGTATGTCATCATATTACTTTCATGGAAAGTTGAGCAGAGGTTTTATTGTATGTTCCAGTACCTTCAAAAAGTCTAAAACCTGGGTTTGTATTTAGACACCTCTTAGTTGTGATAACTCGTTTAGCATTCTCAAGTGAGTTCTAAATGGAATCTTCATGTTATGTTGGTTATGAGGCGGTTCTCCAAGATGGTTGCCAGAGTTCAACAATGTGGAAAATCAAGATGTTATTCTTGATTTCATTGAACCTCCTACTGAACCGGGTTCCGCTCTAACAACCAGCTGGATCCATGAAGGATGCCACTATGGAAAACATTAGTGTATCATCACTCTTGTTTTTGAGGACTAAAACTCTTCTCCAAGGGGGGAGTAATGTTATGCCAAGGGTAGGACCAGGCAGAGCCAAGGGCCAGGACGAACATGCAGTCAAGGGGGTCTCTATGTTTAGCAAGCCAAGGGCCTATATAGAGAATGGCTAGGTGGAGATTAGCATGATCCAGTTCCCTCTATTCTCACAATTAGATAACTTCTAGACAACTTTCAATGAAACATAATCTAGACCTCAAAGGTTCATTGATCATGCATATAAATATATTTTTATATATATGTACAAAGCTATTTAAAGCTGAAAAGAACCGTGCAAATTGATTTTTGATTGTGAGTAGTTCAAAAGATAGGTAGACAGAAAATAACTATTTTTTAAAACTCTTGAATGGTTTCTTTAACTTTAAAATCAGGTTAGGCTTATTTTACTTGAAAATCAAAGCAAATTAAAACTCTTCAATGCTTTCTTTAACCTTAAAATTAAATCCATAATAACATTACACTGTGATTTCACCTAGCTTTGTATTCTCAAAACATGTACGTACAATGTGTTGGAAATCGAGGTGGTTGTTGCAAATGCATGGTTGACATTGAGAAAACATGTTGCACAATGGCTACGGTCCCCTTGTCTTTGCGGTTCTTGAAGCCAAGGAGCTTTCCTTTCCAATGAAGATCCAAGTTTACACGATTCCGCACACGATGAGGGCCAATAGCAGATGGTTGCATGTATACCCAAGCACCTTTGGTGAACTCTTGTGGCACACCCTCATCATCTACACCTCTAGTGTTGTGGCATGCAAGTGCTGTGACCTCATCCTTTGGCCGCCTTTGCAAAGTAGAGTTGGCCATAGTTGAGCAAAAAAAATTAGGAGGAGGAGCAAGACCTTGCTTGTTGCTACAATGTAGGTGGGATAAAGTGATACGAAAAGGTGGTTAACTCTTGTGGCAATGGGAGGAGAAGGTGGATAACCCTTGCTTGGTGTGGCAATGGAAGGTGGTAAGGGAGGAGAGAGGAGTTTTCTTGCTGTAGCAATGGAGATGTTGTAGAGAGAGAGAGTATTGGAGTAGAGGATGAGTGTGATGGTTGCAACCAAGGAGGGGCTGGAAAAAGGGTTCTAGAGAGAGAAAATAACTTTTTGCGTAAGGACTACTTTTGGGGTAGCTCTCGATAGTAAAAAAATATTTTTCGAATTTTTTTAAAAAATTTTGAATTTTAGGGTTTTTGGGTGCACGTTTTGACTTTTGGAGGTCAAAAAATGCTTTTTTGATCATACAATAGATTTAGGGGGGGTTTCAGAAGATAAAATTTGAGTTTTGAAAAATTTTAAAATTTTCAATTTTTTGGGATTTTTTCATAACCGGATCAAAAAGGAGGGAAGTTGGAGGTTCCATAAGCCCCCCCCCCCCCTTCTCACTAGGTAAGAGCCCATTTAAGAAGTGTAAGACTACTTTGTCCCCCTACATTTTTGAGGGCATAGAGTGTGTCCACCACCCTCTTCTCATTGGCTGGCCTCTAATTAACCTTAATCCCGAAGGGCCCCTAGAGGGTTCATATTTTTCCTAATGTGTCATGCCATTATATGGCCATATGTGATTTAAAACATCCTCGATTATAAGCAATGCTTTTCAACAGTCTATTAGTATAGTTTGTACCATCGTGAATATGCACTAATACCATCCCACAACCAGTAGTACAATCTCCCAACTCACAGTATGGCATTCAACAATCACAAAATGTCCTTGAAAGAGATTAAAAATTCTAACACATAGGTTCTAGTTTAGTTTATTTGTTAAACCAAGCTTGATGTTTCAAAAATAGATTGAAAAAAACCAGAAAAATTATTGATATAATCATGTCCAAATTCTAAGCAGGTGCTAGGGCACCTACCTGTGGTCTGCATCCTGTTCCATGAAGTTGACTTTATATTCTGTAACAAAATTGACTCCCTGATCCGAGTTTCCATTGAGGCCTATTGCGGCAAAGGGCACTATCAATGAAGAAACCCACATAAACCAATTGCTCTGAAGTGGTTGCCATCTAGGAGAGAGAGAGAGAGAGAGAGAGTGTGTGTGTGTGTGTGTGTGTGTGTGTGTGTGTGTGTGTGAGAGAGAGAGAGAGAGAGAGAGAGTGTATGCATACGCATAGAGCCAAATACACAGATAAAGACGGCAATAAAGGAAGCTTGGTAGCAAAACTTGATGAGCATGGGATTACCTCACACAGCTAATCGTCGACAGAGATCTGCGAGAATAAAGAGAAGAGAGAGAAGCATATCCCGTCCATCAGATGGGCTACCTAGTATGGTCGTCCTTCAGCATGTCGTCCATTGAGCCAAAGAGCCAAAAGAGTTGCCGAAGCCCAATATTGTTGATAAAGCTGGTAATGGAGAGAGCTCCAAACTCACAAGGCAGAGATCAAGTCCCTTGTGTGTGTGTGTGTGTGTGTGTGTGTGTGTGTGTGTGTGTGTGTGTGTGTGTGAGAGAGAGAGAGAGAGAGAGAGAGAGAGAGAGAGAGAGAGAGAGAGAACCTGAGAACAAAAGCTCTCCATATTTACTAGAGAGTGGCACTGTGCATTCGAGAGTGTGTTCTATATGCATTCGATAGTGTATGTGTGTGCGTGCGTGCGTGCGCATGTTTGTGTTGAGTGGTTCCTCTTGCGCAATCTCATCTTCTATGCACTCCCAGAGCCAGGCTTGGTGAGTGAAACCAAATGCCCGCTTAAATATTAGACAAACCCTTTCCATGTGTAGTTATGAGGCCAACAAAGCAACTGAGAGGGGGAGTTATGAGGGCTCATGTTGTGTGGGTTAATGTGTATATGCACAACCTCATAAATTTTCCCAAGGATATATACCATTATGTAAACTAGCCAATTGCCAACAGGATCCTTCATGCGGTGGGTCAGTGGACAAAGTGACGCAATCTGTAGAGTGATTCGACGAGAGTGTTGGCTGCCCAATGGAGGCATTTAAAGCGAGAAATACCAATATGTTACATAAGTATCATTAAAAACCAATACCGCCACTCCTATGAGAATATTACAGCTCAAGGGTCATGCAAAGAATACAAAAATGAACTGCCATGATACTGTATGAGGGAAGTGTTAGAGAGAGACAGAGAGAGAAAGAGAGAGAGAGAGAGAGAGAGAGAGAGAGAGATATAGATAGATTTTATTATCGTCCTCGGAGGTCAAATATGACCTATGGGACCAAAGTTACATGTGATGTAGTATGTGTATGGATGATGAGTGACTCTCGATGCTCCAAAATTGTAGTGGTGAGAGTCGCAATGGAGAGCCCACACTTTGGTTGGGAGAGGAAAGTGTGTAGGTCTAAGTTATGGCTGAAAATGTGAGAGAAGCAAGTTCGGATGTGATCAAAAGCTGAGCACTCTAGTAGTGTGCGGTACTCAAACTCTCGAACTTGCAGTGAGCATAATGTGCACAATCGATTTGACTCTTCTCCATTGCCCCAACGCCCTATCTCGCATCGAAGGAAATGGGAGCTAAGCCGAATTGTTGCGATAGTGCGTATCGCGGACAAGGGAATAAGCTCAAGCATGTAAGTGTGAGTACGGTTTCCTCTCTCAGCGAAGAACATGGTTTTGTAGTTGGGGGCAATATAGGTGGTGTAATGTATGAAGCGTGACCCACCGGATTTCTCCCAAGCCGTAATACATTGGCGTTGTAGAAAAGCTTCATTCACTTGAGAGTCAATTGAAGCATCATGTAGCAAGTGTAATGCATCTCATCTCCCAAACCACTTCTTTATGTCTTGCATCCATCCCGTGCTCAAGATCTTGCTTTTATGCGTCTTTTGAACTTTTTTGCTTGCTTCCCATGCAATTATAGGAAGTCGATGTGAGGGGTTTTGACGCATCTTTATCATGTACTCCACAACCCTTTCCATGCCCATAACCTCAATTGGAAGAGATCCCAACTCAAGAAGTAGGAGCATATATGGTGTTTGTTTCTTAACTTGGAGACAGTTTGTAAGAAAACGCTTTTGGACATTCTCAAACTCTTTCCAAGTAAACTTTGAGATGCTCCCGCCCCACACTTCAACTCCATAAAGAAGAATCGGTGTCACCAATGCATCAAAAAGATACTTCTTGAGAACCCAACACTTGATGTTTCCCGCATTACACATGTTCTCAAATGCATAATATTCTCTCTTTCCCGCTTCCAAACGACGCATAGCACATTCATGCCACTTGTGATTGGATGGAACCTCAAGGCCAAGTTACTTAAAGCTCTCAACAACTTCAAGTGTCTCGTTGTTGTACACAATGCATGGCTTCTCCTTATGGTTGGTTTTCACAAGCATAACCTTTGTTTTGGATTCATTTACAATCAGCCCACTATGCAAGCAAGAGAGAGAGAGAGAGAGAGAGAGAGAGAGAGAGAGAGAGAGAATTTCAACGTTGTTGGAAGCTATCCCAAGAGACCTCAATTATCTATCCAAGAGAGCTAAGTAATGAATCATTACCAATTGCCTCATTGTTTTAAAACATTATGTAAGCAAGTATGAGGCACAGGAGATAGACAGAGTGAGATTACCAAAGAGGGAACAGGTCGGCCAAGGTTTAGTCCAAGAATTGTCAACTAGATAAGTGTGTGTGTGTGTGTGTGTGTCTTGCCCTCCCCCATCCCAGAGGAGAGATCCACTTGGTAGAGGATGGTCCACCAAGTGGACCAATTACCACCGATTGTAGTACATGCTTCCTAAAAAAAAATGTCTATAGCTCATTCACTTGTACTGTGTTAAAAAAGGTTTTAGATGTGCGCATACCCATCAATAACGTGTTGAACAAGGTGTAGATGTAACAATACCCAATTTTTGTATGATAAAGGGGTCCTCCATGGAGGAGAGTATGGTTTAGATGCGTGAATACCCATCTGTATTGTGTTGAGCAGGGTTTAGATGTAATAATACCCAATTGTTGATTGATAAAAGGGCTCCTCTAGGGATGAGAGTATGGTACTATGAAACCTACATACCTATCATCTCATGCTTTTGATTGATGTGTCATCTCAATTTTGTGAACTATGTCATCATCGTGGTTACTATACAATATTTCGATCCTGCAAGATAAAAACCATTTGAAATGTCACACCTGCTCAAGGGTGGATAATGATTACAGTATATGGATTATATGTAAGCATGTAGGTACTTGATCAATTTAGGAGCTGAGAGCTCCAACCCATCCCTTTGGATTAAATGGATCAAGCTAATAATAATATAATTTGTATCAACTTGACCTAATTAAGGAGCTAAAGATCCCCAACCCATCCCTTTGGATTAGGTGAGTCAAACTATTAATAATAGACATTAAGTGCTCCAATTCCTAGGGAATAATTATACAAGAGAGCCGCCAATCCAATTCTGAGGGTATGAATACCCATATCCTGACAGAAACCATTTGATTGAAGTCAGGATAAATTGGAGTAGCTAAATTATTATTTAATATATTATCTAATTCCAATTGTTAAGTATGGCACTAGTCCAAAGACTAGTAGGGAAAAGGAGTGTGTGTTTAAGTATGAAAAATCCCTTCATAATTGAACCATACTTAGACAATATATTGAATAACAATATTTTAAAATAAAATGTCATAAAACTCGATTAACATTTCATATACAGCAATACAACATTCTGTATCTAATGGATAATACACTTATTTAGATTAGAAATTTGATCTCTAATCATTACAAATTGATATCTTATCGTTGTATCTTTGTGTGTCCACCCTTTGGGATGAGCTTCCACTACATCTACATGGAGAAGGATCCAACTGTTACCTGCATCCATACAAAAACATTTAGTTAGAACTCTCTATGTTTGTGCATTTTGCAGGTGTTGACACTGGATCCAGTTGTCATCCATGTCACACCTGTAGACCTACTTTACAACTTACCCTTAGGATTGACTATTAAGCTAATATTTCAAGTAAGATAATCTCTAAATGTATATGCATGTGTAACCCAATACTCATCGAGCTCTCTCAAAAAACTACTACTGTGGATTACTATATATGATGCAAATACGTATGTACTTCTGGGTTATCTATCAATGTAGAGCACCTGGCAAAAATCGGACAACACCTCCTTTGTAATTCAAGTAGTATTTAAAAAAAAACCCAGTTTATTCCATCTCCCAACGAGATCCTCCACAAGAGGTTTATGGCTTCAAGAACTAACATATATTTCATGTATCAAAACCTAGCAGTATATCACATGTTACTAGCTCATAAATATGGTAGCATCCTCAAAACATATTAGAGACTAATGTACTCTGCAAGTGATTCCTTTTGAACCTCCTATCATATCATATATATTCAATCATGAATAAGAATCAATAGTCTTCACGACCCCATCAGTATCACGATTTTCAGTTTATGTAATGTCAAACAATCACCATGCTAGAATACGAATGCAATGTTTATACCCTTTCCACCAATTATCTCAACAAAAGCTAAGTGTTTATTTGTTGTTCCAAACCATTGTTTTTTTGTAAGCAAATCTAACCAATTTTGGTCATCAGTGAGTATGATAAGTTAATATGATAAATGGGGTTTGACCCAAAAAAAGATCCTTTTAGTATGATAAATGAGGTTTGATCCTTTAACTTGGTACGATAAAAAAGGGGTTTGACTAAATTTTGACAGAGTTTTGTTTGTATTTTGGGGAAATTTTCAAAAGAAACAATATACACCATCTCCTCAAGAGACCCCACATAGTAGGTTTGAGGCTACGAGATAACCCACCAACAAATATCCCGTGTATCAACATGCATCATACTTCATGAAGACTCATCCCAGTATCATTCATTGAAGTGGAGATCAAAAAGTATAATTGTAAGGTTATCCACCTAAATTAGCCTTCATTTTATGTCAAATATCTTCATCCCAGCTAGGTCATTCAACCAATAGAAAGTGTGTTATATTTTAAAGGTCTCAGATATCCTTGATCTTGTTAGTCTATGTCATGCCATTTTATGGCCATGTGTGATTTAAAACATCCTCGATAAGCAATGCTTTTCAACAATCTATTAGTATAGTTTGTACCGTCGTGAATATGCACTAATACCATCCCACAACCAACAGTACAATCTCCCAACTCACAATATGGCATTCAACAATCACAAAATGTCCTTGAAAGATATTAAAAATTCTAACACATAGGTTCTAGTTTATTTTATTTGTTACATCAAGCTTGATGTTTCAAAAAGAGATTGAAAAAAACTAGAAAAATTATTGATATAATCATGTCCAAATTCTAAGCAGGTGCCAGGGCACCTACCTGTGGTCTTCATCTTGTTCCATGAAGTTGACTTTGTATTTTGTAACAAAATTGACTCCCTGATCCGAGTTTCCATTGAGGCCTATTGCCGCAAAGGGCATTATCAATGAACAAGCCTGCATGAACCAATTGCCCTGAAATGGTTGCCATCTAGGAGAGTGTGAGTGTGTGTGTGTGTGTGTGTGTGTGTGTGTGTGTGTGTGTGTGTGTGTGTGTGTGTGAGAGAGAGAGAGAGAGAGAGAGAGAGAGAGAGAGAGAGAGGGAGCAGAGAGATACAGTGTATGCATACGCATAGAGTCAAATACACAAATAAAGATGGCAATCAAGGAAGCTTGGTAGAAAAACTTGATGAGCATGGGATTACCTCACACAGCTAATCCTTGACAGGGATCTAAGAGCAAAAAGATAAGAGAGAGGAGCATATCCCGTCCATCAGATGGGCTACCGAGTATGGTCGTCCTTCAGTATAGCCAAAGAGCCAGCATGTCGTCCATTGAGCCAAAGAGCCAGAAGAGTTGTCGAAGCCCAATATTGCTAATAAAGCCGGTAATGCACAGAGCTCCAAACTCACAAGGCACAGAGAAATTCCCTTGTGTGTGTGTGTGTGTGTGTGTGTGTGTGTGTGTGTGTGTGTGTGTGTGTGTGTGTGTGTGTGTGTGTGTGTGTGTGTGTGTGTGAGAGAGAGAGAGAGAGAGAGAGAAAGAGAGAACCTGAGAACAAAAGCTCTCCATATTTACTAGAGCAGCAGAAGTGTGCATTCGACAGTGTGTGTGTGTGTGTGTGTGTGTGTGTGTGTGTGTGTGTGTGTGTGTGTGTGTGTGTGTGTGTGTGTGTGTGTGTGTGTGTGTGTGTGTGTGTGTGCAGGCGTGTGTGTGTGTGTTGAGTGGTTCCTCTTGCGCAATCTCATCTTCTGCGCACTCTTAGAGCCAGGCTTGGTGAGTGAAACCAAATTTCCGCTTAAAAATCAAAGAAACCCTTTCCATGTGTAGTTATGAGGCCAATGACGCAGCTGAGAGGGGGAGTTATGAGGGCTCATGTTGTGTGGGTTAATGTATATATGCACAACCTCATAAATTTTCCCAAGGATATACCATTATGTAAACTAGCCAGTTGCCAGCATGATCCTTCATGCGGTGGTTCAGTGGACAGAGTGACATGATCTGTAGAGTGATTCAACAAGAGTGGTGGTTGCCCAAGGGAGCCATTTAAAGCGAGAAATACCAATATGTTACATAAGTATCATTAAAAACCAATACCGCCACTCCTATGAGAATATTACAGCTCAAGGATTATGCAAAGAATACAAAAATGAACTGATCATGTGTCGTGATACTGTACGAGGGATAGTGTTAGAGAGAGACAGAGAGAGAAAGAGAGAGAGCAAGAGAGAGCGAATTTCAACGTTGTCCTAAGCTATCCCAAGAGACTTCAATTATCTATCCAAGAGAGCTAAGTAATGACTCATTACCAATTGCCTCACTGTTTTAAAACATTATGTTAGCAAGTATGAGCCACAGGAGATAGCCAGAGTGAGATTATCGAAGAGGGAACCAGTCGGCAAAGGTTTGGTCCAAGAATTGTCAACTAGATAAGTGTGCGTGTGTGTGTGTGTGTGTGTGTGTGTGTGTGTGTGTGTGTGTGTGTGTGTGTGTGTGAGAGAGAGAGAGAGAGAGAGAGAGAGAGAGAGAGAGAGAAAGAGAGAGGTATGTCATGTCCATGGTGCAAAAAGAACCTCTGTGGAATGTGCAAGAAGAAAGACTCCATTGTGTAGTGTAGCTGTCTCATGTAAATACATCCTCCCAAGAATTTTCTTGATTATTTGTTAATGTACTGGAAGATAGATTTTGAACTTATTTTGTGTTGTAAATTAGTTATTAAAGGAGCTATCTTGTGGCTATTGAAAAAAAACTTCCCACCCCTAAAATCGTACCACCCACTCATGTTTCCACCCAGATGTGGCAACCCTTACCACTGCTTCAAAAAGCGAAAGCGCATCACTTGCAAGTACAACCCGTGGCTTCTTTTGGATGTGTGGTGTGCTCCACAGTGGTTCAATTTCAAGGCACACTCACGAGGCATTATTAGATACTGATAGCACCATTTCTTCTATTAGCTAGTACTTAGTTTTCACATTAGGTTTAAGCACAAATACCACAAACCCTTTTGTAGCCTTTACCTTGGAGATAATAGTCAAGTGTATCACTATCACACAATGGCTCATTGCACTTTTCTTTTCATAGTACATATTCTCATGATTTTTATGTTCTCTCTCGCAAAAATTTCCTATCACACAAGGGTGTAATTGGTTTGTCAACTCTAAAGGACGTCTTCAATTTGGCATTGAGCACTTAATTACTCACAACAAACTCCTTGTTCCCTTTATCTCCTATCATGAAGTCCCAAACTTTGTCCACGTCCAACACACAGATGTCAATGTAGATACCCGCACACACAACCTACATAGACTACTTAGTCACCCTCTTGGATTGTTTCAAAACAGAGAAGAAAGCGGCATAGATCAACCCTCCTATTTTCACGATGATATTCTTGTGCGACCAATTCAACACAGTTAGAATATTTCCCTCACAAAGATCCTCCCTTGCTTCCAATGTTGAGATCAACACGGCCATATAAGACATGCTAAAAAAAAAGGTTGTAAAATGGTCCTTCGAGACCCATCTTATTTGTAAGAATGATGGCATGTAGTTGGATTGATTTTAGTCCACTCAGTAGGATCACTACCCATGACCTTTACCCCTCGCATCAAGTAGACAACCTTCTAAATGACTTACACAAGTCACGCTCCATTCCTACCCTAGATCTTTCGAGCCTCTAGAGATTGGTAACACTGGCTCTTTAGCATCAACTTGTAGGTGGAGTGTGGCTGCTTGTGCACTCTTCCTTTGGGCAGAGAGGGCTGTTTTCTTTTGCTGCAGTACATGCAGCATCAATTCCTAACCCTCTTTGCCCAAAAAACATTTACAGGTTTGGTCGTCTCAGTACAAAATCGGGTATAGGTGCCGATAGACACTTCAAAACAGACATCAAAATATTTAAAATAAATATTGGTGCGTCTAAGAGCGTGTGTTCCGATGATTATTTCATAGTCTATTCCGACGGTGCACATATCAGTGCATATACGGACAATGCGATACCGACGACTGTTCCGATGCCTATTTAAGTGCATTTTAGTTTTAAAACAAACTTTGTCTCATCGCTATCTGCACCGATTTTTGTGTGGCGTGTTGTAGTGATTGTACTTGAATAGAGATTTTGATTCTGTAAATGCGTAATTTTTAATTCTGTAAATGCGTTATAAAAGAAGCTATCTTGTGGCCTTTGAAAACAACTTCCCACCCCTAAAAGTTTACCACCCACTCATGCTTCCACCGTGATGTGGCAACCCTTGGCACTGCTTCAAAAAGCAAAAGGGCATCACTTACAAGTACAACGAGTGGCTTCTTTCAATGGATGTGTGGTGTAATCCACACTCATTGATCTTTAATTAACACTAGGTTGGTAACCTAACAGGACATAAAAGTGTTGTTTCAGGGTTTTGAAAAAAACCTCCAAAACCATAGTAGATCCATTCATTTTGTAAAATCCTTTCATGAGGTTATAGTTCAAGGCCTACTACACATGGAAAAAATAAGAAACTTGTAAAATTTCTCATCTTTTGGTCACACCAAGCCTCAAATATGATGGACCAGTACATTTTCATCAAAACAGTCATTTCTTATGTTTTGTTGCATAAAAATAAGATTAGGGATTTTTGTAGGACTTGAGATAAATTCCCTAGTTAACTTCAATGGGTTGGTGATCAGAACATATGATTGCTTCTCACTCACTATTTTTTTTTGCCAAAAAAATAGGTACAAAAAAGTTGAATTTTTACCATTCTGCAAACCTATCATCAAAGTTTCTATAGCCACGCTCAATACAAATAATATATGCATGTTTTCTTAGTTCCCTATTTTCCTTTAGGTTCATAAGGAGCCATGGAGCATGTCAAAAGAATAATACATTTCTTACCAAGGGGAATCTTTGGGACAAAGATGAAGTACTAAATACAGCAAACATGAAAAAACTGGGTTCAACATTATGAGTTGTAGAATCACATAGAAACTATTCAATATCTAGCCAAATTTGATCCTTATGACTAGATATGGTTACTACCTACAAAATGCATGTAGTTGTCACAAGAAACTAACAATATTGACAAAGCTATACTTGATATACTAGAATGTTTTGTTTTCTTCTATAATTGAAAAAATCAACCATCGTTGTCTACTATGCAAAATAGGGTATTAGGTGCCCCAAAACTCAAGGAATATTAGCTTTATGTTACAATATGGGACATAGAAAATCAAAATTGTATTTGGATATCATGAAAGCCACCAAAAAAATCATAGAAGAGCTAAAATTGGCTAAAAAACTGGATTTGACAATTTTTGTAATTTGGTCATAACTTACAACTTTAGCATTTATTTCTCCCTAGAAGCATCAGGACATATTGAGGACTACTAAAGATAGTTCTCTAGCATTATAGACCTCACAAACATGAATTCTAGAGTGGTATAGTTGCAAAAAGTTGAAAAAAGCCAAAAACAGGACCCTTTTTTTCACACAGTTTAGGTTGTGAAATGTTGTGCAAGGACAAGGTTAAAGATGGAATTGATATTCCAAAAAAATGTCGAGTTTTTTTCAGGTTATGAGACAACTTTCTAGACAGATAGCACCTCAAAATCCATTTTGAAACTCTTGACATAATTCAAGGAAAATGGTCACTTAACAAGACATAAAAGTGTCCCAGGACATAAAAGTGTCCCATTACCAACCTTGTGTTAAGGCACACTCACGAGGCATTATTAGATAATACTAGCACCATTTCTTCTATTAGCTAGCACTTAGTTTTTACATTAGGTTTAAGCACAAATACTACAAACCCTGTTGTATTTCCTTGGAGATAACAATCAAGTGTGTCACTATCACACATCCCCTAATTGCACTTTTCATTTCATAGTACAATATATTCTCATGATTTTTACGTTCTCCCTAGCAAACATTTTCCTATCACACATGGTGTAATTGGTTTGTCAAATCTAAAGGATGTCTTCACATTGAAATTAAGCACTTAATTCCTCCGAGAAAGCGCCTTGTTCCCTTTATCTCCTATCAAGAAGGCCCAAACTTTGTCCACGTCCAACAAACACATGTCAATGTAGACACACACGCACGACCTACATAGACTACTTGGTCACCTTCCTGAATTGTTCCAAAACAGAGAAAAAAGCGGCACAGATCAACCTTCCTATTTTTGGCACTAATCTTCTTGTGCAACGAATTCAACACCGTCAGAATATTGCCCTCACAAAGATCCTTCCCAGCTTTCAATGTTAAGATCAACCGGGTATAAGACATGCTGAAAAAGGGAGTTATTATGGGCCCATCTCTCTCCCCCTCTATCTTCCTCTTCACTACACATGAAATTTGCCTTATCTCTCTCTCTCTCTCTCTCTCTCTCTCTCTCTCTCTCTCGTTTGCGCACGCCACGTGCAGGTGCATTATGAATTGGTAGCTATTTGAAGTCTAGCAGTTGACTAATCATGGTTAATCATTTCGAGAAATTTCCAACTATTTTGGAAGGTGCAAAGAGTTAGTAGCAATCGTGGCTAGTTCTTACCTCCCTTATCAAGGAAAACGACAAAGGTTTACAATCTTCAAAGCTCTTTTTTAGTGAAGATTTGACGTATAGAGAGATAAGGCCGATGACCGATGAATGGACAACAAGCTCCAGAGTAGGGCCACATGACCAGGTCTATGACTACTATATGATAGCTTTTGGAGAGCTATCAAAATATATTAGCTAGAAGTAGATTCCCAATAGATATCATATACCTATCTGTAGACAATGTGCTTCATTCATAGGGATCAAGTAAGCTATTAGATAACGTCTAGACCCCTTTCAATGGAACCTAATCTAAACCTAATCTAGAGCTTAAAGGTTCATTAATCATGGATATAAAATGACTTTTGTACGTATTTAAAAAGATTTTTAAAGATGACAAGAACCGTGCAATCAAATTGATTTTTGATTGTGAGTAGTTCAAAAGATAAGTAGACAGAAAATAACTATTTTTGAAAACTCTTGATGCTTTCTTTAACTTTAAAATCGGATTACGCTTCTTTTACTTGAAAATTAAAGCAAATTAAAACTCTTCAATGCTTTCTTTAACCTAAAAATTAGAGCAACCTTCTCTAACTTGAAAATTAGAGCAGGTCATCCTCAACAAATTAGCCAAATCAGTAGCTAGAATTTGCATTGATTCTATCAAAGTTGTCTTCAACTTAAAAAAACAAAAACATATCCATTTAATTGAACAATTCGACATGACATTCAACATTCCCACCCCTAAAATCGTACCACCCACTCATGTTTCCACCCAGATGTGGAAACCCTTACCGCTGCTTCAAAAAGTGAAAGGGCATCACTTGCAAGTACAACCCGTGCATTCTTTTGGATGTGTGGTGTGATCCATAGTGGTTAAACTTCAAGGCACACTCACGAGGCATTATTAGATACTGGTAGGACCATTTCTTCTATTAGCTAGTACTTAGTTTTCACATTAGGTTTAAGCACAAATACCATAAACCCTGTTGCAGTTTTCCTTGGAGATAACAGTTAAGTGTATCACTATCACACAATGGCTACTTGCACTTTTCTTTTTATAATACATATTCTCATGATTTTTACGTTCTTCCTCGCAAACTTCTTCCTATTATGGGCCTCTGAGCCCCATCTTGTTTGTAAGAATGATGGCATGTATCGTCGTTGGATTGATTTTAGGAGGCTCAATACGATCATTACCCATGACCTTTACCCCTCACCTCAAGTAGACAACCTTCTAGATGAATTATGCAAGTCACTCTCCTTTCCTTCCCTAGATCGTTCTGGCCTCTACAGATTGGCAAGCCCCCCTTACACTATAATCATGCCCATAAGATCGCTTTTAGAGCCCCAATCGGCTCGACGAGATCACTAAGGATTTAGCCAACATCTTTCAAAGATCACCAAACACCCATTTTCTATGGCCTTATACAAGATGGTGTTGTTAATTTGGTCTACCTTGACGACACATAGATGCATATGCATACATGGCATGGACACCTATCAGTTCTTTGTGAAGTCCTTAAGTGCATTTAGATATACAAGGTACGACTTCAACTCAAGAACTGTAACTTTGAGGTACTTCAGCTTTGTCATCTCTGTGTAGACAGCATTGAGATGGACCCATCCAAACTTATCGCCATTCTAAATTACTCCCCTTCCTCAAACACGAGGAACCTTGAGAGATTTCTTGGCTGGACCAATTTCTCTATGGGGTTCCTACCACAAGTGACATGTATTACTTTCCCTCTTTGTCAGCTCCTCAAAAAGGGCGTTGAGTTACAATGAACAAGTGCATGCCTGTAGGACAGTTCGAGCAAGGCCAAAAAACTAAGGTGGTGATTACAGGAGGCTCAGTTATCAGCTATTTGAGCAGATAATTGAGTCCCCCCATTGTGGTCACACGTAGATTATTGAGCCCGATCTGCTGTACTAAGCTTACACTTGTGTAACTACAAGCCAAAATCGGCAAAGTTGTTGCGCAAGGGAACTCCTTGAGGCAATGATTGCATGCTTCTGTGGCATATGTGTCTCGCCTCTATCTCTCTCTCTCACACACACGCACACACACACAACAGTAGCATAAGCGCCACCAGCAATGCTGGAGCCTATAGCCTTCATCGGCTGCATGCAGAAAGCGGCGTTTCTGTGGCCCATGATGACCATGACTAATTTTGACTAACCATAGAGCTAGTCTTCATTAGCGTTGCTGATAATATTGTCCTTTCTTCCTGATGGCCACAGTAACGACGTAGGTGCTGGAATATAAAAGATGCATGGGGATGTTAACGGCTCCTCAGAAATTAGGAGGATGCCCTGACGATGCGCCCCATGCACATTCCATCGTTTCACGTATCATCTCAGTCTGTCTGTCTCAGCGTTTCATGCTCCTGTTGGCTGTCTGTCTCAGCGTGTAATCTTTATAAGCGTTTCTTGCTCCTGTTGGATGTTTGTCTCAGCGTGTTGAGGTGAGCTTAGGATATTTCAGCGAGGGATCTCCGAGGCTTAGCCGATGTCAGCACCGGCAAAGCAGGAGCTCCAGCCGTTGCCACGCTGGAAAGCTGTTGCCACGGGGCGGCGTTCAGTGCGTGCCTTGGCCGCTGCGATCTTGGACGTCATGTACTAGGCTGCGAAATTCGCGCCAGCTTTGGTCAACAGTCCGGCGACCATACCCTACTCCACAGCGTGAATTTAAAGAGCTGCTCATTTACCTCACTCAATAATTAAGTTGCTGCACCAGCTGACTCTAAGGTAGGTAACGTTGGGATTTACTTGGGAAGATGGAACTTCAACAGACAAAATTCCCCTCCCCCGCCCAACACCAAAAACCCACACACACCAAACACACATACATTACATCTATCAATAAATATTAAAGAGCGCTCTTAACACACAAAACTCTCTCTCTCTCTCTCTCTCTCTCTCTCTCTCTCTCTCTCTCTCTCCATATACACATTCTCCAATGAAGAGTACAGACAGACTCACTTGAAGCAATCTCTCTCTCTCTCTCTCTCTCTCTCTCTCTCTCTCTCTCCCTCCATATACACATTCTCCAATGAAGAGTACAGACAGACTCACTTGAAGCAATCTCTCTCTCTCTCTCTCTCTCTCTCTCTCACACACACACATAGTGACACACCCTTCTTAAAAATTTAAACTAGTAGATTATCTATTGCACCCTGATGGCTTCTCTCCTTTTTCTACCCATCCAATAAAGCTATAAGCCACATTTATTATTACTTACTATTCATTCTTTATCAATAGTGATTGCTCGCTGTCAATCACTATTCATTCTTTTCCATCTCTCTCTCTCTCTCTCTCTCTCTCTCTCTCCCTCCAATTTACGATGGCGTTTCAAAATGTGCAATTTCCTCCCCCTGGTCCATTCAATGCTAGTGGATTGCAATGGATATTGGTGCGTGATGAATGTTCTAAGTACAAGGTTATGCAGCAAGCCATGATCCAATGGTCGCGCGTCAATGATTTCGTGCACGGCGAGGGAAAAATTGAAGGATACGACACTGTTTTCAAAAAGTACATGCACCATCGTAAAGACACTACCCAAATAAAGAGAGCATGCAATGATGCATGGATCGAGAACATCGTGTAAGTATTTAAGCGTTTAATTACACTACTCATTCTTTGTCGTCATACGTTTCTCATCATATGTTTTTTTTTCATCTTATCGAACCATCGATTTCAGCCTCACAATTTTCTTTGATCAGCCTCACAATTTTCTTTGATACATTGTAGATTTTGGTGTGCGTATGGCCCTATTGATAAGCGTAATACCACATTGGACCGTTCAACTTCCAATGCAAATCATGAAATGCCAAATCAACTGGATACAAGCCGTACTGAGAGTGTTAATCACAACACAAAAAGCAAAAGGCGACGAAACAAAGGCCTCCACAAAAGGGGGTGTCAATGCCACTTCTCAATAAGCCGCCTATTTAAAGATCCAAACATTGGATTGATATCATATATCAATCCTTATCATACCGACAAGACAGATTTAGTGTGTCATGGCGAGGGCTCCAATGTGATGTTCTCTCCTTGGGTCTCCAAGGAAAAGAAGCTTTGGGTATACAATCTTCTTCGTCGAGGCTTCACCCCACACCAAGTTCTAGATGGTCACATCCAATCACTACATGCTGAAGTTAATGCTAACCCCAATTGCTCAAAGTTGAGGGATGATTTCCTATCTGTTCGTGATATAGTGAATATATCAAGAAAGCTAGCAATCGAAACCTATCAGCTGCATGAGGATGATGCTGAGAGTACACGGCGTTGGTGTTTGGACAATGTGTCTATTGTTTTCATATATCAAGAGCAAAATTGAGTGCATCAGCAAGATTTCATTTTGGGGATTCAAACACCTTGGCAGAAGGAAATGTGTAGAGTACACGGAGATGGCAACCTCCTTGCTATGGATGAAACTTTTGGGACAAACAAGTACAAGGTAAGATTCTTTCCCACTAAGTTTATATGCAAAACCTCACAATCTAGTCTAACTAAAAAAATGCACCTTTTTCCAATTGTAGTTTCACTTGTACACCATACTTGTCTTCGATGCACATCGCAATGGGGTGCCAGTTGCTTGGGTTCTGACTTCAAGCAGCACAATGGAAGCTACCTCCTTGTGGCTTTGCAAATTTAGGAACACAATGTTGGATCACCACAAGTGTTGGGAGCCCGCTGCTTTCATGGTAGACGATGCAGAAACTGAAATACACGCAATCAGGTATAGGATCATTTTTTTGAGTGCAATTCCAATTTCCTTGGATGTATTCTTTGCTTACACATTGAAGCTCGTTTTGCATAGGGAGGTCTTTCATGTACCCATCTACCTTTGCTTGTGGCATGTGAGGCGGTGTTGGCTAAAGCATCTTGTGAGAAAGGTGCAAGATTGGCCAACTAGGGCCATGATGTTTCGCCGACTAGGCGAGATCATGCACTCACGAGGGCCCTCTTGCGCAACTGACACAGAGACAAGACAAAGCATTCAACACATGATAGGCACATTTCTAGATGACTTCCATTTGGAAGAGGCATTTTTGGAGTATTTTCGAACTTATTGGCAACCTAAAATTGGTAGGGTATTGGAGATTTAATTCTACCCACTCATGCATGTTTCTTGGCCATGAATTGGTTACTTTTTATTTGTAGATATGTGGGTGCGTGCAGTAAGGACACTGCCACACTCTGGGCAAGACACAAATGGGGCCATTGAAGCATACCATGGCGTTCTCAAGGCCAAATTTTTAGGGAGCTCTAAGAAGATGATGGGTAGACGTTGTCGAGAAATTTGCGGTCTTTCCAGGAAAGCACCGGGCTTATGGCTGTGAGAGTTTGTGAGAGAACTCAACAAAAACTATATGAAGGAGTTAAACCATAGATGCCCTGAAGACTAGGGTTTGGAAATAAGTGCAATCAAAGAAGATTCACTCTTTCTCTCTTGCACTCACACACACAAAGAAAGAACGCAAAAGAGAATGTCAAAACAATACGAAGATGAAAACATCAAGGCTATGGTCATATCGTATCATGGGTAATATGAAAGGGTTAATGGATGAGTTAATGGCATTCAATCTTGGCTGACCAAATAGGCTACGAATTGTTCTTTGGAATTGTAGTTTTGTGCTTACCATAATATATATATTTTGTCTAGTGATTGGGATTAATTGTGTGTACAAATCCTCTTGGTTCATAGCAAGATAACTACGCTAACATCAAAAGAAAAATTATAGTCTATGAGAGGTAGTATGATGGAATCCGGTGATAGAAGTATTTCATTGAGCCTTTCAGGGCCAAAGAGAAACACTATACGTTGTTGAAAGTGTATTTTACGGCTAATCCATACGTTAATTCTAATAGATTGTACAGAGTGAAAGCGATAGAAATGATCATCATGTGGGTTATTCATCTAGGATAGTATGTGAGAAATGTAGATATGAGAGAAGTGAAGAGATGAGAAGTTTCCCTCCCAAGCCCTATTCTTGCCCGTAGGTAATAAGGATACTGCGGGGAGAGATGTACTTGTAGCAAAGAGAACCTAGAGAGGATGAATTGCTAAGAATGAGAGAGATAGGTTTGGTTAAGGAGATGAGATTAGATACATATATATGTATATGTTGGATTAGAGATGAAAATGAAAACAACAAGAAATCAAGAAAACATCAATGTAGAACACATCTTACTTGAAACCCTTCGGCACCATTATTGATGGGAGAGAGAAGAAGAGTGGATAATTCCACTTTGATTGATACACCAAGTGCAAGACCTTCTTTGATTAGATTTGATCTTCCAAGGTTAGCTTGTTGCAAGAATGGCTAGTCTCCCTCTAGGAGAAAGTGTAGGCTTGGGCTTATGTTAATGGCTAAGTACAATTAGGCATTACTACTCAATCCCTCAAGAATTCCTCTCATCAATGGCTTGAATGCTTGAGTTCCTTTCAAGGAAGAAGAGGTCCCCTTTTATAGGTGAAGGGAACCCCCAAGGGTTTACACAAGAAGAGAGGAGCCAATGTGAGCAGGAATTGGAAAAGTTGGAAATGAGCTGCCCCTGCATGATGTGGGCAAACTGGGGTCCAGTATTTTGATCATTTCTCCTCAACCGTGGCTCCAAATAAAAAAGTAAAAATATGGGCAAAAACTTCAGCTCATTAGCTACGATTTTCATTTTAAAGTCGTTTTCCAATTCGGATTGGAACCTTGTGTAAACAATTCATCAAAATAGGGTCCATTTATGGCAGCAAAAGTCTTCATGTGATCTCCTTAGCCTAGACTTTCATTTAATTCCAAAGGACACCTCATGCCATATGAAAGCATGACATTGCTCCTTGACAAAGTTTTGTAATCATTCTTGCAATAATGCATTAAAATAAGTGTATCTTTGAAATCATGCCACCTAGTGTCCCACTAGGATTTGATTATCTCCTAGTAGCTATTTAAAAAGAAATATAAGAAAAGTATAAAAAATACATAGAATATATATATATTGGAGTTTACCCTAGATATAGGATCTAGCTAGGATGTGAGATGATAATGAAATAGTAGAAATAAAGAATCAATTCTTTTTGCCCCAAGTTAAAGAGGCGGAGCTATTGATGCTTTTCCCATAGTATTTTCTGATGGTAAAGTAAGGATATGTTACCCTTGAGAAAAATAATAGGATGAGATAGAAGGCTTATTATTATACTTAAATATGCATATGTACACTATAGGAAATATAATTATGTATCTATCTGTTTCTACAACCACACATGCACCAATTAGGTACTCTTTCCCACTTTTCAAGGCTGTAACCATACCCCATAACTCTCTCTTTATCTGTGGATAGTTTCTTTGGCGAGCACTTAGTACCTTTGCTCCAAATCTTACCACATACCTGTGTCCTTCTTTGTCATCTTGCCCTATTGCCCATCCAATCCCTGTAGGACTGGTATCTACTGTCACAATCACTGGCCTTCGACACTCATAGTCTACCTTTCTCAAAGTCGTTGTTGACTGGAGTAACTCCTTTAGCTTTTTCATGGATTTTACATGTGCTTCTGTCCATTTAAACTTTTGATTCTTTCTAAGCATTTGATAAAGAGGATCAACTACATGTGCATAATGTGGAATCCAAATAACATAGAAGACACATGATCCCAGAAACCTTCTAACCTCAGTGATGCAAGTGCATGTTTCTTTCATTCTTTGGATGGCATCTACCTTTGATAGACAAGGTTTCCTACCATATGGCCCACACATGTGCCCCACAATGAGCACTTCTTTGACACCAAACATAGACATTTACCCTGACAATGTAAGATTCACTTCTTCCAACCTAGACAAAATTTTATCACAATCATTTATGTGATTTACCACAAACCTGCGACATCTCTTGAGATCCAAAGCTTCATCTTTGTCACTTTCTTCACATCCTTTGATAGGAAAATCATCAATGAAAGGCATTGTGATTTGAGGAATAAAGTCGCGTAAGACCTTATTCATCCCATTCATCATATGTGCAACCGAGTTGGTTGCTCCCTGTGGCAAGGTACACATCCTTACTAAACCCAAAGGTGTCCTCATGGTTGTCAAGTCTCTGCTTTCGATTGCAAGCTGAAATTGATCATACCCTGAGTAGAGATCCCCCATTGAGTAGATTGCCCTCCCTGCAAATGCCTCTGCAAATTCATCCACAATTGGACCTGTACCTACATTTCTAATTGTCACCTTGTTCACTGGTTGCATATCTTGGATGAAGCGTAGAGAACCATTCCTCTTTGGAACTGTGAACCACCTGTTTGAGTATGGAGCACAAGAAGGCTCCAAGATTCCCATTTTGATTTTCTCATTCAGTAGCTCTACTAACTTTGGCAAATGAGCCTTTGGAACCGGAATAGGCCGCAGATTCCAAGGCACATGAGGTATTGTGAAAATTACCATAGGAACTACAATATAAGGATCAACACATCCTATCTCATGTGGCTCAAATGCAAAAGACTTACCATGCTTTGAAAGCATTTCTTTCAAGCACTTTGTCTCCTCTTGTGTTAGAAACTCCTCGCAACCAATCTGCAACTCTTGAAAGGACTCCTTTGTGAAGGTATGCCCGATCTTTTTAGGATTCCACAAACTTGGTCGTAAAGAAGCCTGTTCAATCTTTTCCCTGTTGTTGGGTGGTAAGGGTGAAGCTACTGGTTTCACCTTCTTTGCTACACTCTTGTATTTAGTTTCAACATGGACTTCTGGGCCAACTGTTTGGCTTTCTTTAAAGGCTTCTATTACTTGATACATTTCCATAGAGAAAACTTCCACAACTTCATTTTCAAGATGCAAACTAGACCTCATTATAGCATCAAGCTCACCCATAGTATCTACAAAAGAAACTTGTTCACACAAACCCAAAACATTTTCAGTAGGCTTTAGCAACCCGCTCTTTTTCATGCCTATTTGTACATTATGCACATATTGCCTCTCATATCTCTTCAAATCTTCAAGTTTTGTAAAACATACTGATCCATTCCTTGTTACCAAGGAGCTCATCGAGAAAGTTTCACCTATTTTTGGATCAAGCGAAACCCTTTTTCTTTCTGTACCACTACAATCCCGCTTTACAATGGTACTTGGCCAAAACCCATCATTTCTCTATGATCATGAAACTCTTTGCTTACCTTTGGTAGAGGATGTTCTCTGAGGTTGTCACAATTTCTTTCATGGTTTACACAGACTGTGAGAAATTGGACAGCTCGTTTACCATCTTTGCTACGTATTCTAGCATATGCTGAACCATCATCCATTACCTTTGTTTCCATTCGAACTCCCACAATGTAGGGTTGTCCAAGGATGAGATGATATGAAGATATATCGTGTACAAAGAAGTTTTGGTCAATCTTTACATCACCTATTGTTACCTTCACACCTGGACATGCTGCATACAATTCACCGGATGAATTGTTTGCCACTTTTACCATCCAGCCATGATCTTTGTCCATCGGCCATTTGCACTTGTTGTAGAGACTCTTTGACATTATGTTTATTTCTGAACCATGGTCAATCAAGGCAACAAATGGCTCTTCAAGATCACCTACCTTGACCAAAGTTTCTATAGTAGCCCTTGCCCAATGACTTCGTGAATAGTAACTCCTAGGAATATCTTCAACTTCTTCATCATCATTTGAGAAATACACTTGCTTCACTCTCCCACTAGATTGGTAGCATCCTACCACAGCTCCATCATTCTCCTTATTTTGCAGTTGCATCCCTTGTGTCTTTGAGGTTTCCCCTTCAACCCGTGGACGAGAAACTTCAGCAAGGGTTTCCCTCTTTCTCTTGATGATGTCAATGATATCCTCATGGAATTCACGCTTTGCAATGCCAAGAACTTCTCCCATAGTAAACTCAATCTTGCTATTCAAGATCCCCTCCAAGACTTTCTTTAAATCTGTAGCAACCTCAATATCAGATTGTAGTTTATAAGTTGGGCCTTTTGTCTTACCTTTCATTGGCTCTTTCTTCTTTCCTGTTGTAGACTCCTCCATGAGTACTTCAGGTGGAGATGCTCCTTGTGTTGAGGGTGTTTGAGAAGGCATTGAGTCGCTTCTTCCCCCACTTCTAGAAGCTCTTTTTGATGGTCCTTCATCAGCATTCTCACGTCTGCGCTTCTCTTCTACAATTGCCTCATTTTGTTGGCATTTTGTAATGTAGGCATGCACTGACAATGAGTCCACTGGATCATTCCATCCTGTTTCTAGACGTATGCAATCACCTGCTTCATGTACAATCTCTTTTGTAAGCTTTCCCTTTTTAGCTAATTGCATGACATTTGGCCAAATTTGACCATGATGGTCACTCACCTCTTCATCACAAAAATGTTCAATTTTTACTCCATAAGTAGCTGCCTCAACTGAAGACGTGGCATGCTTGGTTTCCATATCTTCAACTAAGGTTTGCATTCCCCCCTTCCCAAAGTTAGTTCTCAAGGGTAGACCTGTCGCTCTTAAGTGGATTTTACCATCCTTAAAAAAGACAACATCTTTTGACAAAGCATCACTAAAATCATCACAATCCCTTCTTACATGGTCTGTACTATCACACCAAATACATCTATTAACAAACCCTTCTTTGGGCTGTTGTCTTTGCCTAGGAAGTGGCCCTGATGGTTGGCCTTTTTCTTCAAGCTTTGCAAACATCACCTTCAAGTCACGCATTCCCTTCACAAGCTCATCTAGCATGGACTCATCAAACTTAGGAGCGATAAAAGTAGGCTTTACCATTTTGTCAGAAGTTGAGGTGGAAGGACTTGTACTGTTTACTACCATCTTGTCCCTTCTTCTTTGTCGTTTGGCAAGCAGTGAGACAGCACCTTCAACCTCATTCCAGTCAGTCTTTACTCCTTGCTCAGCATCTTTATCTTCAAGAAGAAGCTCCAAATTTTCTTGAAACTCTTTACCTCCAGCTTGTAAGAAAAGATCTGTCTTCTCTGCATGTAGTGTGGCCCTTTCTGTCCTAGTGAGTTGTGCATAGCCCCGCTTAAATTCCCTAAGTAGCTCTGTTATTGATAGTCCTTGCTTTGTCTTGACTACCCATTCTAAGAATGTCCTTTTGGTCACTCTCTCCGAGTCCTCCATGAAATATTCCTCCTTTAAAGCTACTTTGAGTTCTTCCCAATTTCTCCCATGCCCATCTTTAATTGCCCTAACATGCTTCCTAATTTTTGGAGCAACAACCAGCTCAAAGCTTTGAATCATCTCACCTTCTGACACGCGATGCAGCTCCATCTCCTTCACATACTTGCATAAGTACTTGGTTACATCTTTGCCATTGAACTGATCCATTCTGTTGACGACCGCTTGTATGGCTTTCGTTGCTGAAATCTCCCTTCTTTCAGTAGCATGTTGTTGTTGCATGAACATTGCAAATGCTTGAAACATTTGCATTGTTGCTGGGTCAAAATGCATACCCTGTTGCTCAACATGATCACCCATGATTACCCACAAACTCTCACCCTGGCAGTTTCGCGTCGGGTTCACCAAAAATATGTCGAGAAATTTGCGATCTTGCCAGGAAAGCACCGGGCTTATGGCTGTGACAGTTTGTGAAAGAACTCAACAAAAACTATATGAAGGAGTTAAACCATAGATGCCATGAAGACTAGGGTTTGGAAAGAAGTGCAATCAAAGAAGACTCACTCTTTCTCTCTTTCACTCACACACACAAAGAAAGAACGCAAAAGAGAATGTCAAAACAATACGAAGATGAAAACATCAAGGCTATGGTCATATCGTATCATGGGTAATATGAAAGGGTTAATGGATGAGTTAATGGCATTCAATCTTGGCTGACCAAATAGGCTACGAATTGTTCTTTGGAGTTGTAGTTTTGTGCTTACCATAATATATATATTTTGTCTAGTGATTGGGATTAATTGTGTGTACAAATCCTCTTGGTTCATAGAAAGATAACTACGCTTACATCAAAAGAAAAATTATAGTCTATGAGAGGTAGTATGATGGGATCCGGTGATAGAAGTATTTCATTGAGCCTTTCAGGGCCAAAGAGAAACACTATACGTTGTTGAAAGTGTATTTTACGGCTAATCCTTACGTTAATTCTAATAGATTGTACAGAGTGAAAGCGATAGAAATGATCATCATGTGGGTTATTCATCTAGGATAGTATGTGAGAAATGTAGATATGAGAGAAGTGAAGAGATGAGAAGTTTCCCTCCCAAGCCCTATTCTTGCCCGTAGGCAATAAGGATACTGCGGGGAGAGATGTACTTGTAGCAAAGAGAACCTAGAGAGGATGAATTACTAAGAATGAGAGAGATAGGTTTGGTTAAGGAGATGAGATTAGATACATATATATGTATATGTTGGATTAGAGATGAAAATGAAAACAACAAGAAATCAAGAAAACATCAATGTAGAACACATCTTACTTGAAACCCTTCGGCACCATTATTGATGGGAGAGAGAAGAAGAGTGGATAATTCCACTTTGATTGATACACCAAGTGCAAGACCTTCTTTGATTAGAGTTGATCTTCCAAGGTTAGCTTGTTGCAAGAATGGCTAGTCTCCCTCTAGGAAAAAGTGTAGGCTTGGGCTTATGTTAATGGCTAAGTACAATTAGGCATTACTACTCACTCCCTCAAGAATTCCTCTCATCAATGGCTTGAATGCTTGAGTTCCTTTCAAGGAAGAAGAGGTCCCCTTTTATAGGTGAAGGGAACCCCCAAGAGTTTACACAAGAAGACAGGAGCCAATGTGAACAGGAATTGGAAAAGTTGGAAATGAGCTGCCCCTGCATGATGTGGGCAGACTGGGGTCCAGTATTTTTATCATATCTCCTCAATCGTGGCTCCAAATAAAAAAGTAAAAATATGAGCAAAAACTTCAGCTCATTAGCTACGATTTTCATTTTAAAATTGTGTAAAAACTTCATCAAAATAGGGTCCATTTATGGCAGCAAAAGTCTTCATGTGGTCTCCTTAGCCTAGACTTTCATTTAATTCCAAAGGACACCTCATGCCATATGAAAGCATGACATTGCTCCTTGACAAAGTTTTGTAATCATGCTTGCAATAATGCATTAAAATAAGTGTATCTTTGAAATCATGCCACCTAGTGTCCCACTAGGATTTGATTCTCTCCTAGTAGCTATTTAAAAAGAAATATAAGAAAAGTATAAAAAATACATAGAATATATATATATTGGAGTTTACCCTAGATATAGGATCTAGCTAGGGTGTGAGATGATAATGAAATAGTAGAAATAAAGAATCAATGCTTTTTGCCCCAAGTTAAAGAGGCGAAGCTATTGATGCTTTTCCCATAGTATTTTTTGATGGTAAAGTAAGGATATGTTACCCTTGAGAAAAATAATAGGATGAGATAGAAGGATTATTATTATACTTAAATATGCATATGTACACTATAGGAAATATAATTATGTATCTAAAAAAATACAAGATAGATCTTATAGCATGCGTTCCCACTATGTACGTGTCACAGCACGACAACGTGTTGATTGGCTGCTTCACAAAGTAATTCCGTGCGCTCTACCGTATTATTGGTATGTACAAATGATGAAAGATAATGGTTTCATTCGTAATGATGCAATAGAGAAGGTATTGGAGAACTCTTTTGAGAGAGCATCTCACATTCTCGATGAGTATGTCACGATAGTTTCTCGAGACGAGGGAGTTCATGCCGTAGTCCGCAGTCTTTCAAATCCTAACCTATTACACACTGTGTACAACCCTGAAACCTCATGGGCGTGTTGCACATGTTCGTGGTCTGAACAGGGAAATATATGTAAGCATCAGGTCAAGGTGATGCTTGCATTAGGTGTGTCCCCATTTTCGTTGAAGGAAACATGCTTGAAACTCTATGGAGAGCGGATGGACGACCTTCAAGCGAGGCCGGCACTACCTATTAGGAATGATAACATTAAGGAGGAAGTTGATTCACCAAATGGCACTCGATCTTGCAACAACATAGACAATGTGAACTCAGATACCAACACCAAAGGTTTACAAGATCTACAAGACCTATTTCAGGAGCTGGTCATGTGTGTGGGTGAGGATAGTCAGCTACTTGTTTCAGCTTGTTCTCTTTTGAAGAAAACTATTGGACAAGTGAACACAATGAAAGCACGCAAAGAGGATGCTTATCAACCATCAAACAACTTTGAGGCCAATGAGGATGCATTTGGAAACACTCTCAAAAGAAAAAAAACTTTCATAGAAAAGCGAATTCGACGAAGAAGAGCAACAATACAAGGAAGGATAGAATGCTTTGCAAATCCATTCAGAGCATCAACACCAAAGAAGCGTCACACTATGCAAGCGAAGCTGGATCATCAGGCACAAGCAAAGGGTGCAATGGGTAGCTCATCAGACATGAGTGGACATTGAAGCAGTCACACATTCCTAAAAGATGTATTTTTTTCTTCACAAGAAAGTCTCATCTTCAACTAAATTTTACATTTGTGTCTCGTGTAAGTGTGGGCGTCTGCTTGTGCATGTGTGTGTGTGTGTGTGTGTGTGTGTGTGTGTGAGAGAGAGAGAGAGAGAGAGAGAGAGAGAGAGAGAGAGAGAGAGAGAGAGAGAGGTTTTTGTGGGGGGAGGGGGGTTGGGGGGGAGATAGAGATTGAGGAGGACACACATAAAATATAGAGTGCAAGAATAACTAGATCTAAATGTATGAATGCTAATGTCAATAGATATATGTGAGAAAAGGAGGGGGGGGGGGTGTTCTTGAATGTTAATATTGTGAAAAATTTGCCAATGGATCTCAAAGATGCAAAAACTGTCCGAGCACGGTTTTTTTTCCTATTGGGGGAGGATTTCTTTTTGTTTTTGTTTTGTTTTGTTTTTTTTTTTGGTTTGGGGGGGGGAGAAAAAACAATGTGGGTTGTTTGGTCCCATTTTACAGAAATAGAATAGTGCATGAAAGAGTCCTCAAAAGATTTGTCAATGAGGCCAAAGACGCATTGGCAGGCCATCTTGCGTGAGTGGAGTCACGTTACTGTTCACACATATGAAAGTTGTATTGATTTATTTACATGAAGTTCCCAAGTTTCAGCACATTCTCGATGTGTTCTATGTGTAAATGTGTGTATGTGTGTGCGTCCGCACGTGCACATGTGTGTTTTAACAAGGTAGGTGAGAGAGAGAGAGAGATAGAGAGAGAAGGAGAGATTGGTGTGTGAAGTGAATTAGATTTTAATGTGCAAAAAACTTGGGAGGTGTTCATGTGTGTGTGTGTGTGTTTGTGTGTGTGTGTGTGTGTGTGTGTGTGTGTGTGTGTGTGTGTGTGTGTGTGTGTGTGTGAGAGAGAGAGAGAGAGAGAGAGAGAGAGAGAGGATTGTAGGGGACACCATGGACAACAAAATGAAATGCAGATGTTGCATTATTCAAAGTTTAAACTGACACACATATTTGAAAGCTCTAGACCTAACCATACATCCTAAGCATAAACGTTTTTGCTTGCAAGCAAGCGTTTTGAACGCCTGAGGACGTGATCCTGAACATTCTCTCCACTCTTTTTGGCAATCAAGCGTGCCGACCGCCTGAGGGAATCTATGTTGTGCTTGGTCAGATCGTCAGGTTTCCTTCGACCCTGCAAAACACATTTATCATGCATATACTATGTTAGATTGTTAAACTTGAATTGATCAAGTACGTGTAGTAACATGTACCTTTGTAGGCTTATCATTTGATATCTGAACTTCTCCTTGCATTGTCGCCCAAGTCTCTTTTTCTTCAGTCATGGTGTTTGACTCCATGATTTCAATTTTGTTGTGCACCACCTTAGATGTCTCTGAATCTTTTGGCACATGGCTTGCCTTGTCAGGGGTTGGGGTGCAAAGGTAAATCGGGTGGTGTAAGCCACCTAATGAGGGCGGTGTGATCAAGTCTATGGGCTTCTCCATGCTTCCCATAGGAATAGAATGCCATCGCACAGAGCCTTTGATTGTAAAATGGGACATGGTCGTACGCAAGAGAAATTCCACCCAAATATTGAGAAAACAAAATAAAAGGATCCAAGATGATGTACATTCCCACTATGTATTTATGTTTGGGTATATGTGTGTGTGAGACATGAAGAAAGCAAGTTATTGAAAGTAAGAGCACTAAACATCAATGTGAGGTAGAATGCGAGCGTGTGCATTAGTGCATGTATGAGCAGTCTGCAACATTTTGAGAAAGAGTACGCAAACGAGACAATTGTAACAAAATCTAGTCGACTTGTAGGGATCCTAAACTAGCATGTCCAATTGCAATCAAGCTAATCTGACACTTGAGATGCGTGAAAAACCTAGAACAGTTCGGGGAATAGAAGCGAAAATGTCCCTATTTTGTCTTGGAAATAGACTCAACATTATCAAGTTCAACTTCGTGTATTTTGTTGCATCTTTCCATGAAATATAGCGCTATATCTGCGCATTGTATTAGCTTACAATGACTGTGATTTAAAGTCATTTAAGACAAGCATGATTTTAAATAAAAATAAATGTTTAGACTTGAAAAGTTGTGAACAGGACTCACATTCAAATAAAAGTAAAGTTTACAGTTAACACATATCAATAAACAGTCCTTAATACATATCAATAAACAGTCCTTGAAAGTAATCGCCACACCCATAAACGGCTCCATAAACATGAACGTCATGAATTCACCTCTTATTGGACCTTATTTCGAGCCTCAATTTCTGCACGTCAACCTTCTAAGCCAAAGATTGTGTCTTCGATTGAATTTGCACTGCAGTGTGGATTTCGTCGGGCTTCGTCGAGTTTGCTCTAGCTGAAGGATGGGAATCTGGGCACATCAAAAGAGGGAGAGAGAGAGAGAGAGAGAAAGAGAGCGAGCTATGAAATAAGCCGAAATTGCTCAGTCAACGCACCCACCTATCCCTGTGTGTGAGAGCGTGAAGGGAGAGAACGAGAGAGCGAAGGCAAGAGAAATTTCAGAGGTGAGCTTAGGATATTTCAGCGAGGGATCTCCAAGGCTTAGCCGATGTCAGCGCCGGCAAAGCAGGAGCTCCAACCGTTGCCACGCTGGAAAGCTGTTGCCACGATGGAAAGGACCTTGCCATGCTGGACAGAGGGGGGCTTGCCACGGTGGCTAGCACCCCGATAGTTATCATCAGCCCAGGAGGGATGGCTCGCTCGTACCTCAAATTTGTTTTCAATACAGACCCGCGTAGCATGCACTTGGAAGGATGTGCACTCGCTCCCCAAAGAGAGAGAGAGAGAGAGAGAGAGAGAGAGAGAGAGAGAGGAGATGGACACTAAAGGCTGCAGTCGCTAGCTCAACGGCTCATGCATGGAGGGGAGTAGCAGCTAGCTCGTAGCTATCGGCAAGATGCATTGGGATGGCTTGTGCAAGATGCAATGGATAAAGGGACTCTCAAAGGAATTAAAATACCTGGGGCAGACAAGGACCTTGCTTGCAGCAGTTTGCAGATGATACAAATGGAATTATGGCCAGGGATGATCAGACTTTTCATATGGTTTTGTGATGCCATAATACCAATTCTTTATAATACGATTTCTTTATAATACCAATTCTTTATCGGTCCTATGAGCTTACACCTAATTGGTTTTCTTAACTAGAAATTTTAATTTTGTTTCTGAAGGAGGAAGAAAGAACTTCGTGTTTGCATGATCAGAGATTGGTCATTTACTAAATAGGGACTTTTTCAATTTAATGCATAATTAGAGCAAAAAAGGAATATTTAACTCTGGGATGGTAATATGTACCAAAGGAATTTGATATTCTACTAAAACCAATGATTGAACAGTTAATTTAGGGATTTGTGTGACATCTCTAACAAATAGAATCTTTTCAAGCATGCAAAGCATATAAAAGACTAACAAATAGTTTTTTAATTTCGATATGAAAGCGAGGTTTTTTCTCTCTCTCACTCCCCCCCCTTATCTCTCTCTCTCTCTCCCCCCCCACACAGAATGGTTGTCGTTTTGGTCTACCCAACAGACAAAGGCTATAGTGATGCCTTCTCTTTTTGCTGACTAAAATAGAAAAAAAGTTAAGTTATATTTTCAAGCATTTTTTGATAGATCAAAAATGTTGATTGGTTGAAATAAGATAGTGGGCACTCATTTAAATGAAGAGTGTGTAGATCTAATGATGGACATATCTTGAATTTTGAAATATGAAATGAATGCTCATTTATGAAGGAAAGAATGTTGGACTGCTTTTGAAAGAATGAAACGTTGAAACTTGAAAGCAGGTTAACAAGTGACAAATCACAAGGCCTGCCAATATATGAAACGAGTTAAGAACATGAAGAACACAAAATCTACAAGGATGGAAGTCACATTGATCGATTGAGAAAGTGATTTGCAGATTATATTATAGAATGTCGGATTGAAGAGTACCAAAGTTGCATCTTCTTAGGATAAAGGAAGGCATAGAATATGGAAACATGGAGAAGATGAGGGAAGGTAGGGATGAAGGAAGGGAGAGAGGGAGGGAGGGAGGGAGGTATAAGAATCATTTAGGAATGATTAGATGTGTGAATGAATGATCAAACCAGAAACAAAACCGTGTGCCTGCAATGAATGATGTTGGGGGTTTTTAATCCAAACATGATCGAGCTTTGAGTTGTACACAGTGGTTACATCATGAATTTGTTGTGTGTAGCCATGTGCCTGGAGCTTCTCTTCCAAGTAACGATATTGATTGTTTGTGGGCTCATTGTCTACATTAAAGTCTCCCATGATGACACTCATTCGTGTAGGATGGGATTGTTGTAGCAAGGTATAGAGTTGTGTTACCAATGCGGTTGAAGATGTGTTTAGTGATTTGTAGATGCATATAATTTCCCAATCAAGGTGTTTATGAATGGCTAATATAAATTGAATGATTTCTATCCCTGGAGCTAGCTATGTTTTTGCAAAGTGGAGCTTGATGCTAGGCTTGTAGTAGATTAAAACACCTATTTTGCTGTGGTGATAGACATGATGAAACTTTGGTGCAAGATCATTGGAAGGATTTTTTTGCTTTGTTTCTTGGAGGCTCAGAATGTCAGAACTTGTAAAATTCAAATCGTTTTTGATATGTTTGAGATATTTGTGACTAGAAACGATGTTCAATGATTGAATGATATGATGCATGCGTTTGTATGCGAATCAAAATTTTGTCAAATACTCCCATTTGGCATCATTGTTGAAGTGGTCAAGCTCATCAAGCACAATTTTGACGACTTTGATTTGAGCTAGATGAATCTGTTTGAGAATGTGGAGGTTTGATGGATCTTTGATGCGGGAAAGAGCTGTGTAAACCAATCCATGTGAGTTTTACAGATGTTGAATCAAATCAAAGGCTACTATGCTCATTGTCAAGCCTTGTGACCTATGGATAGTGCGTGCATTGGTTGTTTGTATTGGAAATTGAGTTCGGAAGACAGTGTTCAATGCATTTTTACCAACTTGAAATTCTTTTGTTGTTTGAAAAATTGGTGTCCACTGAGGGCCAATGAGAATTGTATTAAGGTGTTGGTTCACATGTCATTGTTTGGAGCCTATTGAGGAATCAAAAAACTATATCCATGCAATAGGACAGTTAACTCTACTTTCCACAAGTTTTAGAATTCCATCTTCGCCATTCACAAGACCGTGGCAACATTCTTTGTACTCTTGACAAGTGTGCCATTACATTCACAATGCTTCCGCACAAACCAAATTGACCTTCAAAGTTGAGTTCTCGAATGTGTGCGAATAATATGTGCAAAGATACAAAACGACTCTCTACTGAATTCAACCTTTCTACACTAGATATTTTGACACTAAAATCCATCTCTCTTCTCATGCAAAATAGTGGTTCTTCTTGTTTCTTCAATGCGACCTCGCACAGGCGACACACTCGAAGCACCTTATCCTCAACCACCACAACTAATTTTAGTTTCTTGAGAAGCAATAACCACCTTTGACATGCCATGCAAACTTTGACGAAAAATAAGTGAACCACATGAACAATCAAAAGAAGGGGTATCCTCGATGATCTTTCCATATTGTGAAGTTTTACTAGATGAAACTGTAGAGATTCTTTCATGTATTCGAGAAGACTTGGATATATTGTAAATTTTGGTTGTGACTTGCTTCAAGGTAAAGGTGTTGGGGTATAGACTCAAGAAGATAGATGCAACTTACTGAACAACAATGGGTGTTGACAAGAGTGGCTAGAGATAAGGTAGCCGCTTTAGTCCATACACATCGTCTACGTTTAGCACGATCAAAACCGGCAGGAAACTATAAAAATTCACCATGCAAGCTCAGCACAACCAAAGATGGAAAAGTGGATGAAAATGGACAATCATGGGCAGCAAAGGAGAGTTTCACAAATAATCTCACCTTGGTAAAAGTAAAGTTTACACACAATGAAAATTATCCCTCAATATCATTGAGGATTGACGACTAGACAAAAGAGAGATTATAAATTCTTGTTGATCAAAAGAGGACGGTTGAAGACTTATAAACCAAGGCTGCACCCAGATTTTCAAAATTCTTCATTTCTTAATGTTATTTGCTCCACAATAACATCAACTTCTTTAGACTCAAGAGATTGCAATGACAGGCCCAAGTCAAATAGGTAAGTAAGCCTAGCAAAACATCTTTGTTGTTCGAAAAAATACATATAAATATGGGATCAAGGTACAATCTTTTACTTTCTTCCCACAAAATAAGATTGCTTGCCATTCTACAAAAAGTAGTCTAACAATGAAGAACACAACTAATTACCTTTGAAAGCAGTGACATGATACGATTTGTCAATAGTGAACCAACCAGCCTTCTTAAAGTGCAAGAGCGAAGATTTTAACTCCACCTAGCTTTTCTCAAAGAGATGCAAAAATGGATGAGAGAATGTCAGCACAAGATCGACTACAGCACCTTGTACGATAACACCAACCTCTCCGTCTTGAGGATATCATTTGGCAAGTAGCACTGGTTGCTTATTGATTGTAGATTGTCTTCCACAAGAGTAGCAAAATGGGTTGCTAGCTTGACAACTAACATTCAAACCTTTATACGTGCCACAAGATACTCCACATCCAAGCGGTTCACACTTGCAATCTCCAAATTTCCAAACACCTATCAACTTCACATTCATCAAAGAGAATTATAGCGATTTTTAATTGATATACAATCAAAATATTTACCTTCTTCCCAAAACCTACATTCGAGACTTATTTATGCAAGTATTCTTGGAAGACATTAGCCAATGAAGGAGGTAGTGGACACAAGATTGTAGCATCGACGACACTTAGAGTGTTCAATAGGTGCTTGAAGACATTGATGATACGAGCAACACACGTGTAGAATCCCTTTTCTTTGGTCTCTTTGACCATAAGTTGATAGTCGAAGCGCCGTGTTGGAACAAAGAGAAGCTGCCATAAACACAAACTTGAGAAACGAAATACGCACTACTACTCTAAAGGCTGCAAAAAACTTACACTAGCTTGATCGATTGTTGACGGGTCATCAACAATAATCAATCGAAAACTGGGAGTGCCATCACTTCTAGTTGCATGCTTTTTTTTTACAACAATGAATGCAACTGACAGCACCAACTCGTTTGCATTATAACTTTGGGCCAATAGCTATTTGATCTTTTGCTCTAGATAAAGATACAAGTAGCATTTGAAAGGCTCTGCCTTCACAACCAAAGTGATTGGATCTGCATACAAAGCCCACTAGCAGGTACCGTCTTTTGAAACATCCCTTTCTACGCATGCCCCCTCGATGCGCACGTAATCGTGGATAGTGAAGGCCTCGATAAACTCAGAGATATATCTCAATCACAACAAACATCACAATATGATTCTTTGTTAAGGAGGTCTGCATGCATGTACCAAAGTTAGACTTGGGTATTTTATAAGTACTATACAGAGCACTTGGAAGATAGGAAATCTAAAATTGTCAATATCCAACAACTTGGAGATAGCTAAGTTTCTTAGGACGGGGGTTATGGCTAGCTGTCAAATGAAAGATTCAGCATTAGTCTTGCGCTCCATTTATATTCTTTATCAACGGTGACGAGAATGAGGTATTTGCCAAGCACCTCGACGCTTTACCTTAAAACAACCATTGGTGTAAGTAATAAACTCTATCGAATCAAGAGAAAACAGCAAGGCTTACCTCAGACTGCGAGCAATGCCTTTTTTATGGCTGAAGAAGGGGCTTTATTCAACTTTCCTTCAGGGCTAAGTTTTTTGCTATGCGAGGAAGAATCAAGGGACTGATTGAGGTTTCGAGCCAAAAGTGAAAAATCAAGTATTACACTTCGTACTCTCAAGAAGCTCTTTACGCAACGAAAGTGCTTTGACACGCTCGGGCTCATACAGTACATCATCAAAACTTGCATCTACAAACATATGCTCATGTCAATGCTCGAATCACATGCTCAAGGTAATCAAAGCTTAAGTAACTGCTTGTTAACAATGTATTCACCATTAGGTATATACTAGAATAGCAAGCAACTAAGAGCAAGAAGACCTTAGGCTTCAGGAATAGCATATGTATATTGTGCTAGAGATAGATGTTTATATAGGAGGGTGAAAGCATGTTAACTTGTCATGCTTTTTCATGTCCCGGACAATGCTAACTAGCACAATTTTGACATATGCTAACTAGTACAATAACTTGAGCTACATCTCCAAGATCTATGACATATGATATATCAATAGAAAGCACTTGAAACAAGGAATCCAAATGTACAACCTCCAACAAATTTTGATATTATTTGTAAAAAATTTACCGGACGCCCAACTTTTCGAATATGTACTAACTTGAAACTGCTAACTAGCACAAAAAGCGCGGCAGGTTAACATGCTTTTACCCAGGATCTATGAGAGAAGCAATGGAAAGCAAATGCAGTGACATGTGTTTCTATGATGAGAGCCAATGCCTCACGTTCAGCATAGAAACCAAGGCAGAGGATTGCAATAAGATGATGCAATATCTTCTCATAAATGAGAAGATACCTTTTCCGACTCTAAAGTAAAATGCACATTTTTTGAGGGTGACTGTAACATGGCTTGGTAGCAATGAAAGTGTAAGTAGTACTAATTTTTCTGCTTTTAAAAGAGTGAGTTGATCATCTCACAATAAATCGGAATAAAAAAGCATAATTTATTGTTAACAATTATCTACTAGGATGATGCATTTATCATGGGCGACTTGTTTTTTTCCTAAGATTTTAATATTATCAACAGCTTTTAAAAAAAATTCAATTTGGACTTATTATTTTAAATATTAAAACATCTCGACTCCATAAAAACACCTAGTGCAAAACAACTTTCTAATATTTTTAATAAGGGTAGAATATGTTTCTCAAAAATAATATAAATCTTCTTTCTTTATTATATTGAAATTAAGTTTGCGTACAATAATATCTTCTTAATTTTGATAAATATTTAATGGAAAATGATGACTAAAGAGACTATTTTACAAAAGATTTTATCATAAATTAGCAACAAAACAGGATTTAAAGAGATTATTAAATAGAATAATCCACCAGTGCAATTAAATTCCGCCTTGACATTTGTCTTTCCCTCTCCCATAAGCTCATAACAGAACACCCAACAACATAAAGGATGTGAATCCATAGTTGGGCATATACTCATCATCACAGCTTATCCAGTAGATGAGTATACCATTCGTTTTAATGCTCATTCTTTTTTTTATTTCATCTCTATTCATCTAGATATGAATAGCAAATGAGTAGACATCACAGCAAATCCCCAATAAACTGAGAGCAAGTCGCAAATAAAAGGCTCTATTGGTTTGCCTGTAGAGGCATAACAGAAATACTTAAGGACACAAAGAACTTGACAAATACTACATACAAAACACTCACCTTAAGCACAAGACAACAGGGGATGGAAACACAAGGGTGCTAATTCTCACATTACCGGAAAGAGTGAATAATATAAAAAAACATAACCAATCTCAAGCATCAAGGATGCTATCACGGGAGTATAAAAAGCAAAGTACACTGTTCCAAGATGTGCCTTGCGAACCTGAGCAGATGAAAGTAGCAAAACATTCTAGGGCACTCAAAAGTCTTTTCCTCACTCAGCTTAAAGAGAAACAGTCCTAGATATTAGCCTCATCAGTGAACATCAACTGGTGCATACAAGGAGAGGCCTTGGGCTTGTTCGGCAGCCACAAACAAGAATTGAAAAGGTGTTAGGGTTGTACAAATAGCCAAAACGAGGGCCTACAATCTATAGATATGTGTGTAGGTACTCCATAGAAGGAGTCATTAGCGGATCTGCAAAGTCAAATCAGAAAGATGTTATCACAGACAACATGAATAAACACCGAAATCGACTATACTCTAAACAGTTTCAACACTAAGAACAGACAAAGCTTCTCCTTGCGTCACGATCAAACTATCGGACCCCTTATCGATTCCAATCCACACCAACTAATAAATATAGAAAACGACATGAAGCATAGCCAAGGCTATCCGGCCCCAGTCCATACCCGAAACCTCGACATTATCTGAAGCCAATAATTAGTAAAACTAATCTCCAAGTGATAATGCTTGCATTGCGTCCCAGCCCCTGTCAGTAAACTGCTTATGGGTGCATCCCAGCAAACCCACCTCGATACCTTGCACTGCATCCCAGCCCCTCTCAACCAACTGCTTACGGCTGCATACCAGCAAACCCACCTCGATACTTGCAATCCGAAGCTAGATACAGAAAATACAAGTAATAAAAAGCAAGGCAAGCTAGAAATATAGCACATATAAGGAAAAATAAATGCAGCTACCTCTGCAATATATCTGCACATCAACCATGCCAAGATGTGCTCTTGCATTGTATCCACATGCAGCTTCTGCACCGAATTCGAGGTCACGCTCAAACTGTCAAGCTCGCGAGCAGTATCAACTCACGACAGTTGTGTGTTTGCAAGAGACTTCGCTTATTGGCTAGCATGAGAGCTTGGAGAGCTGAGGATCCATGGAGACCGCAGTTGGGCAGCCCATGAGATACCTCTTGAAGAATGCCTCGTACTTGATACATGAAAAGACCCAAATGTCAAGGCACAACGAGAGAGAGAGAGAGCGAGAGAGAGAGAGAGAGAGAGAGAGAGAGAGAGAGAGAGAGAGAGGTATGGCGCTGCACCTTGCTGAGCTTGCAAACGCTCAGCCTTGAACGGGTCACGCTCTGGTCATCACTGCCTTGAAGGGGTCTGCACAAGGATGCACACCCAAGCAATCCTGTCGAGCTCTCACAATCCCTCTGCCACTGTGGTTGCAGACGAGAAAGAAATGCGCTCTTCGAAAACCTAGACCCATCCCTCCAAAAATCATCACAAGCCAATTAAAATGCTACACTGATGCAATCCATATCCCTACTCCTACCAACCACCTAGGATACCCATTTTGTGCGCATAGTGGCCACATTTCCAGTCACTTTAATCATGCCACAAAGCGGTGCTTGATAAAAAACCACAAAATGAACATAAAATAAATAAAAAATATTTTAGTCAGCAAAAAGAGAAGTGATCTCTATAGCCTTTGCCCTTTGGGCAGGCCAAAAATGATAAAGACTTAGGTCTAGTGGCTCCACAAATCCATCACCTTTTGCATTTTGAGTAGTTCTTTCACCACCTTTTCATTCCATTGCTAATGAAAAAGAAGAGCCAGGAGGTTATTCAAGAAATATATTTTTCAATAAAAAAATCTTACTTTTTGATTGGTGCATAAATTAGTTATCATTTGTTTTATTGCTTGGATCTTGGGAAAAGCAATCAATGGAGTTTTTTTTCGGTGAATGAGATCTTCAAAATATCTACACTACTCTATTATTTACTCTATTGTCGTAATAATATCGAGGGCTTGTTTCACGTGGCATGGAACGAGGTGGCGAGCTAGGAGCTGTGAGCCAGATGAGAAAAGCCGTACGATGCCAGCCACAGGGAGGCAAAGAGGTAGATGGTGCCACAGGTGCCCGAGGGAGGATAAACCGTCATACTGAGGGGAGAGAGAGAGAGAGAGAGAGAGAGAGAGAGAGAGAGAGAGAGAGAGAGAGAGAGAGAGAGATCTGTTGCTCCCACCATCAAAATTGAGGTTGCGGCATCGCTACCAGATAGCCCTGGCACAACGTGTCGGGCCGCTAGTCTCCAGCCACAATAGGATTCTCAGGAATCTTCCACTATTGGCTGTCATTCTTGATCACAATTGCTTCGGCCAACCCTCCAAAAGTGCTTTTTTGTGAAAAGCGTCGCTCTGATTGGGTGGGAGGCAGACGTTGGCTATGGCTGGAACAGGTGGGACGTGGGCTACACCGGCCAGCCAGCCAGTTGCCAGGAAAAAAGGGGGAGGCACACGTAGGCTCTCGCCCCTGTAGGATTCGTTTTGGCTAGCTGGCTGCACTCGTTGTGCTCATGCTAAGAGGAAGAATGTCACGATCGGCAAGTGACACAATTTTGTTGCTTTCTTTCAAAAAAATCGTTAAAAATTGGAATCAGAAAGTGATGTGGTCTGAGCGAAGGGCAGAGGATGAAGGAGGTTGGGATTTAAGCAAAACCATCTTCCCCCTTTCTAGTTCAAGCCTCCCACGGACTCTCTCTTCTCGCTCTATAGAGTTCTGTAATGTTCTAGCTCACGCATGTCTCTCTCTCTCTCTTCTCTCTTTCATGTGCTGGAAGTAGAGGCATGTCTTTGATGGTTGCAAGCAAGGAGTACTTGAGCTACACCTGTGTCCCCACTGCCCCATATCGTGGAAGAACCAAATCTCGGTCTCTCTCTCTCTCTCTCTCTCTCTCTCTCTCTCTCTCTCTCTCTCTCTCTCACACACACACACACACACACACACACACACACATAGCTCGCCAGATCTATTCTGGTTCCCCTCAGCAAAATCCCTTATGCAAGAATGCCCGCCAGGAATGTGAGTAAGCTGCATGCCGGTTTTGTTGTGTGTGTGTGTGTGTGTGTGTGTGTGTGTGTGTGTGTGTGTGTGAGAGAGAGAGAGAGAGAGAGAGAGAGAGAGCCTCCTAATTCAAGACCTCTGAGGAGCTAACGTGCTTGCTTGTGTGTGTATGTGTTCCTGCCCTACAGGGTTTCTTCAGGCAAGACATGGAAGCTCTGTGTGGAAAAGCAGACCATGTTGCTTATGGATGACATGTGAGAGATAGCAAGCAAGTTCTGTGTATTAGAGCTATGGATGCCAGAGCTTCTAGTGTGCAGTGTGTGGATGGGAACGAAAGCGATCCGGGGTTCATACGCTTATGTGCAGGCACCAGAGCAAGCAACAATGGTAGAAATTTAGCGTGGGTAAGGAGTAGCTCTTGGAATGGGACCCTCATTTAAGAGAGTTCTCGAGGAGGGACGGAGGGAGTAGTAAGAGCCGGGTTGCACCATGGATTAGTGGGGGCAAGAAGGGTAACGCATTGCACAAGGTCGCACCCATAGGAGTAGATGAAAAGAGTTGATGTTTCTATTTTTAAGGAGATCATGGGAAGTATTTGATTGGAGAAGGCAAGCCTCTTTTTGAGGAGAGCCTTTCACTACCTAAAAGATAGCTTATTCCCCTCCTTTTTCAAAGTGTTAGTAGGGTTACTTGGGGTCTTCTATATTCGTGCAGGAAAACATGGACATACATCTGTTTAGTAAACACTCACCCTACTAACCCATGGTGCGACCCAGCTCTAACAGTACATGCAATAGTCTCCCTAATTTTAGCTAATATGTGTAGCTGTGCACGAGTGGCTTGACAATGTTTGCAACCTAGTTAAAAGCTCTCTCTCTCTCTCTCTCTCTCTCTCTCTCACACACACACACACACACACACACACCATACTTCTCTTCTCATAACCTTGGTCACTTTTTCACTCTCCTGCCGCACGGCTTGACGATTTTTTGGCGCTCCAGCCCGTTGACCTTCCCGACTTTTTTACACCATGCGATTGCCCTTCCAATTTTAACCCAGATTTCTTTGTGCATTGCTTTCGAAGCTGTGCAACTCTGTGGCAATTGGGGCCACCGTTTCTCTGTAGGCATTTGCAACCCTGCCTTTTGGCTGATTGAGTTAATGATCATGTTTTGTAGGTTTGTCTTGATTAAAACGTAATTGAATGAAATTCTGCAATCGGAACAGTAATCTTTTTGATAAATATGTTGAATCATTTTCATGAGTTTTGTAGTCATCTGGAGCTCAAGGAAGCAGAGTGTATTCGCATGTCTGTGTCTGTTTACTAAGGTTCTGCATTATGGTGTGTAGCTACATCATGACTTATGATATTTGTAAAGTTTATGATCAAGCTACTCAAAGCTGGCATTCAAACCGTATTTTCTATCATGCAGAGCTCGAAGCTCAAAAATAGTGGCATTGGCATTAAGATTCTCAGTTCAGGGCTATGGGAGGTGATGCATGGCATCTTGGCAGGGAGAAAAGGTCCAGTTTGTCTTCTCTTCTCTGGATTGGAGTAAAGCTATTCAATGTTGATACAATTTAGATGAAGGGTTCTAAGCCACTTACACAATCAGGGCTTGCATATAGATTTCTATGACAAATGAGATGGTGTGCAATTTCAATATTTATATTGCAAGCCTTGTGATTTTATCACTTGTTAAATAAAAAACAAGTGGCTAAAAAGATTATGGTTTGATACGTGGATAAGTGAACTCATTATAAATTTATTTTTGCAATGTATCTTTATAGAGATTTAAGTTTTGTTTGGTTTTGAAAGCCTTAAAATTCTAGTGAGAATCTACTAAATATGAGGCCTATTTATTTTAAACTCCAAAGGAAACTCGTAACAGTTTTTTTTTTCAAAAGATTCAATATCTACAATTTGTATATATATTATGGAGGCGGTCAAGTCGACTATACAAACACCATAGAAAGAGTAATATATGATTACTTTGGCTTTTGTGCATAGAGGGCTTGTTTAGTAGTATAAGATCCATAGATAGAGAGATTCTCATGCATAGTTTTGGTTACACATTAACATGGTTACATAGTGCGCTCCTATTCTTGAAGGCGTGCCCTCAATTTGTCATGAGAACTCTGGAGATTGTGCAAACATTTTCCATGGCCTCGGGATCCAAGTGCAATATAGATAAGTCAAGAGTAATCTCCCTGTCGGAGAACTACTCTTCTGACCATGCAGTTTAGACATGAGAGATTGTCTCAAAAGGGAGTGTATTTAGACACTTAGGAGCCCTTGTAGGGATGGACGTAACCCACAGTCAAATATTTCAATGGGTCCTTGAAAAAATAAGCTAAAAAATGAGAAGATGGGAGTTTGTTCTCCTCCCCTTTCAAAGCCGGATTAGAGTTATTAATGCTTTTATCATCCCGTATATTGCTTTCCTTAGTCCCGTGCTCAAGATGGCTAAGTGTAACTGGAAAGAATTCTTAAAACCAATCACTACAAGAGGCTATTCATATTAGTGACGCTCACACAGCGACGCTCATAGCGACGTCGGCTGGGCTTAAAAAAATAACAGAGAGCGCCCAAAAACTCAAATCTCAGATCTGAGTTTTTCGGCGCCCTGAAGCAAGGAGCAGGTAACGCTCTCCCTCTCTGTCTCTCTCTCTCTCTCTCTCTCTCTCTCTCTTTCTTCTCCACACACACACACACACACACACACACACACACACACACACACACGAGGAGAGGAAGGAGAGCGAGGTATGCTCCTTCCCTCTCCTCACTCTCATGTTCCCTTCCCTTCTTTCTCTCTCCCTCTCTCTCTCTCTCTCTCTCTCTCTCTCACACACACACACACACACACACACACACATAGTGTTTTTGAGAGAGAGAGAGAGAGAGAGAGAGAGAGAGAGAGAAAGAGTACAAACATAAACAAAAACGCACACACACATACATAAACAAAGAATGCACACACACATTGAGAGAGGAAAAGAGAGAGAGACCATGCATAAACAAAAAACGCACACATTGAGAGAGGAAAAGAGAGAGAGAACATGCATAAACAAAAAAACCGAACATTGAGAGAGGAAAAGAGAGAGAAAACATGCATAAACAAAAAAACGCACACACATTGAGAGAGAAAGAGAGAGAAACTAATTTAACGTCGTAGGAAACTAATTAAAATTAAAAGACCTAAAGATCTAGCCGACGAGGAGTTGAACTCAAGACCTATTATTCAAGAGGGAAATGGCATAACCAATCTATCTTACTTGGCATGGGTGATAGAAAGGTTATACCATTTATCTCTTTTTATTGGCACACACATCCACACACGCGCACACACACAAGAAGAAGAGAGTTATAACGTCGTAGGAAACTATCCTAAAAGACGTTAAAGATTAGGTTAGATGTAGACTTACGTTAAATTAGATTTAGGTTTATTTAAGTTAAATTAAATTAGATTTAGGTTTATTTTTAGTTAGATTTACGTTTATTTATGCTAGATTTAGATTTTCGTTATATTAGATTAGATTTAGGTCTCCATAGACTGCGATGCCTGCATGAAGCGGGTGAAGAAAGCCCTCAATGGAATATAGGATATTGCTGCCTTCACTCATGGTGGGTCCGTCGATCCAAAAGTATTGGTGAAATGTCTTCAGAAGATAGGGAAGAAGGTGGATCTTCAGGGCGGCAAGAGTCACTACATCCCTGACAATGACCATCTAGACAACCTCTAGTCATTCAACAGCAACTTCAAAGTTAGTAACAAGAGCAAGAACGGTCCAAAGGGCCAATTTCTGTTGTCAGATGTGGATGGAGATGAGGCAGCGTCACCGCCGGAAGTTAACTCTCACATCTTTAGTGATGAGAATGCCAACTCTTGCCGAGTTATGTGAAAAATTATGTGTTAAATCAGTTTTAAGGTTCTTATAATCCCTGTTAGTTTAGTTCTTTGTTTTTAATATAACATAATTTACGTTAGATTTAGATTTATGTTATATTAGATTAGACTTAGGTTTATTTAGGTTTACCCACACACACACACACACACACACACACACACACAAGAAGAAGAGAGTTTTAACGTCGTAGGAAACTATCCCAAAAGACGTTAAAGATTAGGTTAGATGTAGACTAAAGTTAAATTAGATTTAGGTTTATTTTTAGTTAGATTTACGCTTATTTACGTTAGATCGAGTCCACGCAAGAATTACTTATGGTTTAGGGTTTAGAGTTAGACGAACAGTGAAAAGATCTACTGTGAAAAGATGTTAAGATGCTGTGAAGTGCTACAGCTAGAGAAGAGGCAAAGGGGTTTTGTCCACTACATGCAGTATCATGTAGACGTGGGTCTGTAGATTTCTTGTACCCACAAATATAGGTATTGACCAATAAAGACGAGATTATAACCCGGTGGTTCTGATCTCCGTGCACCTCTAGACCGAGGTGTGCGGGGATTGGACATGACTAGAGAATGTGAGGTAGAGAGAGAGAGAGAGAGAGAGAGAGAGAGAGAGAGAGAGAGAGAGAGAGAGAGAGAGAGAGAGAGAGAGAGAGAGAGAGAGAGAGATAAGACGAAGAATGCCAATAGAATATTAAATTTGTTGTCCAGGTTATAAGATTTTTATCCTCATTATGAGTAGTGACGAGGATGTGGGACCGTCCAACCGAAACACCTATCTCTCAACGAGGGTCTTATGTCCTTGTAATCAATGCAAGCATGATGTGCGACGGACAAGACGTGTTTCTTTGTAGCACGTTCGCGAATTTGGCAAGTTCGATCCATCTATTATAGATCGAGTTGTTGCTAATTATAACTCGTCGGACTCTGACGCTGGCCAACAAGCAGCAATCTTGCAACCCAATAGACGTGTTCGCAGGCGCTTTGGTCAAGCAGCATATGTGAAGCCACAAGATGTAGCCTCTGACAGCTCGGGGGATGATCATGCAGAGCACATTCCCAACGAGGCAATGTTTGAGCCCGAGATTGATGAAATGATCGAGACGATCATGGATTCAGAAAGGCTTATCTATGATGATATGAAAAGTGAAGCCGATACGCCATTGTATAATGGAGCACGTCTAGATTGAAAGCACTCCTAGTTCTTCTCAACATGCAGGCAAAGTTTGGATGGAGTGACACTAGCGTCACAGCGCTTTTCAGGTGATCTATTACAATTAGTTTACTTTAATAAAACTCTAAATGTATAATGATCTGATAGATTTTTACACGACTGTATCGTATTTTTATGTTGTGTAGATTGCTTAAAGAGCACATACTACTAGCTGACAATGTGATGCCAGATTCCCGAGATGAAGCAAGAAAGATTTTTCGAAACTTGGGAATGGATTACAATTCTATCCACGCTTGTCCTACAGACTGCATTCTTTTCAGAGGGGAATACATAGACATGGAGAAGTGTCCGAAATGTGATTCCGAAAGATATCGAGTAGATCTCCACGGGACAAAAATTCCACAAAAGGTTTTGCGACATTTTCCTCTGCTTCCTCGCATCAAGCATTTCTTCGAATGTAAGTCCATGGCTGCCCTAGCATCATGGCATGAGCAGAATAAATCTTCGGATGGTGTGCTACGAATTCCTGCAGATTGCGTAGCCTGGAAACATATAGATGGAACATGGTCGGATTTTGCCAGGGAAGCTTGAAATTTGCGCTTAGGCCTGGCTATGGATGGCGTAAATCCATTTGGTCAAAGATCAACATCTTACAGTGTATGGTCCGTTGTCATCGTCAACTACAACATTCCCCCATGGTTGACTACGAAGAAGGGGCACCTATGGCTAAGCTTGATTGTGCCAGGGCGATATAAAGTGGAGAATATGGATGTGTATCTTCGTCCACTATTGGAAGAGCTACAACAATTGTGGATTGGCATAGAGGTGTTGGATATGAGCCGGCACACAGGACGACGGAATGCTTTTATCAGAGGCATTCTAATGTGGACCATGCATGACTATCCCGGGCTAACAGAATGCTCAGGTGATCTATTGACACTCCTCACTCAGACACTGTAAATCTTGTTTTTTCCCATAGTTGATCTATTATCATGTGTATACATGCAGGGCTTCAAACAAGCGGATACAGAGCATGTGTCACATGTGGACCTAGACTGAATGCACGTAGGTCGCCCGCGCTGAAGAAGCAAATCTACGAAGGTCATCAAGCGTATCTTCCAGAGAATCATGTGTTACACGATGGCTTTTTGGGAAGAGAGCCACCAAGGATGTCTGCACAAGCATGGTTAGAGCAGAAGGAGATGTGCGATGACGCATTGCCTCCAGGGATGAAGAGACTATCTCTATGGTACGAGTTACCATACTGGCCCCGACTCAGGATCAATCACTTGCTCGATCCAATGCACATATTCAAGAATGTGGGTAATCTACTATGGGACCATCTGACCGGCAAGAAAGATACTTTGGGAGCCAGAGTTGACCTTAGAAATGTGGATCGTATGGAGCAATATTGGCCGCAAACAACGTCTGATGGATCGATAAAACTCCCTAAAGCACCATGGATTTTCACAGGAGCCCAAGAACGCAAAGTAAAAGAGACCATTCGATCTTTGCGGACCCCCACTGGCGTAATGCACTCGCTCCGAACGTGTTTTACTAAAGAAGGAAATCTTACCGGTTTGAAGTCACACGATTGGCATAAAATGTGTCAGGTACGTTCATAGTGGACTTTAATATCATTGCATAAAATGTGGACTTTAATATCATTGCTGCACATACTTTACAGTTTATTTTACCGGTTGCCATTGAGGGATGTTTGTCTCTCGACATCCGTAACACAATCTACAAACTTGCAAGCTGGTGCAATGGATCTCACAAAAGGAGATCAACGTAGAATCCATACCATTCGCCAAACTAAATGCTGCGGAGCTTGTGTGCATGTTTGAGAAACATTTTCCTACTACCATGCTAACCATTCAGGTGCGTCTTCATTTGAGGCCGATTTTGTAAGTGTTTTTGCATTGCTCTTTATGTTCGATAGTTTAGGGTTTATGAGTTTTTTAATTCTAACATAATGAAATCTTTGTATGTTTTGACAGTGGTCGATGACAGGACGTGATCCCACACCGTACGAGCGCAAGTACGCAGGCAGGAAGGGCTTAAACGCCCTGATGTACATTCTCAGTTCTCGCGGTGGCATGGTTAGTATTAGGGTTTACTCTTTTCTATTTTTTGTATTGTTTTATAAATGTCGTTATAAGTTTATACTTACTGAAAGCTGTCTTATTGTCTTTTTTTGCAGAATTCGACAGATACGCCGCTTGGACGTGATGAGACATCTGACTAGACGACGTCAGTTTAGCCATAGCTAGATAGCATTAGTTTAGGGTTTCTCATAGCTTATGTATCATGAGACGGATTTTATACTTCTTTTTGAACCATGTATATTATTACATTTGTCACAGCAGTTCATTTTGCCAATCAATTCTTTATGCCTATGATGTTGTACAATTGTCATTATTACATTTGCCAATCAATTCATTTTGCCTATGATGTGTACAATTGTCAATTTTATGCTTGTCAATTTTGCAAACAATGCGTCTTGTGGGTGACTATTTTGGGTCTATTATCTACCCTTGCACGTTTTTCAAAAAGTGAATCAAGTACAATATGGTTGATGGGTGGCAGGGCATTCAATGCCCTGTCACCAAAAAAAAAATCTCTCGGGCGTCGCTATAACCGTCGCTATTTATGGCTCTGTAGCGTCGCTATGAGCGTCGCTATAGACTTCTGTGTAAACGTCACTATGAGCGTCTCTATATAGTGTCGCATATAGCGACGCTCTCGTAGCGACGCTATTAGCGACAGTTTTAGCGACGCCGGGGGTTATAAAAACCCAGTGTATTTCCGTCGCTAACAGCGTCACAAGAGGACACAACCTCTTGTCGTGAATGAAGAGGTTTCTTTGGAAGAACAACACAAAAACCTCCCGGCCATGGCAATGGGCTAGATGGGAGGTAGTTGCTTGCCCGGTAGATCAAGAAGGGTTGGGCATTCTTAACCCTGTATCCCATGCTGAGGCCTTTTGTGCCAAATTTATGGTCTCACTGGCTAAACAGAACCAAGCTTGGGCTATCATGACCAAGGAAATGCTTGATGCAATAAAACTGGGATCGAAAGGGGGAAAGTGAAAGGGGGTTGTGATGCACGACAAACTTCTCGTCGCGAAGTGGTATTATCTTAGATCTGGTGGACTCTCAGGGGAGTTGATGAGGAAGTGCAAAACTATAGCTGAGGTTTTGGAATGGGGGGAAGTAACCAGATGCTTTAAGAACTCCATTTTTCACTAGTCCCCTTGGCTCTCTAAAATATTGGGGCCGCCACAAAGCCCCTATTGGATAGAAATGGCCAAGAATGTGAATAATAAGGGGCTCGTTCAACTAGAGCAATTCTGGGATGGCAATAGGAAGTGCTGGAAAACTGCTCACTCTTTAGCCATCCAATTTCAACTGAATGGCTTTGAGATCTTACTAGTCTACAGGGTGATGAAAGAGCTTGATAAGGTGGTGATGCCAATTTGTGAATCCAACTTTGAATGGGACGCTTGGAGATGGCCCAGGAGTAGCCTCTTTTGGAAACGACACTCTAAAGGCATTTACCATGCATATAATGCACGAGGCTAATTGGTGTAGCCCCCTCAACAAACTATGGAAGAGGCACTCGACATAAAAACGGTGGGAGGGAGTCATAGAGAACATCTGGAAGCCAAGGTGGCTTCAGTATATGAAGATAATTCTATGGAAAGTGATGTGGGCTGCTCTGCTGACGGGCGTAAAGATACAAGAAAGAAGCATCGGGTCCGATCGTTTTCTCGGGGTGCAGAATAGCTAGTGAAGACCTAGCCCACCTTTTCATGGGATGCCAGAAAATCAGGGGCATGGCTGGGAGAAGATGCAAGTGGATTCAAAGGATATGGCAAATTAAGTTCTTCAAGAATGATGTGTTCTTTGATAGTAACAGGTTGGGAAGTCCTGCTCTTCTTGTCTGCACTCAAATAATCAGGTACTACTTCTTGCACCATATTTGGCAAGCAAGGAACTGCCACGTGTTTGAGGGGGATCTGACTGTGGCAAGCTTTTGTGAAATCATACCATCCTGTTCTTTGTCGTCACCAATTTCATTACAGAGAGGAGCTTGGAAGTCTTCTCAATGCAAGCAGTCCTCAAGACGAACATCGCTTCCTTCTCTTTGGATTGTTGCTCAAAAATCTCCCAACTTATGCAAAGCATTTGCAATTTCAGTTAAAACTATCAGAGATGCATTAGATGCAAGAACAAAGCTGGTACCTTGTAAATGCAGGAGTTGGTGCCAAGGCCTGTGGCGCAAACAGGAGTAGCAATCCTTGGCATTGTGGGGTCCTTGTATCTGCTGCAGTCCTTGTTCTCAATTGCTTTGTTTATACTGGCTATTGGTGGTGTTGGCTACTATCTCTTCTATTCTTTGAACAAAGATGATGACGACTGTGGAGGTGGGAATTCCTCCAATGGTAGAAATCTAGATTTGACACTAGAGGAGGCCAGGAGAATAATGGAAAAATACAAGTAACAACTGACTTTTTTTATCACTACCTTTTTGTTTGACACAGATTTTAGGTGTTTCTTATACATACATTGCTCTCATATTGTTTTGGAGGTTTTTTATGATTTATCAATGACTAGAGTCTGCGTTATGTTGAAGCAGCAAAGTACACAATGGAAAAAGCAAGACAAAATTTTTTGTAACAATATCTTGTATAGTTACTCAGGGTTAGCATCAAGAGAGAGAGAGAGAGAGAGAGAGAGAGAGAGAGAGAGAAGAAGAAGAAGAAGAAGAGATTTTTAACGTCGTAGGAAACTATCCCCATAGACCTTAAAGATCTAACCGACGAGGAGTTGAACTCAAGACCTGTTATGAGAGAGAGAGAGAGAGAGAGAGAGAGAGAGAGAGAGAGAGAGAGAGAGAGAGAGAGAGAGAGAGAGAGAGAGAGAGAGAGAGAGAGAGAGAGAGATAGATAGATAGATAGATTGAATTATCATCCACGGAGGTCAGATATGACCTATGGGACCGCAAATAAAAACAATACAGAGAGAGAGAGAGAGAGAGAGAGAGAGAGAGAGAGAGAGAGAGAGAGAGAGAGAGAGAGAGAGAGAGAGAGAGAGAGAGAGAGAGAGAGAGAGAGAGAGAGAGAGAGAGAGAGAGAGAGAGAGAGAGAGAGAGAGAGAGAGAGAGAGAGAGAGAGTTCTTCTTGCTCCTCTATGATAGAGGTAGATAGAGAAGAAATCCAGAGACCTGAGAGCTTTGAAATGCAGGCTGCCTTTGTGCTACGGCTAGCAGTGTCCTTCCATAAGCTATCTGGGCAGAGGACTGGGTGGATGCAATAACTATGCTAGTTGGTGGCTTTGACATTTTAGTGCATGGCGCAACCATGCCCATGTTTCGTCTTTTCCTCGACAAGCTCATGGACTTTATCTGAAACTTTTCAGACTCAGATTGCATGGCCAAGCAGGTTTGCAAGGTAAGTAATAGCTTTGGCTTCCTACTATTTCTTCTGTTAGAATTAACAACAACAGCGCAAAGGAATGTCATTAGAAGGCTCGACTTTCCAATTATGTGTTTGTTTCTACGATTTTCTTTGAATGGCTTCATTGAAGATTGTTTAAGCAAAGAGCTTGATTTAATGATTCAAAGTTTACATTGTCTTTAGTATCGATGACATGAAGTGATGTTATATCCATCCCCTTGACTGAAACATTTCTTCTTGGTGATTATTTGCAGTATGCACTCTATTATTCTACCTGATCTTGGTGTTGTTTGGGACTGGATAGACTGGTAAGCCTACGTTCTCATTCGCACTTAGCATTTGGATAATTACGATAGAACGTCACGAGTACAATTTATTTGAAAAAGAAATATAGACATTCTACTATGTAGTGTAGAGGTCTCACTATGGATGTTCACTGTGGATGTTCACCGGAGAAAACAAGCTGCATGATTAAGGATTCGCTATGTGAAAGAGATACTTTCGCAAGACGTGAGCGTTTTTTAACATCAATATATCTACCGATGAGGTTGTAGATGGCTTTCCAAGTGATACCAATCTTGCCCAAGAGCCGATTGCGATCTAAGGTTCATTTTTTTAGCTTCTTAGTTCTTTTGTACAAGTGTTTTTTTTTTTTCAAACTCATTGAGGGTGCTTGTGATTTTTGTGTTTTTTTTCTACTGACAGGGAACTTGTACCATCACATGGGTCAATTTGTGTGCGGTATGGTGCTTGCCTTTCTCTCCGTGTGGCAGTCATCTCTGATCACTTTGGCCTGCTGCCAGTCATTGTGCTGGCTAGAGGATTTTGTTTCTATGTGATGATCGGAATTGCTGCTAGAAACCAAGGTACATAATCACGAGCAACAAAATGGCTTTTGAGGTTAGATCCTTTATTACGCTTGTGCGTGCATCAAGGATGTGTTCCCCTGCCCGCCTGGTGATTCAATGTACATATATATCTCTTGCAGGGTATTGCACAAATGAGGACAATGCACTCTTATTTTAAAGAGAAAAATATTTTCAATTCTATTCAGATGTTGTGCAATCTATCAAGAAGCGGGGAATCAAAGCAGGCTTTGCCAAAGGGTTGGGAAAAGGATTACTATAAGGAATGGCCTTCATGTTGCAATTACATATCCTATGTTGCTTTTGCCTGAGTGACCTCTGCAGTATGGGAGGACGGACTGGGGAGCTACTAGCAAAGCCATCAGTGCCGTCCTTGCACGGTCTAATAATGATGCGCCCTTCACTTGCTTGCCAAGCTCATTTGGTTGCTGGCAATTTTGAGTACAAGCGAGGTAAACAACTCGATCAACATGCCAAAGTCTAGTATATCCGTACTCTCATTTATAAAATACACATCTATACATGATTTATGTAATTGTATGAATGAGGCTTGGATGCTTGTTGGCCATGTCTCTCTGAGTTGTGTGCATATATCTTAATGGTGGCTTAAAATGCACGTAAATGTAGGCTGAGGACACAAAATATATTGAAAATCATAATAGTCAATGGAGCTGTTGGTGTTTTGTCATATGGATGCTTACCATGGCTTCTTGTCCCCAAACAACTATATTTTCTTTAGGCAAGGACAATCCTTGAAATTGTTACTGAGAATTTCACTTTTTAACTTCTTGGAGGGTGCTTTGTTGTCGAACAAAACCTTGGCTTTGCTGAACCAAGTACATGGCTGTTGTGCTCACATTTGTGCCTGTGTCTGTGTTTCTTTTTTATGCCAACAGTTCTTAACTTGATTCCCAAATCATGACCAAAACCTTTGTGTCATACCATAACCATAACCTCCGTGCCATACCATAATTGAAAAACCATAACCATAACCTAATTGTCATACCACAATCATAATCGCAAACGGAATGCAAAACCCTAAACATAAGCGTGAAGCTGTAGTGTATACAATCATTGAGTAAGACTATATCAAGAAGACCACAACTACAAAAAAAGACTATACCAAGAAGACTGTATCAAGATGAGTGAGTGAGACTGTATCAAGAAGACCCTCATGGTAATGCCTCCCAGTCGACGTCCTCTCCCTCCTTCTCCTAGCAGCTGGGTCAAAAGGGCCACAAGTCCATGTTGGTACCCATACTTCTCCTCTCGGCGTGTCGGAAGGCGCCTCACAGAAACTTCTTGCAAAATTATGGTTTAATCATGAGATAAATCTTCAAATAACGTACATAATTTCAACAATTTAAAGCATATGTATAATACTTACAAACTTATGTCGAAGTGTGTGGTAGCCTCCACTCCCAAGATGTGACGCTATAGTAGACTCCAAACGTGCTCTGGCTGCATCTCTCTGCTGCTGAAATCTGTCAGGATTGTCTTGTGTCTCTCGTGCAATCCCCGCCCAGTTCTCTGCGTCCAACCATGCCGGCTACTCAAAACCTCAAAGTGTGGATAGCAAGTGTAGGCTACTCCTTCATTTTTTTCGTTTTTCTTTATGAAGTATGTCTACCATAATGCGTTGTACTTCTACAAGTGAAGAAATCTTTTGACACACCTTTTGTGTTCATTATAGTAGTATGTGGACTGTTTGTGTGACAAATGTGACAAGTTTTTGAAAGCACATAAAAGTCAGTGATATCCTTCAATGTGCAAATGCGATCCCTAAACTTCAAAAACAACAAGCATGAAACATTGAGTGTATGTAGCATGTGTAGCTTTCTCCATCCCATCTCTTGAAGAACTGATAGCCATTTCTTGGCTCTCAATTTTTTTTTTTAATGAGCCACTTCACACAACACAAACACCTTAGCACGATGCCTAAGATTGCTCCTGCATTGTACATAGGCGTGTGTGTGTTAGGACTCTTTTCCATATTTTCTAAAAAATCTTCATGGAGCTAGTCATCAGGTTAGGTTAAAAAACTAAAAATAAATAAATAAATATATATTATGGTCCTATTCAAGTATAATATATTTCTTATAAAGGACCTAAGCATAGTATTATTTTCACAATTTATTCGGTAATTGTGTAATTATGTAGACCTAAGTGTGTATTTTTTCTAAATCTCTTTGCATCCTTTCATGGCATGAAATATTTCTATGTTAGTGTGTACATACCCCCTAATATATATTTTTACAAAATAAACCCATGCATTTCATCCCCCACCCTCGTGGAAGTCGAAATTTGTTTCTACACTGTCACTCACTTTCACTAGACATTTTCTCACTTGCATATTTTTCTCTTTCACCCAAATACAAAATAAAACACTCCTATCATGATATTCCTTCATGGGTCATGCACATGTTTTTCCATACACCATGTGCTCATAATGACAAGGGCTAGGAAAAATCCAAGCACTAGGTCTATCATGTACAATTGTTTTTTATTCTTCAAAAATCACCATCCATGCATGTGGAAAGGGCCACTTGGATTCCTTAGGTCATGGCATGGCTCATGGGGGGACTCACCTTTGGATGTATAAGGAGAATTCAACCAAAAAGGGTCCCACATAAGCACCTTCGCAGTCCCGCAAATACACAGCTTTTTGGGCGAATTTTGGTACCCTTCTATCATCCGAATCAGAAAAAGTTGTCAACATACAAAAGGTAGCTTGTGAGCTGAATTATTTTACATAAATATTTTAGCAATTTTGGAGAAAAGCACGAATTCTGGTGAATTGTTTGGTGCGACCCAGTCTGCCCATTCTATGCACACAAGGATCCTCTCACCTTCTTCACCATCTCTCCTTCCCCTCTTACCACCATAGCCTTCTACATACACATATGCTCTCATACCGCTCTCTACTACCCCCAAATTACAATTTCATGTTAATTCCTCTAAAAGGCATGAATTTTTAGCACTTTATCCTTGCATAACCTCTGCAAATCAGAGGTTTTTCATCAACAATCCTTATCTTCATCGTGGAGATCAACCGTGAAGGCGGCGCAACAAGTAGAAGTAGAGTAAGAAGAAGAAGCGGCGGTCATTTTCATAAGGGTGAGTCCATAATTCTTGGAGGTTTCATCAATCTCAAGAGCTCATCCACCTCATTCACCCTTGGTTCCTTGACAATCAAGTCATCATCACTTTTGTAAATATGCCACTAACATTTTTTAGTGATCACTAGCAACTAACCCTTCTTGTAAATTGCACCCTCTACTATCTACTAGAGTAGGCACCTCCAAGTTACTCACCTCTCTCTCCTTTCACTCTCAATAATTCCTCCCCTTGAGCCCACATCCATGTGGCTTAAGGGATAAGAAAGACCTACTCCCATTTAAAAAATCAAAATATTTCCTAATCTCTTGTTTTGTCAATAAAATTGATTAGAACTAATCCGAATCAAAGCTTCCAAAAACCTATAAATAGAACCCATCTCTCCTTGTAAAAGGCATCTCTACACCATTGCACACGAGATTGAGCATAGCACATGCCATTTCTATCTTGGTTGTAAGGAGAGAGAAAGCTTTCTATACACCATCACTTTGGTGCATAGAAAAGCTTGAGTTAGTTGAGTGAGTGCGAGTAGTTCATATATCTTTCTACCATTGTTGTATCTACCCCCACATCAATGAATTGGTAGTTTTGGGTGCAATTTCATGTCCAAAGGCTCATGCTTCTCCTCCAATTTGGTTTGGCAAACTCATTCAGCTTCATAAGGTGACTTGTTTCATTGAAGGTTGTTGTTTTATTGCTTGTCCTTGTGATTCATTGGCTACTGTTTGTTGGCTACCATTGTAAAAGGGTGGATGGTGAAAGGGATCCCATAACCCTAAGACAATGCGCTAGTGATGCTATAAGCAAATCTTGTCACTTGAATCTGCAAGCTCTAGGTGCCTTCTTGGGAAAATCATAAGGTTGAAGCTAAGTTGTACACCATCTCTCTCTCTCTCTCTCTCTCTCTCTCTCTCTCTCTCTCTCTCTCTCTCTCTCTCTCTCTCTCTCTCTCTCTCTCTCTCTCTCTCCTGTTTTAGTGTGCGAGAGTGTTCCATTGGTGTTAGGGTTAGTGTAAATTCCTTACTTAATTTTGGTTTGCTTTAACAATTCTCCCTTTTTTTGCATCCTAGTTTGCTTTTAAACTAGGTGGTGCCCCTTGTGTAGTTGGGTTTTGGCTGTGGGTTTGTTGTTTTGTTGTGCTTGTGGTTTCCCCAACCCCAATTGAGCAGCATGGGAGCCTTGATGGGTGTTTAGAGGTCGCCTTTCTTGTTGCCTGCCCCGGACCGCCTCAATTTTGGTGGCCCCACTGAGGATGAGCGGTTATGTTGGCATACACAAGGTAAGTCTTCAAAAACTAGTTGTGTTTACATGAACAATCCACCAAATCCACCACCTCCTAATCCTGCTCATGCAACTCATTTGATCAGTTTCATTGGGTGCAAGGGATTAGGATAAATGTTCTCATTGATAGGAAAATCTTTTTTCAACAACGTATTGTATTCCTCTTTGGTGCTGAAGCGTTAAGAGATATTCTACAATCCCCAAATCCTACTATACTCCCACTTGTAGACTATGATGGCTCTTTTGATGTGCATGTGTTTATCTTGTTTTAGCTAGGTTAATGAATCAAGAGGACTTGTATCGTACATTCATTCCTTTGGCTAGACAAGACCTGCATGTAATAGTTGGCACAAAGTTACAATTTCAAACGTATTTTTCGTCGTATGTTTGAACCTAGGCAAGTAGTGGCTATCAATGCCTCAGTCAATCCGTTCATTTTGCCATTGATTCGCTACGATCTAAGCTTTGATGTTTACATTTTCATTCTACTTTGAGATTTGATTTTGCCAAAAAAAAAAAAGTAAAACCAACAACATGGATACAACTAGCCAAATGAGTGGCTACCCCTTGTTCTTTGGAGAGCCTAGGGAGGATGAAGAATTATTTGTAGCAAATTTCAAAATATCTTGCCGTATCAAGAAGATAGTAACTGATCAAGAACGTGTAGAAATGTTTGAGGTAGTCCTTAGGAAAGATGCTAGCATTTGGTTTTACTCTCTGCCTGAGGAAGTTAAGGGGAATTACACGGAAGTTTTGACTCGTTTCAAGAAATACTTTTTTGATCCCCAAAACACTCAAAAATTATGGCAAGACATTGTTTCTCACAAGCAAAAGGACTTAGATGACTACTTGTACAAGCAAGAGTTTCTACGTCTTTGGGCTCTATGGATAGGAAATGTTGCTAACCCTGGTGATGGTGCAGAATTTCTAAAAAAGGAGAGGTTCATAGCCGGACTCTTTCCCGAACTTAAGGTAAAGTAGAGGCATGTGCACCTACTACCTTTGATGCAGCTGAAACTAGGGCTGCTGAAAAATATAGGAAACTAAAGTGCTTAGGGGGAGAGGTTCCAATCGAAGGTCTTAGACCCAAAGGTAAGTCACAAGCATCAACATCTAGGGAGCTTCCTGAGGTAACAACGGAAGTGATTGAGAATTTAAATGAATCTTTAAGCAGCATGTCAATTCACCTTGCACAAGCTGTAGGTCCAAAGAGACAAGCAAAGAAGTCTAAAGAGCGAGATCCACGACCTAAGAGAGTCTTGCACTGTTGGAATTGCGGAGAGTCTAGACATGGGATGTATAATTGTCCTTGGCCCCATGGGGAGCCAGGGAGACCTAACTTGAATTACCCAGTGATGAATGCAGGTGAAGGAGATGGCCAACAACCGAGGCTTCTACAAAGGCCAAATGGACCAAGACCACCTCCACAAGGTGTGGAAGGAATTCCACCTTTTCTTGACCCAAATTTCAATGTTGTAGAAGTCACACAATCCAAAGAGTGTGACATTGAAGAAAATGGCATCAAACGTGGGTGGAGAAAAGGTAAGGAAAAGGAAGGAGTAACATCACAAAGTGACCATGCACGAGGAAAGAAAGCAAAGGAAACCAAGGAAGCCAAGAGGACACGTCGCCGCATCAACCTTCAAGACTTCCCTCTTGGACATGGTATGGCTCCCTACAACCTTATGGAGGACATGAGAGGTAAAGGTCCAAGCATATCATGGCCTCAATTTCTTGCATTGTGCCCACAAGTTAGGAGGGAGCTAACAAAGATAGTAAGCATTAGGAGAAGGACGAAAGAAAATGTTCTTGTTGTTAAAATTGCACATGCCCAAATGAATGAGGATATTACACCTGTGTTAGATTGCTATATCAAGGGAAACTAGTTAGGAAGGGTCTAGTGGATGGGGGCGCACAAATTTGCATTATGACAGAGGACCTTATGCAGAGACTAGGCATGCACATTCATGAGACGCGTGAAATCAAAGTGAAAATGGAAAATAATAGCAAGGCTACGTGTTTGGGAGTTTGTAAGAATTTTTCTGTGGAAGCTTTTGGCATTAAGATGGCTGTTGATTTCTATGTTATGTCTACAAAAGGAAATGGCTATCCATTTATCCTAGGTAGACCATGGCTAATGAGGATGCGAGCTTTGCAAGATTGGGAAAGTGGAAAGTTGATTTGCAGGAATGACAATCACAAGAAGGTTGTCTTTGACATGAAGGAGCAACGTCAAGAGGAGCTCCAAGAGGAATCTTCTCAAAGTGAAAGCGGGGATGATTGGACCAATGACACCTCGGAAGAAGAAAGCAGTGGTAGCACTACGGAGGAGGAGTCATCCATTGAAGTCATGGGTTTATTTTTTAGGCCAAATAACGAAGAGACATCTTGCCAAGGTTTAAAAGAGGTAGGCCCCCAGGAGAACCAAAGTTTGCATGATGAAAAAATGCTACATGGTATGTTGTCAAAGACTTTTACTTGGGAGGAAAGAGAGAGGTTCAAAAATGTGCTAAGAAAGTTTCCTAGGATTTTTGCTAAAGATTACACAGATGTACGTGGAGTGGATTCCATTCAACACAAGATCGAGCTAAAGCCAGAGGCCAAACCTAAATCACAAAAGCTACGAAGGTTAGGAGTCATCAAAGAGCAAGCACTACTCAAAGAGGTGAGGAAGCTTCTAGCAGCAGGGTTCATCTACCCCATAGAGAATTCTGAGTGGGTCTCTCTAGTTGTGGTCACCCCAAAAAAGAATGGCAAGTGGAGGGTATGTGTCGATTATCGTCCACTCAATGAGGCAACAAAAAGGGATCACTTTCCCCTCCCATTTCAAGATAAAATTCTTAATGAGGTAGCAAGCAAAGAAAAGTACACGCTATGTGATGGATACTCCGGTTACTTTCAAATAGGTATTGCATTGGAGGATCAAGTAAAAACAACCTTCATCACTCCTTGGGGTTGTTTTGCTTTTAGAGTCATGCCGTTTGGTTTGACAAATGCTGCAACAACGTTTCAATGATTCATGAACATGGTGTTTCAAGCATTATTTGGTAAGTCTATCACAGTATTCATAGATGATTTTTTCATCTATAGCTCTAAATCATTGCATCTACAGAAGTTAGAAGAAGGCTTGAAGAAGCTATATGATATGGGAGGTCAACTCAATCCCGACAAGTGCCACATAGGTGAGGATGAAGTGATCTTGCTTGGTCACAAGGTTTCTTCCAAAGGCATTGAGGTAGATCCAGCAAAGGCACAAGCTCTCATTGAGCTACCATCACCAAAGAGTCTTAAGGAGGTAATTTCATTTATTCAAAAAAATGAAGTACATGTCACGCTTCATTCACTTGGAATCGGAGTTACTTCACCCCCTCCAAAAGTTGACACAACATGTAGAGTTTGCATGGTCTGATGAGCTTGAAGAGTACTTTTCTTGTATAAAAATGGTTTTGGCGGAACTACCAACACTCATTCCTCCACGTTGGGAGTTTACATTCTTTGTTAGCTCAAGTGTGGATAAAGAGACATTGGGTGCAGTATTGTTGCAACAAGATCCTCATAACACTAGGATGCGGCCTGTCTACTTTGCTAGCCGGGTCATGAATGCACTTGAAAAGGATTACACAGAAGCAGAATCTATGATGCTTTCTCTTGTCTTTGCAGTGAGAAAGTTTAGATCCTACCTCCTACCAAAACCCTTTATCATAATCACTACTACTGAAAACTTGTTTCCTTGGGTGTCATCTCAAATGACACTAAGTCCCAGGATTTCAAAATGGATCATGGAATTGCAAGAGTTCCAATACTCTTTTAGAGTAGAAGATATTTTACGTGCACAATTAGCAGGGATTCTCACCTATAGAGTGCATGAAAGGAACATCAAGGTGCCTGAAGTAAAAACCCTACCCTTACCACCACCAAGGCATTTACCTAATGCATTCACCTTGTTCTTTGATGGAGCATTTAAGAAGGCTACAGGAAAAGCAGGGGGAGGGCTTGTGTTGCTTGATTCAAATGGTGAGTTTGTTATGAAAGAGCATGTGAATTTGCCCGGTTCCACAAGCAACAATGAAGCAGAGTACGACATACTAAACCATGGTTTGTAGATGTGTGTTTCTCAAAAGATACAGCGTCTCATAGTAAAAGTGAATGCACTTCTCATTGTGAAGCAAATTTTAGGTATTTGGGCTTGTAAGAATGAAAGGCTAAGGCAAAAGGTTCATGCCATCCATAAACTCTTCAATCAATTTGAAGAAGTACAATTGTATCATATTCCTAGGAAACAAAATGAAGATGTTGATTTGCATGCCCAAAAAGTAGTTGCATGAGTGGAGAGTGAAGTGCATGTCATCATGGCAGCAACAATGATAAAGCAACCAAGGTACCAGGGGATGGAGTCATTGGCTCCCATTGTGAGCTACATTTTAGAGGGCGAGTTTCCAAAGGGCTTCACAAAGGCTCAAAAGCAGAGGCTCATTAAGAAGGCGAGTTCATGTTTGTTTTTGGAAGGTGCCCTCTACCAAAGGGGAAAAGATCAAGTTTGTAGGAGAATACCAACAACCAAGGAGATTCCAGCCATTCTTGAAGGTTTGCATGAGGAAGCATGTGGTGGTCATTTTTCACAGGAACTCACTGCAAAAAAGATTTTTCTTGCGGGGTATGTTTGGCCAAGCTTGCACATTGATGTTCAACATTGGTGTAAAAGCTGCCACAATTGTCAGATTAATGGAAACAAGCGCCTGTTACATGGTCCATGTCAATGAGTTCTTGCAAATGGTCCGTTTGAAAAATGGGGCATTGATGCTATGGGTCCATTGCCTAGGACTAGAAATGGAAAATTGTATATCTTGGTGGCCATAGACTACATGACTAGGTGGGTAGAAGCTCAAAGTGTGGCAAGAGTAAATGAGAGGACAATTAGCAAGTTTGTGTACACTCACATTTGTTGCAGATTTGGCACACCTTTGGAGATTGGATAATGGTCCAGGATTTAGGAAGGGCTTGCTCACAGAAGTTTGTGATGTTCTTCACATTCTACATCGGCATAGCACACCCTACTATCCTCTGTCAAATGGTTTGGTAGAGAATACTAATGGCATCATTGCAGGAATCATCCGAAAGATGGTAAAGAACAAGAAAAAGCTATCGGATGACTTCTTGGATGGAGCATTGTGGGCCTATCGGACTACCTATAAGGGAGCGACAGAGTTCACACCCTTTCACCTAGTCTATGGTCAAGAAGCTTTGCAACCCATCGAGCTCAACATTCCAATGATGCGAATTCATGGAAAGGTGGCACAAGGAGAAGAAGCAGCATGGGAAGATCGCCTTCTCACCCTAGCAGAACTAGAATGGAAACGGGAGGCGGCTTATCAGTGCTATAAAAGAAAGGCTACACAAATAAAGGACAAGCTCAACAAAAAGGTCAAAGACAAAGATATCAAAGAGGGAGACCTTGTACTAAGGTATGACAATCGCCTTGATAATTGGTTTGATGCCAAATTTGAGACTAGATGGCAGGGACCATACATTGTCAAGAAGATCTTCAACTCTAGCTACTATCAGCTTGTGGATTTGGATGGAAAGGAGCATGCTAAGAAGGTAAATGGCTACCGACTAAAGCCATATTTAAGCCGCCTCCTTCCAAAGGACTTAAAGAATTACCAACAATGCAAGGATAAGTCTAGGGAGGTATGCTGCTACTATTGCTCTCTCTCCCATCAAGAAAATCATGCTCTTCATATGTGAAACATCAGAATGAAAAAGTAACAAGGGACAAAGGAATGATAGACGAAGCACTACATAACCACCCGCAATTAGCATTCCAATGTGCGCCGAATGATGGTACATGAATATACCATCATCCAAGGGGAGGGCTGGTTGATAGCCGTTTTTTGGCTCTCAAAAATTTTGTTTAATGAGCCACTTCACACAATAAAAACACCTTAGCACGATACCTAAGCTTGCTCCTGCATTGTACATAGGAGTGTGTGTGTTAGGACTCTTTTCTATATTTTCTAGAAAATCTTCATGGAGCTAGTCATCAGATTAGGTTAAGAAAATAAAAATAAAAAAATAAATATATATTATGGTCCTATTTGTGGATAATATATTTCTTATAAAGGACCTAAGCATAGCATTATTTTCTCAATTTATTCGGTAATTGTGTAAATATGTAGACCTAAGTGTGTATTTTTTCTAAATCTCTTTGCATCCGTTCATGGCATGAAATATTTCTATGTTAGTGTGTACATACCCATAATATTTATTTTAATAAAATAAACCCATGCATTTCATCCCGCACCCTCGTGGAAGTCAAAATTTGTTTCTACACTGTCACTCACTTTCACTGGAGATTTTCTCACTTGCATATTTTCCTCTTTCACCCAAATACAAAATAAAACACTCCTATCATGATATTCCTTCATGGTCATGCACATGTTTTTCCTAACACCATGTGCTCATAAAGACAAGGGCAAGGAAAAATCCAAGCACTAGGTCTATCATGTACAATTGTTTTTTATTCTTCAAAAATCACCATCCACGCATGTGGCAAGGGCCACTTGGATTCCTTAGGTCATGGCATGGCTCATGGGGGGACTCACCTTTGGATGTATAAGGAGAATTCAACCAAAAAGGGTCCCACATAAGCACCTTTGTAGTCCCACAATACACAGCTTTTTGGGCGAATTTTGGCACCCTTCTATCATCCGAATCAGCAAAAGTTATCAACATACAAAAAGTAGCTCGTGAGCTGAACCATTTTACATAAATATTTCAGCATTTTTGGAGAAAATCACGAATTCTGGTGAATTGTTTGGTGCGACCCAGTCTGCCCATTTTATGCACACAAGGATCCTCTCACCTTCTTCACCATCTCTCCTTCCCCTCTTACCACCATAGCCTTCTACATACACATATGCTCTCATACCGCTCTCTACTATCCCCAAATTACAATTTCATGTTAATTCCTCTAAAAGGCATGAATTTTTAGCACTTTATCCTTGCATAACCTCTGCAAATCAGAGGATTTTCATCAATAATCCTCATCTTCATCGTGGAGATCAACCGTGAAGGCGGTGCAAGAAGTAGAAGTAGTAGAAGAAGAAGAACCAGTGGTCATTTTCATAAGGGTGAGTCCATAATTCTTGGAGGTTCCATGAATCTCAAGAGCTCATCCACCTCATTCACCCTTGGTTCCTCGACAATCAAGTCATCATCACTTTTGTAAATATGCCACTAACATTTTTTAGTGATCATTAACAACTAACCCTTCTTATAACTTGCACCCTCTACTATCTACTAGAGTAGGCACCTCCAAGTTACTCACCTCTCTCTCCTTTCACTCTCAATAATTCCTCCCCTTGAGCCCGCATCCATGTGGCTTAAGGGATAAGGAAGACCCACTCCCATTTAAAATATCAAAATATTTCCGAATCTCTTGTTTTGTCAATAAAATTGATTAGAACTAATCCTAATCAAAGCTTCCAAAAACCTATAAATAGAACCCATCTCTCCTTGTAAAAAGAATCTCTACACCATTGCACACTAGATTGAGCGTAGCACACGCCATTTCTATCTTGGTTGTAAGGAGAGAGAAAGCTTTCTATACACCATCACTTTGGTGCATAGAAAAGCTTGAGCTAGTTGAGTGAGTGTGAGTAGAAGATATCTTTCTACCATTGTTGTATCTACCCCAACATCAATGAATTGGTAGTTTTGGGTGCAATTTCACGTCCAAAGGCTCATGCTTCTCCTCCAGTTTCATTTGGCAAAGTCATTCAGCTTCATAAGGTGACTTGTTTCATTGAAGGTTGTTGTTTTGTTGCTTGTCCTTGTGATTCATTGGCTACTGTTTGTTGGCTACCATTAGAAAAGGGTGGATGGTGAGAGGGATCCCATAACCCTCTGACAATGTGCTAGTGATGCTATAACCAAATCTTGTCACTTGAATCCGCAAGCTCTAGGTGCCTTCTTGGGCAGATCATAAGGTTGAAGCTAAGTTGTACAACATCTCTCTCTCTCTCTCTCTCTCTCTCTCTCTCTCTCTCTCTCTCTCTCTCTCTCTCTCTCTCTCTCTCTCTCTCTCTCTCTCTCTCTCTCGTGTTTTAGTGCGTGAGAGTGTTCCATTGGTGTTAGGGTTAGTGTAAAGTCCTTACTTAATTTTCGGTTGCTCTAACGATTCTCCCTTTTTTTTTGCATCCTAGTTCTCTTTTAAACTAGGTTGTGCCCCTTGTGTAGTTGGAGTCTTACCAGACACCGAGAAAAAACTTCCGCGCAAACCAAAAAGCGAGCGAGATCAATACCTAGGGCAATTACCCAAGTTGTTACCATATACATGTGGTAGTGATGTGTGTGAACACACTAGGGCCGTCGGGGGATTTTTCCCCTCTTTAGGAGGTTTTTTCCCCCGTGCATTGTATATACGCCCATCACTCTAGGGCTATGTATCTTTCCATTGCACACTAAGTTATACACTCTCTATTGTGTGCCTTGAGCTTCCTTCGTCTTCTCCAAGCTGTGTGTGTTTCTCTGCAACCCTAATTCCAATAGTTGGTATCAAAGCAGGTCACGTCCTTCTGGGCTTAGTCGCCAGCCGCTCCAGCACACGTCTGCTCACCTTCTCCGATTTCAGTGAGCTTTGGCGAGCGTTCGTAGGTCGACAAAAATTTTGGGAAAGCTCAAAGAGCTTGGTCTGCTCAGAATTTTGATTTGGGCTCATTTCGGCCTCCGTTTCCACTACAAGTAGTACTGCACAGGCTATTTTGTCATTTTGTGCAGAATTTCTGTCAGTGCCGTTTTCTGCATAACAGGTGCCTAATAGTCTTCTACGGTTTGTGCTATATAGCACAGGTTGTTCCCGCTCCATTTCTCCTATTTTCGGGCAGTTTTGACATCAGGTGCAGCATTTACCATGGTTGACAACGACAACACATATGTGTTCAAGATGTTTTTTGCTGAGGACAGGTTGTATGGGGACAACTACCCTATGTGGGCTTATATGATGCAACATGTTCTTGTGTCAAAGGGTGTCTGGAACATTGTGCAGGGCATTGATGTACGTCCTGGTTCTGAGGATGCAGGCGATGTTGACGATGTTGCAGGTCTTGCTGCAAGGATTGCAGCTATTAGATTTGTTTTGCCTACGGCAGAACAAGCTTATTGGGATGTTAAGGATGCACAGGCTCATGCATTGATTGTGTTGTGTGCGAAGCGCACCATTGTTCCTCACATCCGTTCAGCAAAATCTGCAAAACAGGCTTGGGATATTCTAGCAGGTCTTTATGCAAGCCGCAATGAGGCTAACATTGCTTTGCTGCGTAAAGAGCTGGAGTCGAAGATTATGCATGAGGAAGATGATATGGACACTTTCCTTGCTAGTGTCAAGGATATCAATGAGCAGCTTATTTCTGCAGGTGAAGTCATTTCAGACAGTTCCCTTGTGCAGACTGTTCTTGATGCCTTACCAAATTCCTACCAGACTTTTGCTAGTACTTGGAGACTTATGACCCAAGGAAATCCAGAAGTTGTCAAGTTTGATGCATTATGCACGTTGCTGTTGCAAGAGTCACTGTCCAGAAAAAACAGAACTAGACAGTGTGTAGTTGAACAGGCTTTTATTGCTTCTCAAAGAAAGGGTGGTAATAGCAATGCAGCCACTTCTTATGGTTTTGCTGCGAGTGGCAAAAATTATGTTCCTAATGCTTCTGCTGGCAATACTTCGTCTGGCAATTCTGGTGATAAGGGCAAAAAGAAGATGCGTTGCCATTATTGTAAAGCCAATGATCACTTGATCAAGTCGTGTCCTAAGTTGAAGGCCAAAGAGGCTAAGAAGAAAGAGGGTGGTTCCACTGCAAATGCTGGTTCCACTACAAATGCAGCCATTATTGAGTCTTTTGTGAAAGGAGACTGTGTTGCTGATGTTGATGCAGAATGGGATTTTAGCGCAGAGTGCACTTACAATCCTGTTGTCCATGATGCATGCTTGTCAGTCGTTGCTGCAGATTCACATGTGTGGTATTTCGACAGTGGTGCTACAAAGCACATTACCTCACATCGTGAATTGTTTACCTCTCTCGAGTCTGTCCCTCATGAAAATTCAGTCACTTGTGCCAACAATGCCTCTTATCCAGTTCAGGGAGTTGGAAAGATTGTGCTCACTGCTACTAATGGCAGTTCCTTCACACTTGTTGATGCACTTTATGTACCTGGGATCAAGAAGAATCTCTTATCTGTATCCACACTTGCTAGACTTGGACTTGTAGTCAAATTTGTGGATGACAGATGTACAGTTCATGATCTCAGTTTTGGTGATGAAATTGTTGCATCTGGGCTTCTGTGTCGTGGGCTATATAAGCTCACTTTGTATTACAAGTGTGGAAAAAATTTTGCAAATGTTGTTGCAGATTCAAGGGCTATTTCAAATGAAAAACTTTGGCATGCACGTTTTGGTCATCTGAATTTTGCCAGTTTGCTGCGTTTGCAGAAATCTCATATGGTTGCTTCTTTGCCGCCTCTTGAAGCACCTGTCAAACATGTTTGTCAAGGCTGTATTTTGGGTAAGATGCAGAGTTCTAAGTTTCCAAAGGATGGTTTAGTTCGGGCCACATGCAGGTTGCAGCTTGTGCACAGTGATGTTTGTGGGCCCATGCAAACTCCGTCCTTGGGAAATTACTTGTACTTCATGACTTTCATTGATGATTACTCCATGCATGCATGGGTATTTCCGCTTAAAGAGAAGTCCGAAGTCTTTATGTGCTTCAAACAATTTCTGGCTATGGCTGAAAATGTGTCGAAATGTACTATGGGCACCCTCCGTTCAGATCGAGGGGGGGAGTATATGTCTCATGAATTTAAGGCATTTCTGGCTAGTCGTGGGATAAAACACCAATGTACAGTGCCTTATACACCTCAACAAAATGGTGTTGCTAAGAGGAAAAACAGTTCACTGACGGATATGGCACAATGTATGGTCAAAAGTCAAGCTTTACCGCATTCTTTTTGGCTTGAGGCCATCATGTGTGCCACTTATGTACTTAACAGGTGTCCTACGAAAGCTTTGCAGTCTATTACTCCATATGAAGCATGGCATGATAGAAAACCTTCTATTGAGCACATGCGTGTTTTTGGTTGTTTGGCATATGCTTTGGTGCCACAAGTGCAGCGTAGAAAATCGGATGATAAGGCTGTCAAATGTATTTTTGTTGGTTATAGTGCTGAAAGCAAAGGTTACAGGTTGTATCATCTGCAAACAAAACGTATTTTGGTTTCTCGGGATGTAGTGTTTGTGGAAGAGTCTGTTCAGCCCTTGCTGTCATGTACTAGAGACAGTAATGTAAGCTCACAGGACATTTATGACACTTTGTTGCCTCTTTTTAGTGGTGGAAATACGAATGTAAGTTCCAATGAGGCAAATGTACAGCCTATGGGGGTTTCTGAAAATGTTTTTGATCAGCCTTTTACTGATGCAGATGTACATGATGTACTTGATGAGGAAAGGGCTGAAAATGAGCAGGCTAGAGGTATGCCAAAATGGCTGGTGCACACTTTGCGTGAAAGTAAATTGGATGCACCTTTGTCTAGTTGTACTCGTTCAGGCTCTTGCCATGCATCTTATGCATCAGATTGTTATGCTTTGGCTATGTCTAGTTTACATGATGTTGAGGAGCCTCTGTCTTTTGATGAAGCACAGAATTCAGAAAATTGGATGGCTGCCATGCAATCAGAATTTGATGCACTTATAGAGAATGACACATGGACTTTATGTGATTTTCCTCGTGGCAAAAAGGCCATTGGTACGAAGTGGGTTTACAAGTTGAAACGCAAGCCGGATGGTGAGATTGATCTCCATAAGGCTCGACTTGTTGCAAAGGGTTATGCACAACAAAAAGGCATAGATTATGAAGAAACTTTTGCTCCCACTTGTCGTATGACTACTGTCCGTTTTCTATGTGCATTGGCATCTCATTTCGGTTGGGATGTACATCAATCAGACAATGTTACTGCTTTCTTGAATGGTGACATATTTGAGGAAGTTTATGTAACGCAGCCTCGCGGTTTTGTCATAAAAGGACAAGAGGACAAAGTGTGCAAATGTAACAAGGCTTTGTATGGGTTGAAGCAATCTCCTCATGCTTGGTATGAGAAAGTTGACACTCATTTGGTCAAACAAGGCTTTCGTAACAGTCCAACACAAAGCACATTGTATGTAAAGCATGAGGGTGATGTATTTCTCATCGTGGTTCTTTATGTTGATGATTTGCTGATCACTGGACCAAATGAGAGACATATTGCTGAATTTAAGGCTGATTTGAATGCTACTTTCAAGATGAAAGATTTGGGGCTGTTGCATCATTATTTGGGTATACATGCAGTTTAAGCAGTGTGATGGTGGTATTGCCTTGTGTCAGAAAAGTTACATAGAGACATTGCTATGTAAGTTTGGACTTGAGGATTGCAAACCTATTGCCACTACCATGGAAACAGGTTTGAAGTTGAGTCTACATGATGCTGGCGATCCTGTTGATGTCACTCTTTACCAAACTGCTGTTGGCTGCCTCATTTATGTATGCAACACGAGGCCAGATATTCAGTTTGCAATCTCACAAGTCAGCAGATTTATGCATAGCCAGGGGTCTAAGCATTGGCAAGCTGTCAAGAGGATTTTCCGCTACCTTAGTGGCACTTTACATCTTGGCTTGTTTTATCCCAAGGGGGGATCTTTACCGCCAGACTTACATGCTTTTTCGGACTCAGATTGGGCTGGTTGTTTTGACACAAGAGTGTCCACAAGTGGTTTTTGTTTCATGCTTGGCAGTTCATGTATATCATAGTTGAGCAAGAAGCAACCTACTGTGGCCACTTCGAGTTGTGAGGCTGAGTACAGGGCAGTCTTCACAGCTACGGTTGAGTGTGTATGGCTCAGACGCCTTATGGCTGATTTGGGTGTTGGACAGGACACTACCAACACTATCTACACTGACAGTCAGAGTGCATTGGCAGTTGCGAGGAATCCAATTTTTCATGCTCGCACAAAGCACATTGAGGTGCATTACCACTATGTCAGGGAGAGGCTCTCGGCAGGAGAGATCAGCTTGGCTTATGTACCAACACAGGACAACCTTGCAGATCTTTTCACAAAGGCATTGTCTCGTGAGAAGCTTGAAGCTTTCCGCAAAGCTTTGGGCTTAATCCCCTTTGTAGATTGATCCTGTCCTCAGGGCATGGCACTTCCCTTTACTCATGTGCCAGCTCTCGTTCACCGCATCACTCCAAGGGGGATTTGTTACCATATACATGTGGTAGTGATGTGTGTGAACACACTAGGACCGCCAGGGCATTTTTTCCCTCTTTAGGAGGTTTTTTCCCCTGTGCATTGTATATACGCCCATCAATCTAGGGCTATCTATCTTTCCATTGCACACTAAGTTATACACTCTCTATTGTATGCCTTGATCTTCCTTCGTCTTCTCCAAGCTGTGTGTGTTTCTCTGCAACCCTAATTCCAACATAATACACATTCTTTGGCATTGGTATACAGTACTGGAGATAGGGAGTAGAGAGAGAATGCAAGGAATGGAGGAGACACAAGAAAGACCATAAGGCTTCATCACTTCAAGAGAAAGGTAGGTTTCACATGAGAGAGGATAAAATCTTGCTACACAATAGCAACTTGTCTATTGCCGCGACAAGGGCTCTACATCGACAATCAATCCAAGTTTTGAGAGGATCAGGAAGGAAGAGAGAGTTTGCCAGCTTTGTCATTAAAACTGGAAGATTTGGGAATTAAAGTTGATTTAGACATTGTGATGGAAGAGGGAGGTGTTTGGCTCTCCATCTCTCCCTTGCAATGTCAAGTTAAGGCGGAAGTGGCAACTATCCTAGACGAAAAAATCTCAAAAAAATGCAATGGTCTATGATGACAACAAGAATGCCTTTGGAGCCCATTTGGCACACTACATGGTTACTATCTTCTTGCTTTGTGAGGGTCGGGGGGGGGGGGGGGGGGGGGGGGGGGGATATCGACCAAAAATTGTTCGGCCCAGAAGGGGACAAGGTTTTTTTTGTGTGAAAGCATTGCAAACAACACATCCTTTCCGCCATCCCATTGTCAAACCAAGCCTTTCGCTGGGTTAAGATGAGCCTGATAGAAAATTGAGAGATTTCATCTAACTCCAGAAGGGACTATAAAATGGTTTTAGGGAAAAAAAAATCGAGTTGAAAAAGGGTGTATTTTATTAGTAAAACATTCATAGATAAGGTCTTTTATAGAGGAGTAGGCTTCTTGTGCACAAGCGATGGAGGCAGCAATTCTATTAAGAATAGAAGCAAATGAATCAGTCATCGATAAAATTAGCATAGTGTAAAGTTGCAAGCACATTCTATTGCAAGCGAGAGATTTGAACTGCATTCTCTACTTTTTCCGCTACAAAGTACTTGATAGGTTCTCATTTCTGAGGGGGAGGGTGCCGCCCAAGTTCTTGTGGGTTCAAAAAAGGTGTTTTCCTCTGTCGACCAAACATTTTGCTCCAGCCTGGACCCTTGCTCTCTATTGCTAGGTGTTCTGAACCCAGCCTTAAAAAGGCATACTCAGGAAGTGTTCGGTCTCTTGAAGAAAGAACTCTAAAACAAAGGATTGTTGCCAATTGGCCATTCACAATATTTTTTTCTAAATCAAATCTCTCTCTAGCAATCCACATTGGCATGGGATTCTAGAAAGAGAGAGAAAGACATCCTGAACTCCTTTCAAGGAAAATCCTAAATCAAATCTCTCTCTATCTATCCACGCCAGCGTGGACTGGTAGTAGGTAGAGAGAGAGAGGTCTACTAGTCCCCTTTCAAAAAAAAATTGGAAGTCAAATCTCTCTCTAGCAGTCCCCGCCGACATGGACTAGTATATATATATAGAGAGAGAGAGAGAGAGATCCAATGTTAGAAAAGAACTTTCAAGTTTTCCTTTTTTTCACCAGTTAGAGAAAAATTAAAAATGCATTTTTAGACATAGAGAGATTTGCTTATCTCCTTTCACACTTTTCTAAATCAAAACACTCTCTAACTATTCACGGCGGTGTGGACTCCTAGAAAGAGAGAGAGAGAGAGAGAGAGAGAGAGAGAGAGAGAGAGAGAGAGAGAGAGAGAGAGAGAGAGAGAGAGAGAGAGAGAGAGAGAGAGAGAGAGAGAGAGAGAAGAAGAGGAAGAAAAGAGTTTTAACGTCGTAGGAAACTATCCCAAGAGAGAGATCGTCTCCTTTCAGAAATTCACACTTTTTTTCTAAATCGAATCTGTCCCTAGCTGTCCACGGCGGCATGGACTCCTAGAGGGAGAATGATAAATGAGAGACATATTAGAGAGCGCACATACTTACTGATCGTCAGCTAGCGTAGATGCAATAAGAGCCACCAAGAGGGCATGTCTGGGACTGTATGTGAATGTGACCCAGTCACCGGAAGACCCAATCACTCAGCAGGACGTTCAGAAGCGGAGATGGCTACTGCCAGTTGTCGGTCCATACCTGCAAATGATCTTTAGTGGAACAGCTTCTTCTCTCTTGTCCGTCGATCCTTCCTCTGGTTCGAGATTTTGGTGATCCATGAGCGATTCTCATTATTTGTCAAGTTTGCAGCACAAGTTTGGTACGTATGTAGCAGCTACTAGAGGGAATGCCAGTAGCTCAGAGAGAGAGAGAGAGAGAGAGAGAGAGAGAGAGAGAGAGAGAGAGAGAGAGAGAGAGAGAGAGAGAGAGAGATAGGTAGAGAGAGAGAGAGATCTACAATCTGCGCAGCGCAGCCTCCTCAGCTTTCAAGCAAGCTTCTAGAATCAAAACTCTCTCTAGCACTCCACGCCGGCGTGGACTGCTAGAGAGAGAGAGAGAGAGAGAGAGAGAGAGAGGGAAAAAGAGAGACATCTAGATAGTTCGGTGTGCCATTGTACTATTGGAAGTTTCATGCTCTGTGTTGTGCTTTGACTTCAAACTTTCAAAGGCAAATCATATACGACTTGAGAGAGAGAGAGAGAGAGAGAGAGAGAGAGAGAAAGAGAGAGGACCCAGTCCTGACTTGCGAGCACATGCGACCAATGCTAGACCTTAAACATCAGCTACTGTCCGCACATGCGGTGGGGAAAGCAGCGATACCAGGAACCAACCTGTAGTTAGCGACAAGCGCATGAATGCCAACATCTCTCATATCGACGTTGCAAGGCTACAAGCTAGTGTGTGAAAGAGACGTCTAGACTGCCGCTTTTCAAAAAAAACTAGAAGCAAACCTCTCTCTAGCTGCCCACGCCGGCATGGACTGCTAGAGAGAGCGATTTGGAAATTTTAATGTTAGAAAAAAGAAAAAATTACCAAAATACCCCTCAAATTTCAAAAATTCTTAAGATACGCCCAATATTTTGTCATAAATTCCCAAAATGCTCTTCAGATTTTTCAAAATTCCCAAAATACCTCTGGTTGTGAGAGTAATTTTCTCCAAAAATAAATTTTTTTGTAGCTTTTCATAAGAAGACTGATTGTCTATCGTACAAGATGCTAAAACTAGAATTTGAGTTGGTTTTCTAGGCTTTGGAGATGAATTGCTTCATTATTTTTAGACATAATTACCTTCTTTGCGACGACAAATTACATAATAAAAACTCAAAAACGAATCTCAATTGTCAAAAAGAAATAAAGATTAGAAAATCTTGCACAATCCAACAAAGTTAGATACAAAGGTATTTTGGGAATTTCCACAAATTAGATGGGTATTTTGGTAATTTTTCCTAGAAAAAAACCAGAGTCCAACGCTGACTTCGCGATTAGATTTTGAGCAAAAAACGGAGAAATTTACACAAGTTTTAGTGTAAATAGCAAAAGCTTCAAATTTTGACTTAAAAACCCTAGAGAACTTCAAGTTTGCCCTCATTTTCTTAGGTTAGGAAAAATGTATTTTTCTAGCCCTGATCTTATTATGGATAGTGCCTTGCTTAAAGTGTGCACTATGGGGCTTCTATTCCAATATATGGACTATTGAAATTTGAATGGCTCACAAGAGGAGTGAGTCTTGAGAGAAGAAGAGGACGTTGACAACAATTGAAGCTTTAAAAAGCCTAACCCTTTCCATGATTGGCCGTCGGGGTTTCCATTGAACTCGGCTACCTAAAACAGGCACCCTTATTGTTTCGAGGTTTACTTGTACAATGTTACTTTATAGTGACTTGAAAGTTCATGTTGAATGTTGTATCTATATTGCGAGGGATTCCTTCCTAGGGGATAAGAAATGGGTTTGGGGTATTCACAAAGTATAGGGGTTTCCCTTATTACTTCTCTTCTTCCAATTCCGATAATTTGGAAGACAAGACGAAAGTGGAGTCCTCATGTCATCAGGGCCGGCAAAACGCCAATAAAGGCTCCACGTCGACTGAAGATTTATCTTTTCCTCCTCCTCCATCATCTTCAGGGGCGCCATGATGGGAAGAGGAGTTTGGAGGGGATACTCATGAAATCAAGAATAACAACCTCCACTCCAGAAGGGGACGAAGTCAGACATGAATTAAGATTCAATTACATGTTGCCACCCCTTCTATAGTGGACCAAATATGGAGGAAGACACTAGTTCCAAAAATGAAGGGAACGGTCAAGATACTGGGCCGAGCGATAATGACCCCAGAGAATAGGAAGCACTAGGGGGAATTTCATGGCTTTTCCCCTTCATGCTTCCCAAAAAAAAGAATAGAAAGGATGAACCCGAGAATGAAAAAAGGAGCAACGGTGGGTATTCGAAACGTATTTAGTCCTTTGACAAGCCCTGTGGCGTGAAATCTATCATTAGCCAAACAATTGTTCAGTTCTGTTACTCCATGCTTTGCCTTAACAAAATCTATTGCCCTGTTTGCTCTGATGATGGCGTTTTAGATATTATTTGTATCTGAAGGAAATCCACTTTTGATAAATATAGATAACTAGCATTACTTCAGGGCGGCCTTTGCTTTGGTCACCCCCCACCTTGGTAACATAATGCTAATGCGTTAGACTCACAGTCCTAGAATGATGGTTCGACTCCATCCCCATGATTTTTTCAAGTAAATCCAATGTGGCATGACGATACATGACAAGGGATCCTAGCTTAGAATGCAATGGATGTATGTGGGTTCCTCCCTAGCTACCTACTCCTTTTGGTAGGGATTTGGACACACGAGGAGGAGGGTATGTTGCCAGCCCTTATTGAAATAGATCTACCACCTACTTGGCAAGAGCTGTTGTCTTTGCTATATCAACCAGATAAAAATGTGAAAAAAAATTATTGAATATAATCAAATGACATCACTCAAAAACTTGCAAGGGGCATAGTGGGTAGAAATTGCAATGAAAACATGTAGGATACCCTCATAATGCTTTTTTAAACAAGCCCATGGTGACAATTCCTAGTTCCGTACCTTGTGACTTCTTGGGTTTGAAATTAGTTTATGAGTACCCTTACTCTAGTAGGCTTGTCCCTTGTGGTCTAAACAGGTCTTGCTTCTATGAGCTGCATTATTCACACTCATCTCTTTGTCTCTACATTCTGACACAAGAAATATCAGCCACATTAATACTAAGGAGAAGTTCCTAATTGTTCATTAGCTGAATCCTTTGTCTCCTTTGCAACGTGTTACCATTTCCTATTTTCAACTTAATATCCACCACCTGTATCTAAGCTTGGATAGAGTGTATGAACTAAATAAAAACACATATGTGAATGAATATTGAAATATGTAGAAGTTCCTTGACTACTTTGGACTTTTTGAAATAGTACATTGCTAATTTTTGCTCAGTTTAGTTATCGCTCGAAAAAACCTGCTCGGGATTTGGGATTCCTCGTGTAGTTGGGTTTTGGCTATGGGTTTGTTGTTTTGTTGTGCTTGTGGTTGCCCCAGCCCCAATTGAGCAACACGGGAGCCTTGAGGGGTGTTTAGAGGTCACCTTTCTTGTTGCCTACCCCGGACAGCCTCACTACCAAGAATTCAAAGTGAGTATCTTCCTCCAAATCGCAGAGGGGCAATGCGTGCATTTTGAAAGTCATGTGGTACTTTGCAAGAAGTTCACATGGGTGAATTTTTGTGTGTCAAGATTTTTTTTTTTCTTAGTTTTCATGTCTTTGCAAGCATTCTTGGCTTTGTGTTCATAGAGTACCTTGAAGAGACCCCCCCCCCCCCCCCCCCCCCCCCCCCCCCCCCCCCCCCCCCCACCCCAAAAAAAAAAGAAAACCACGCGAGCTCTTCGCTGCATAAAAAGATATCGATAAGGGCTTGAGAGAGTAATGCGTCTCTTTTGTGATCTCACTAAGAACCCATATAAAAAGATTTTATAGAAGGATTTGTGCCAAACACATGCTCATATTTATGATAGGGGGTTATTTAAGGGGACATGTGGGGTACAACAAATCCTTGAAGAGCCCACTATTTCGGACCAGTAATAGTAATGTCCTTTTTAGGAGTTGACGAGTCTCTCTCTCTCTCTCTCTCTCTCTCTCTCTCTCTCTCTCTCTCTCTCTCTCTCTCTCTCTCTCTCTCTCTCTCTCTCTCATGTCTTGCTACTCCTAGAGCTTAAAGGAGATGGCTAGCTGTGAGTTCGCACGCACTTTGACACTCACACAGGCTCGCGGGATATGGCAACGGAGCATTTTCAGTAGATGCAGCTATAAGACTCCTCGGCTACAAAATCTTACACATCGCTATGGTCATTATCAAGAATCGAGCGGAGGAGGTACACGCACGCGCACACACACACACACACATAGAGAGAGAGAGAGAGAGAGAGAGAGAGAGAGAGAGAGAGAGAGAGAGAGAGAGAGAGAGAGAGAGAGAGTCTGTTTCATTGCATGCATCGTTACATGCAAGAACTTTTGCACGTGTGTAGGCTTTGCACATTGTGCTTGGACTCAGGTAGGAATGGATGCCTTTGACCTGAGGAGCACATCTCTTCACTTGTCATAGTTCATAAAAACGAGCCACTCCTATACGAACACTACTAGTTTGCTGCACTTCTTTGACCCTACTAAAATCATTGTGCCACCCTCCTCCGACACAAATCTGCAAGGCTTGGCAAGCACATTTGGACTCTTCAATCATGTGGAAGATAAGAAGGTTAGCTGCATTTTCCTTCTGTTAGCCTACTAACATGTCTGGTCTACATCTTCACACGTAGTAATGACACACCAGCTGCTATTCTTATATGGCTCGATTCTCTTCCTTAACCAAGTACTAAAATAACCACAGTGACTAAATAGTTTTGTGTAACCTTCCCTGTTTAATATAAGGTTATGTTTGAGGTTGGAAAATGAGAAAGGAGTTATTGTCTTCCATCATTGGCTTCAGGCAAGCTTTTGTCATCGGTTACTAGGAGATGGTGGGGGTGTGATATTAAGGCTTGCTTCTCTTCCTAAATCTTCATTTTGATTAACCGGGAGCATTGACTTGGCACATACTTCACGTGCCAAATCAATGCAATTCTCTCTTCCTTTTAACTTAGTGAGCCTAATAAAGAGGATTTTTAGTTTCTTGATACTAAAAGCGTCCGCTTGGCATGATCTAGACCATTGCCCTTGGTTATGATGAAGAAACCAAAATACACTGTCATGGTCACATTATGCTTTGTATTTTCTAGACAACTAATGATAAAATGCAAAAATGGCATGCTTGAAGTATTAACCTTGGGGGTTGACACTAATTTAATTCAAGTGGGATTTCGGCTTGAATAGCAACATGAGTGCATGCAATGAGAAATTGTGGAGTGAACAATCTGTAATAATTACCCCTATTGTGATCATAAAGTGCCAAGGCTTGTAGATGCATGAATTGTAGGTCAGTGTTAGAGCAGGGAACTTAAAATGTTCTTCAATAACCTTGTGATGATTGGAGTTATGGTGTAGGAAAGGATGCCTACTATCCTTTCCCAGTAACCAAGGTGACTGATGGAGGCCAAGAGCATTGATTACAAGAAAGGATAGTAAGCATAATTTTCCACACGTCAAGAGTCGTGGGGAGGGGAGCCATGCAAGGCAAAGATTTGTTAGAGATATATCTACAAATCATTAGATTAAAAATTCAACGCAATTGTGACACCAATCTTTGATGCATAGAGTACATGCATGTAGAGCTTTTGTGCGCATGAACCATATCTTAACCTTGCATTTTGAATGTTAATGTGTCTACGTCCGATGAGAGTAGTTTTTTTTCTATGCTGATGCATTGAATTCTCTATGACTCATGGATTCTGGCTGTTGATCTAGACGCCATCGGTAGGCTTGCAGACGACGGGATCAATAGTACCCCCGACCTCGATTTTTGCATGACAATTACTTTGCCATGGTGTGGTGAGCAAGAGGTTGCAATACTATTATAGGCGACCATATTCATCAGGATGACATTTGATGTCCAACACAGGTGGGAAAATTTTTTAACATTTTTCTTTTTTGTTATAAATAGAGCATCCATACTCACACTTTAGAAATAGAGATTGCTTCTATAACGCTCCCGAAGTGCTGCCACTTCTCTTAGAGAGAAGGCGTTCACAATCCACTAAGAGAGCAAAAACTCTAGTGCATTAATAAGGTACATATTAACTAAGCATTCAATTAGCTTTAGAAAAGATGTGTGTGTGTTATCTCTTACTCTAGTTTCTAACAGACTAATAGGATTCAATTAGCTTTAGGAAGGATGTGCGTGTGTTATCTCTTACTCTAGTCTCTAATGGATTAGTAGTATCCAATAAGCTTTAGGAAGTATGTGTGTGTTATATCTTACTCTAATCTCTTTAATGGATTAGTAAGCCTGAATTAGTTTTAGAAAGGATGTGTGTGTGTGTTCCCCCCCCTTACCCAAATCTCTCTAATTATACTACTCTCTCTAATTAGTATATCTTAACTATTAACTTATGGATAGTTAATTGAAAGTTAATACATAAGAGTACTCATCACACTCTTATATATGCATGACGAAATTCTCATACACCAATTTTATTAGATTAACTAGTATTTTGAATAATACTAAAAATTGATCTAGTTGAAGTATAGAAACTGAAGTTAGAATTCGATTAGAAATGTCATGCATAAAAGTAATGCTTTTCTAAACTTTCAATTTCGTAGTTTACACACTTAATTTTTTATTAATTAAGATTAGGAAAGCTTTGCAATTAGGTGCAGCATAGTAACACTAAGTGCGAATCTGAATTGGCGAGGGTTCAAATTATAGACTCTCCTTGGAAAATTTTAGTAAAGTAATATTCAAGAAAAATAACAAGGTTACTTATGCGCAAAAACAACCTTAGATTTCAAGAAGATTACTAAGAAAATGACCAATTTAAAGTTCAAAGTGTATAACGTAAGTGTAGTACAAAAAAATGGCTCCAAAGCGTACTCGAACCCAAGGCATTAATGATCACGAAGCCGGTACAAGTAACGGAGGAGCTCGTGCAGAACATGCTTTGTCTCCACCAATCGGACCAATCAAAACTATGGTACAGGTTAGTATTGCAATTTCAAAGTTATGCATCATTGCATAGACATATATTAATCACCTTAGGAAAGGAAAGCACAAACAAAACCAAGGGGCTTAACACCAAGAAACTCGGCATATGTATAACAAGTAGGAAAGATTGTTTGGTGAAGCTGTTTTCCATAGGAAAGAATGTATGTACAATACTTTCGGTATGGTTTCTCTCAAAAGACTACTTAATTAGCATTGGCATTAGGTGGCAATTGCCGAGGTGTGAGATGACCTCCAGGGTGGCACAACTGATGCTGCGGTGGGAGTACACCAAGCTGGATATTATAGTTATGCTTTGCTATGGCGTGAGGATGATGCCCGGTTTGGCACCGTTGTTGCGGTGGCGGAAGTACACCCAGGTTGGCACATCGAGTACTTGTCGAGCGGTATGGGACGCTCAAAATGACAAGGGTTTTTATGAATAATGTATATACCGATCGGACCTAATGGCGCAAGTAAAGATTCTTAAGTGAACCTAATCCAAAAGTCATCGATTTAAAAATGGACTACTTCTTGCTCCCGAAACCAAGGGGCTTAACCCCAAGAAACTCGGCATATGTATGACAAGTAGGAAAGATTGTTTGGTTAAACTCTTTTCCATAGAAAAGAATGTATGTATATGCATGAGATGACGTGCACAACTGATGCTACGGTGGGAGTACATCCAGGATGGCCCAGATGGATACTACAGTTATGCTTTGCCATGGCGTGAGGATGACACCCGGTTTGGCACCATTGTTGCTGTGGCGGGAGTACGCCCAGGTTGGCACAATGAGATGCTCAAGATGACAAGGTTTTTTTATGAATAATGTATATATCGATCAAACCTAATGGCACAAGTAAAGATTTTTAAGTGAACCTAATCCAAAAATTGTTGGTTTAAAAATAGACTACTTCTTGCTTGATTACTATTTGTAATATTGTTTGAAGGGCTGTTCAAATGAACGAGTATCATGAACAAGGTAAAGAAACAGGTATGTTTAAACAATGTGGTAGTAATTATGTTAAAAAAGAAGGGTGAGTGCGGTGTGGAAAGTGGGTACGTTCCCTCCTAAGGCAATGTCTATTGGTTTTTCTTTCTCAGGATTGGAGACGTATCAAAGGTACTCCACTCCTCTTGAAAGGAGCAGGGACCTCACAAATGTTGTCCATGACAACATCATAGCTAAAGGCCCACTTCAATTGAAAATTCAAAAAAAGGGCAAAGCTCATAGGCTCCTTCGGTGCTAGGATGAACATAGGCGAGCATGTCATGATAAGTAAGGGGTTGATAGGGTCTTAGGCCCCTGTCACACTGGGATGGGCAAAAGAAGCCCAAGATTAGTTGACGAGCCACTATTCACTGGGGGGGAAAAGCAAAGTTGGCCACGAGGTGTTGTCAGAGGGGTGGCCTCGCTTGCCCGACCATCTTCTCAAAACGTTGGTCTCTTTGCTCCTGCATGAATTGCATGTACCTGCAGGCCATGGAGAAGGGGGTCGAGGACGACTGTGTTCATTGTGGCTAAGCAAGAAGTCGAAGGGCCGTGTGCTAGATCACTTACGCATGGGGAGTGAAAAATTTGACCATAGCCAAATTGGGGGAGATTGGTCTCATTGGGGTCGCCATGCTGCGGGAAGCATTTCATGACACTACACCATGACCAGCAGAGCATTGTACCACGTGGATTCTCTCCCTTTGGCTCATTTGTGTCACCTGCAATGCCATAACCAGTTTCTAGCTTTGTTTTCAAACGTTATCCGGCCAAGTCCATTAGCCTTGGTCAATCAAGTTTTGTGTTAAGGGGTGTACCCACCCAAATGCATCCAGTTCTAGCAAACGGAGTTCCCCTCTTGCTTCGGTTTGAGAGCAGCCAGTGGGTACTCCACATTGACTCATAGGTAAACAACTTAAAATTATATAAAAAAATCCAGGTACGAATATCATCATTCGGTAAGTCGACAGGGCTGAAATAGAAAAGAAACCCATACCACAACTATGCAAGGCATGGTAGGGAGAATCATGGGCCTGCATAGAGGACGACTTGCGATCTCAAAGCTTTATCATGAGATTGCATGGAGGTTGATTTGCGACCTCAAATCCTTAAAGAGATCCTTTTACATAAGCTATGTGGATTGCATGGGAACACACAAGAATTTACCACGAGGGTTTTCTTGCGAGTCGCGACGGGATGACACATGCTCGGCATGAAGGTACGTTTTGATTGTGCCATTCATGTAAATGTTTTTATGCTTTGAGTACGGAATTCTGTTCAACAAGGTCGACAACTGGCAAAAATTATTTTTTGTATGTAGCACCATAAGTTGCACCATGGTACCTCAATCGTGTTTTAACAACGGAGCAAGGCTTCAACAAGGCAAATTTGCCTAGCTATAAGGGCAAGTCTAGCATGGCTCGTGACTTGCAAGGAAAACTTATCTGAGCAAGGCTCAATGGCATCCCATAGACCTCAAGAGAAAAGTGGGTTTTTATCATGACAATGTGGCAAGGTTTCCTAGCAACAAAGGCAAGTCAAGCACATCTTGTTACTTGAAAAGAGAAGGTATAGAACAGGGCTAACCAATGATGGCAATATAAGAAGTCGGCAAGCACCATCTTTCTCTCTAAGAGGGCATAGATCCTAGGTAGTTGTTTGTCCTTGAATGCAGGCAGAAATAGACATGATTGACTCATTGTTGGCTAGGGTGATCTAACGCGTTTTCAAAGATACTTCACAATGAGCATGTGCAAAGAATTATTGCACATGTACGCTTTTTGTTTTTATCTTTAATGTCGATAGTTGTACGCTTTCAATGAGATATACTATTCGACAAGGTTTCCAAGTCACTAGGATTAATTTTCTTCTATATTGAATATGAAAATACCCTACCATTCATAGAGCAAGGCTGCATGAATTTAGTTGGCCATTGATTTCATTGGCCAATATCTCCTTAATGTATCCTCTTGTGCTGTCGATGAGAAAAGGGGAAAAGCAAGGCTTTAAGGAGCATGGCTCCCTACCTATATTTATGCATTGGGAACATGGTTTCTCCAAAGTAATTACAATGTGCAAGAATTATAGCTTGTCAGAGTGCAGGCAACATACATACATGAACACTTGGGTACACATGGACATGCACATCTATGAGCTGACTCCGATGTCGACCATCATACTACGGAATTCTATGACTTTCGATGCCACGGGTAGTGACAACAGGTACGAAATACATACTTAGCAAATATTTGTTTACGTTTTAATACGTGGTACACTTTGACAAGGTTGATTATTTGTGGATGCTTGACAAGGTCGACTTTATTTCTATTTGACATTGTAAATTGGCAAGAGTATATGTTAGCTATGAGCACCAAAACTCCTTGAGTACTTATGTGAAGCAAAGCTTCCCTTTCGGCATTTGGCATAGCGGTTTCAAAGTTTGGAATATGCTATTAACATACGAACTTGGGGGAGACTTACAAAGATGTTTGTAGGTTTTTATGTCACAAAGTAGGCGTATATGATACGCTAACTCCCTCGAGTAGTACGTATGGCTATTAGACATATTCAAACAAATTACCAAAAATGTTGCCACAAGTGGGCGACAAGGTTAGCAAATTTCAAGTTATACTTGTTTCTTTTGTAATTTAACATTTTATTTAAAAAAGATTTCTCAATTGTGCAAAGAAAAGTGCTTTGCAGACTTCATGCGAAGCAAGGCTTCTCTTATGTGCCAAGGTATTATCGATTGACTTGAGATCAACGATCGATAATGGCATGCATCTTTGACACTACGTGGATATAAGCTCAGTTTATGCCACGATGCACTGTGATGTATCCATGCCAGTGTAATCGTGCAAGGCCCGTATACCAGGGGCTCACATCATTGAGTCTCTTATTGAATCCAAGGGCTTATCATTCTTTTTTTTATATGTATGCATGGCATACTAGTACGATGGACGTACGATTGTATACGCTTCCTCTATAGCACTAGCTACTCTATCAAAGATGAGGCCGATTATTGATGTCTAGAAATATTTTTTAATTTATTAATGTTTATTCACACGCAAAGTGTCATACTTATGTCACCCGTGGTACAGTCACGATCACATACAAGGTAGGTGGGACAAGATGTGACTTATGGTACCTTTCTCTATGAGAGCGTTGTACAAGCACATTGATGTAGCTTATAGGATAAGCTACCACATAGCCATTGTTTGCGCATAGGCATACATAGGGGACATACAATATAGTAGAATAAGTGATTCTTGTCATCCTAGAATTCTCTCTCTCTCTCTCTCTCTCTCTCTCTCTCTCTCTCTCTCTCTCTCTCTCTCTCTCTCTCTCCCTCCTTCCTCACTCTCTGTGGGAAAGGTGAAATTAGGCATGATTTTACTAAAACCTTTTTATATCGTTATGGTAACATGTAGGTCTAAGAGCTATTTGTTTTTGAAGGGCTAAGAGCCCCTATTTTGGAATGGTTAAGAGCAATGTCTTTGTAATCCATCAGTGATGGTTTTCAAGATCGAACAATTCTATCCACTTGAGTACCCATCAATTCTAATGGACAAGCAAGAGTTTTTCCATTGATTTTTTGGGTGTTAACTTAGCACTACATACCTTAATTGTGCAAATCAAGTAAAGTTTTTGAAAATCTTAAACTCATAAACGATTATCTCTACCAAGGTGTATAGATGAAGCCATCATTTCAGGCAGCACGGTTGTTCACAAAAACCCAAATTATGGATTTTTGGGTCTAGAAATATCTTGTTGTGGATGTGATTCCAACATCAATGGATCTATTATTTTATCTATAGCATTGAGAGTGTGTCATAATAATCAATATCTAATTCTCCTAAATGATTTTCTCATGTTAAACTGATCATTTAATATGGGGAAGTGCCAGGGGAGAAAAAGCTAGAATATTGGTTAAGCTAGCAAACCGGCCATAGTAGGGATCCAAAGGAGGGAAAATAGGGATCCAAAGGGAGGGCCATCTGCAAAAGATCCATGTGCAACAATGGGCTAAAAAGACCCTAAGGTTCAGCCCATTAAGACTTCCAAAATGCTAAGGTTCCAAAATTCAAAGGTTATGTCCAAGGTCAACCATAGGGGAATTGGATGCTTTGTGTGTGTCCAAAAAAGTCTTTGCACATCCCTACATAGGAGGGGGCGAACCTAGAATGTAGGGGATGAGAGAGAAAGCCACACACACACACACACACAAGCTCCCTTACACAAAGGGAATGAGGGACACATGTCAGCTCCATAGGCCAGATGCCCAAAAGGTGTACCCAATTCCTATTGGATGGCCTTGGAGGTGGACCAATGAGAATTAGGCTATAGTAAATTCAGTTTAATTAATTTAAAAACACTTAATAAAAGAACCAATGAGAATTAAGTCCTCTAGAAGACTATTGGACAGTCTCCCAAGGGGTCCAATGAGCATTCAGCAGCCCAATGGCTTTTGCCTGATTCCTGTTGGCCAGGAGGCAAAGGAGTCCAATGAGAGTTTAGTTGAATTATTAAATTACCTAAAGCTCTCACAAAAGGGGAAAGGGGGACACATGTCAGAAGGCTATCACTTATGCTGCTTAATAGTCATTGGCTAGCCCTGGGGAGGTTCAATGGGAGGATAGCAAAAGAAATTAGCAAGAGGGCTCGCCCAAGAGAGAGAGGGGGCTGATTTTTGCAAGGCATTATCACACACACACACACTCTCCCACAGTCTATGTGAGAAGCAAGAAAAATACTATCTCTTCCCAAGCTTTAATGGAGAGCTCATCACCTACTCCAAGCTTGTGAGATAGAAGCCTACATAGACACACTCTTGGCATGTGGATGCAAATCCAACCAAGAGCCAAGATTCAATGCATGCTCATCTCCTTTACCATGCTAATTACTAAGCTAAGATATGCTAATATGAGTGATTATGTGAGGAGATGTACATATTTCTCGTAAGATACTCTTTCTTCCTCTCAATCTACTCTCATACCCTGCTAGCTCTCACCATCTTTGAAGGTGTGTGAGGTCTTGGGTCTGAGACCAGGGATAATTGATGTTGCGTTATCTAAGTGTTTTGCTTAGCGCATGAAGCTTTCATCTTCATTGCACTAGCTAGTCTTGAAGGAACACAAAAAATTGTATTGTACAATGTCTCTCTTGATGGGAGAAACCATAATACAAAGCCTTTTGGAGGGGGGACCGGCTCCATGCAAATCCGGTCCTCAACTGTTGTCAATAGCGTAATTTCTCTCTCTTTTGAAAGTATTGTTCATGCTATCTAACTAGGTGTTATGATTTTTGTTGCTCTTCCACCCAAGCACTCTTGTAATTCTTATTAGGAATCTATTCTAATGAAATGCCCACTATGTTCATGCTAATTTCCGCTACACACAAGTTTTTAGGACATTAAATGTTACATTGGTATCATAGCACAAGGTTTCTCTTTTCTTGCTCAAGAAGGGAGTTCCTCAAGCTAGCTATAAATGGTTGGTATTACTAATTGCCTGTGAGTGCGTAGAATAGGGATTTTTCAGCCTTGTAGTGCGCCTGCCTTCGTGCAGTTAACGGGGCATCACCGTCGAGAGCTATGGACTTAATAGTGGAGTCCTACGGGGCTTGCCTACGGCTTAACCACTATTAAGCTATTAGAAGCTTGACAGGAGCCGGTGTTGTTTTGGTGTTGAAAGACCCTCTCTTCTATTCCTTGCAATTAATGGTATTCGAGCCACGGGTACAGTAGCTTGAGTGCTTTTTCTAAAGGGGTAAAGAGCAGTAGCAACTAGGGCTTGAAGTGAGAAAGTACACCTAAAAGTTGTTAGAATGGCTGAAAATAATAAAGAGAGTGAAATTAATGTTGATAACTTTGATTTTGCTAATGAGCGAGCTACTAATGATGCTCCGATGCTTGTTAACTATCTTGTTTCTAGGCTTCAACAAGCCATGGGCAATCCATCTCTCCAAAGTGAAGTGCAACGGTAGCTCCGTGCCCACGGGATTCTCCAAGCTCATCACCATGACGAGAGAACACCTAGGAAGCCTCCTTGTGAGACTCCCAAAAGAGGTCTCTCTCCGATTCGGGAAGAAGAAGAGAATCCATACGAAGGGCTCAAAAATTTACTTCTTGATGATGCATCTCCTTCCCAAAGGAGAACTCAAGAGCCTCCACCGAAGGAACGAGAAAGAAGTGAGTCTCCCGCCACCTTGACAGAGATGGCTCCACGAAGACGGCGAGCTAAACGCTCTCCATCACCACCAAAGCGGAGAAGACCATCGCACCCTTCTCCACACCATAATTGAAAGAGGGATGATAAAAAGCAAGAGAAGAAAAAGGCAAGAAAGAGGACACCCTCTTCTCCATCTTCTTCATCCTCTTCCTCTTATGAAAGTGATGGTGAAGACGACGAAGATCAAGACAAGAAAAAGGCAAGAAAGAGGTCACCCTCTTCTCCACCTTCTTCAAATTCTTCACCTTCTGAAGAAAGTGATGGTGCAACCTTTGAACCATCAAAAATAAGAGGCCATAGGAAATCCTATGCCACATGGAAGAGGTCGTCCAAGCTGAAGAAGTTCAAAGAGGGAGGGAAGAGAATCTCTTTCCTTACCTATGATGGCATCTTTGGTGCTACTGACAAAGTCTTGGCCTTTATCCAACAGTTTGATGCGGAGTTTGGAGATGAGGGCTTCACGGAGTCCTCTAAGCTACGCCATGTAGCTATGCACTTTCAAAAGTCCGCTAGGCAATGGTGGTCTAGCCTACGAGCCTAGCCTATGAGCCAACAGAGAAGCTCCACGCACATGGAAAGCTTTAAGAGCTTCCATTATGAAGCAGTTTTTGCCACCGATGCCAAAGACAAAGTACTCACCAAATGGCGAAGCTTAAAGCTCTCTCCCTATGAATCCATCCACAAATATGAAGACAAGTTTTGGGACCTATAACTCAAAGCCACTGTCTTCAAAAAGTTGGAATCTGGAGAGCAAAAGCAACAATTTTGTGCGGGCTTAACCGAAGAAATGGCGGAGTATGTCAACTCCCAAAGGCCACATACAATATCGGGGGTAATACACCATACATGGTGGCCTCTCGAATCAATTTCCAAACGGGGGCTAAAAGAAATAATAAGCCCACTAAAAACAAGGGTTCCAATGAGCCGAAGGGGAAGGACAATGTCCAAACTTCTCCTAAGGGCAACTCCAATAAAGCTAAAGAGAAGGGAGTTTACAAAGGTAAAAACAAACTCTCTTCTGAAGAGCTTGAGCGTTATCACAAGGATAATCGGTGTTTCAAGTGCGGCGAACAAGGGCATGCGTACCACGCTTGTCCCCAGAAGAACAACCGCCAAGATCCTCCTAGAGCTTCCTTGGCTGAAATCCAAGAGGAGGAGACTCACCAAACTCATTACAAAGGATCTCCTCTATGCCATGCTTGGTGAAAGGTAAGAGAACATGATGCTTTTATTCTCTTTGACCCTGGTTCTACTCACAATTTTATATCTATAGAGTTGGCCACCAAGCTAGGCATACAAGCTTACGAGATGGGAGATATCCTATCCGCAGACAGTGCTTTCAAGGGGCAAGAAGCTTCAGTCACTCCCTTAATCGGGAAATTGAGGCTTCATGTCCAAAGCTTTGTGGACAAAGAGGACTTCTTTATCTCTCCTCTCAACCATGAGGATGTAATCCTAGGGGCACCATGGTTTGATCGCCTGGCTGCCAATGTTAAATTCCCTGAAAGAGGAATCTCCTTTAAGTTTAGGGAAAAATACATGTATATAGATGCTAAGGAAATGGGTAACACTATCCCCATTGTACATACATCATCTTTCAACAAGTCAATAAAGAGCTCTATTTCTGTGTACATGATTTTTGTTAAAGATTCTCAAAATGAACCTAATACTTTAGCAAAAGAAAATAAAAGCAACCAAAAGGAATTAGAGTTATCCAATTTTCTCAAGGGGTTTCAAGATGTTTTTATTGATGACATCCCTTGTGAGGTACCTCCTAAACGAGGTAATGATGACCATGCAATTGAACTTCTTCTAGGAATTTCACCGCCTAACAAACCTCCTTATAGAGTTTCTCAAGCTCAAGAAGAGGAGATTATGCGGCAAGTGCATGAGTTAGTTGAGAAGGGCATGGTTAGGCCTAGCTCATCTCCATTTTGCTCACCTGTGTTATTAGTGCAAAAGAAAGACGGCACATATCGTATGTGTGTCAACTATGGAGCACTAAATAGGATCACTATCAAGAATAGGTTTCTCGTTCCACGGGTAGAAGACCTATTTGATAAGCTACAAGGATCGAACTACTTCAGTAGGATTGACCTAAAAAGTGGCTATCATCAAATAAGGATAGTTGATCAAGACATTGTAAAGACCGCATTTCGCATCACATTTGGTCTTTACGAATACATTGTCATGCCTTTTAGCTTGACCAATGCACCAGCCACATTCAACCGCTTGATGGAGAAGCTCTTCAGGCCTCATCGAACCTTCAATGGAGTGTTCTTTGAGGATATTATCATCTACTCTAATTCATTAGACGAACACAAACAACACCTCCATGTAATATTTCAAGTTTTAAGAGAGAATAAACTTTATGTTAATCGAAAGAAAAGCGAATTTTTCTTGCAAGAGATTCAGTATTTAGGTCACATTATCTCTCAAGATGGCATCCAAATGGATCCATCAAAGTTAGAGGTAATAAAAGGATGGCCTAAACCAAGGAATCTTCATGAACTAAGAAGCTTTATAGGTATGTGTGCATACTATAGACGCTTCATAGAAAAGTTCTCACAAATTGCGGGACCATTACATGACCTAACAAAGAAAAGCGTTAGGTACATATGGTCTGCTAAGGAGAACAATGCTTTCAAAAAGCTTAAAGAAAAGCTTATCTCTCAACCTATGCTTACACTACCGGATCTCTCAAAACCATTTGAGGTCCAATGTGATGCTTGTGGTGATTGCCTTGGAGCTGTTTTGCTCCAAGAAGGGTACGCCATAGGCTATGAGAGTTGAAGGCTCAATCCTATTGAGCAAGCTCTAGGCATATATGAAAAGGAAATCCTTGCAGTTCTACATGCCTTAGACTCATGGAAGCACTATTTATTGGGGACTCCTTTCATTCTACGCAAACGGATCACCAAAGTCTTAAGTACTTCATGACGCAGACCAAGCTCTTCGACAAACAAATGAGGTGGGCAAATTTCCTTTTGCAATTTCATTTTTATATTGCTCACATTGCTGGAAAGCATAATCAAGTAGCTGATGCACTCTCAAGACGGCCGAGAGTGAATGCGGTTTCCATAGCAACTCACAATGATCTATCTTCAATGATAAATGAGTATGCTATTGATCCCGATTTTAGAGATGTGATTTCAGCCCTTGCATTAGGGAAGAAAGAAGAACCATTTACTTTACAAGATGGTTATCTTCTCTATGGCAATAGACTATGCGTTACTAACTCACTACGTGAGAAAGTAATGTATGAATCTCATGCTCCTCCTTATGCGGGGCATAATACCTGTCAAAAAGACTATCAAAGCCCATCAAATGGCAACCCTCTTCATTTCACAAATTTTCAAGTACCATGGCTTGCCAATGTCCATAGTGTCGGATAGAGATCCTAGAATGACCAGTAATGTCTAGAACGGTCTCTTTGAGAATTTAGGGACAAGGCTAAACTTCTCTTCGGCCTATCATCCACAAATGGATGGCCAAAGTGAAATAGCTAACCTAACAATTCTCGATCTACTAAAAGCTTATGTAACGGAAGTAGATCAAAGATCCCAATGGGAGAAGTACTTACCCTTAGTGGAGTATGCTTACAATAACACTGTACATACTTCCACGGGAAAAGCACTTTTAGAGGTAATTGAGGGAAGATTAAAAAGTCCCTTGCTACTTAAGGTACATGGGAAGATCTTCGTTGCAGATAAGTTTAGCCGAGACCTACAAGAATCTTTTCAAAAGATTAAGGATGCTATCTCTATCTCACAGCAAAGGCAAAAGGCTACTGCTGACAAGCACAAAAGAGCCCAAGCCTTTAAAGAAAATGATTGGGTCTTATTAAAGTTTCCCAAGGCTCGATTAAGGCACACAACGGGCAAGAATCCTACGGGACACCAAAAGTACTATGCTAAACTAGCGAAAAGGTACTATGGTCCCTTCCAGATTCTTAGGCCAATCAATGAGATGGCCTATCAACTCAAGTTGCCCAATCATTGGCTCATACAAAATGCTTTCCATGTGAGCCTATTAAAGCCTTACAAAGGAGAGCCACCTCAAGAACCAACTATTGAAGACCCACCGGAGATCGAGGACCAAGAGGAGGTGCTGCAGCCCGAGTCCATTCTCCGACATGAAGACAAGGTATTAAGAGGCGGTAAGACTATCCGACGATATCTTATTAAGTTTAATAATTATCCTTTTGGAGATGCTAGATGGATGCAAGGCATACAATTAAAGGATAACCTAAACCTTGTCAATGCTTACAATGCTTCCCAAGAGTAAGCAAATGTACAAAATGTTAAAAATGAACAAATTTTTTGTCTTATAATACTCTCTTTTTCTTTATTGTGCACAAAAATGAAGTAGTATGCATGCTTAGATCAAGTTTGAGGAGACGACGTCTCCCAAACACCAAGTAGAGCTTGTCACTCTACTATGGAAGATTGATAGGACTAATGTGCAGACACCAAAGGAGGGAAAATAGGGATCCAAAGGGGGGGACATCTGCAAAAGAGCCATGTGTAACAATGGGCTAAAAAGACCCTAAGGTTCAGCCCATTAAGACTTCCAAAATGCTAAGGTTCCAAAATTCAAAGGTTGTGTCCAAAGGTCAACCATAGGGGAATTGGATGCTTTGTGTGTGGCCAAAAAAGTCTTTGCACATCCCTACATAGGAGGGGGCAAACCTAGCATGTAGAGGATGAGAGAGAAAGCCACACACACGCACACAAACTCCCTTTACACAAAGGGAATGAGGGACACATGTCAGCTCCCTAGGCCATATGCCCACAAGGTGTACCCAATTCCTATTGGATGGCCTTGGAGGTGGACCAATGGGAATTAGGCTATAGTAAATCTAATTTAATTAATTTAAAAACACTTAATAAAAGAACCAATGAGAATTAAGTCCTCTAGAAGACTATTGGACAGTCTCCCAAGGGGTCCAATGAGCATTCAGCAGCCCAATGGCTTGCCTGATTCCTATTGTCCAGGAGGCAAAGGGGTCCAATGAGAGTTTAGTTGAATTATTAAATTACCTAAAGCTCTCACAAAAGGGGAAAGGGGGACACATGTCAGAAGGCTATCACTTATGCTGCTTAATAGTCATTGGCTAGCCTTGGGGAGGTCCAATGGGAGGATAGCAAAAGCAATTAGCAAGAGGGCTCGCCCAAGAGAGAGAGGGGGATGATTTTTGCAAGGCATTATCACACACACACTCTCACACAGTCTATGTGAGAAGCAAGAAAAAGACTATCTCTTCCCAAGCTTTAATGGAGAGCTCATCACCTACTCCAAGCTTGTGAGATAGAAGCCTACATCAGCACACTCTTGGCATGTGGATGCAAATCCAACCAAGAGCCAAGCTTCAATGCATGCTCATCTCCTCTACCATGCTAAGTACTAAGCTAAGCTATGATAATATGAGTGATTATGTGAGGAGATGTACAAATTTCTTGTAAGATACTCCTTCTTCCTCTCAATCTACTCTCATACCCTGCTAGCTCTCACCATCTTCGAAGGTGTGTGAGGTCTTGGGTCTGAGACCGGGGATAATTGATGTTGCGTTTGCTAAGTGTTTTGCTTAGTGCATGAAGCTTTCATTTTCATTGCATTAGCTAGTCTTGAAGGAACACAAAGAATTGTATTGTACAATGTCTCTCTTGATGGGAGAAACCATAATACAAAACCTTTTGGAGGGGGGACCGGCTCCATGCAAATCTGGTCCTCAACTATTGTCAATAGCTTAATTTCTCTCTCTTTTGAAAGTATTGTTCATGCTATCTAACTAGGTGTTATGCTTTTTGTTGCTCTCTCCACCCAAGCACTCTTGTAATTCTCATTAGGAATCTATTCTAATTAAATGCTCACTATGTTCATGCTAATTTCTACTACACACAAGTTTTTAGTCCATTAAATGTTACAGAGTGTCTATATGAAAATACAATCTGGGGATAAGACCCACTTCGTTATTACTAAATCACTTACTAAGTGTTGATGGTCAATTCTTGTAACCTTCACACTTGTAATTTCAAGAAAAGAAGTCCACAAGCTGCCAAGGTGTAGTGTACAATTTTAACTTCCAAAGTTGACTTCAATCACTAATGGCAGCTAGTTGAGCAGTTTCCCTGCAAAGTTTAACCAAGTGGGTTGACATATGGCAAATGTGCTACTCCTAGAGCACATGAAAGGAGAGTGTAAATAGTTCTGAAAAGAAACTAAATACTTTCTACTGCAATCATTTGCAAGCCTTGATGAAACATTGGCTAAAATGTTTGAACCATATAAAAGGTAAAACATAAGTCACTTCTAAGAACAAACAATGGAACTTTTCCATTAACAACACATAGCCTTGCGACACATCATTGAAATAACTGTGCCAGTGTCAGTCCCAAAGACTCATATTCTCCACACGTGGAATATGTCTGAGATAAGTATGTTTGAAAAAAGAACATCCTTCAAGTACGAGATATACTTGTGTGTAGAGGTAACTGCAAACACACTGCGATATGCGTGAGAGGGACCCTCAATAACCTTGCTCCACAGTGGCTAAACCAAACTCCTTGAGTTCCTAGACCATGTTGTATCCCATGTGATAACATGTGCCAAAGAAAACCTTACGTCTAGGTCATAACTGCATAATGTAGGAATGTATGTTGGACATTACAGTCCAAGATACTTTTCTCTTACATGACCTTGGCATGTCTATTAAAGAGAAAAATGGAGGAAAACATAGAATTTTATGCATCCTACGTGGAAAAGTAAACAAAAGAACTTTCAGAAAAAGAAACAAAACCAAATCAGATGTGTACCTCGAGGTTGAACATAGTGTTCACTTACCTGCAATCAAACGCACCTGCTCAAATTTCCTACTTGGAAAGGTCTAGGAACACTTATTAAAAATTAATGAAATTCAAGTAGTATTGCACATGTAGCCCTAGTTGTTTCCTTTGCAATCCAAAACCCTTGGTTAAAATCAGGTGTTATGGGCCCTACTGTTTAGGAAAGACTGATTTGGAGTGGCATGAATATTCATCACATTAGTTGCATATGAAGCATTTTTCACTTTATGTGCAATATCTCTAATGAAAGAAATTTTGGATCTACCCATCACCAATAGAGGTCATGGATCGGTTTGGTGCTTGTGGATCTTTCAAGTTAACCAAGATGGTTATTCACAGGACATTGTTGATCCTCAACAATATTGTATGACATTGTGATCCCCATTTACCAATCATTTTGGGCGACTATCTGTAAACCATGGGGAAACACACCTCAACATTGTCAGTTATCCAAAGAGGATACGTAGATTACACGTGTAATCTTGTGCTAAAGGATATGCAAACAGTACACGTTAGCACCAAGCAATCCAATTAGCAAGCATGTATCGCTCTAGTTGGAGTTTGTTTACCATAAGGTAAAGCATGTTTGTGACTAGATTTAGTCTCTTCATGTTTAAGTCAAGTTCTTAACCTTGAACATTAGTTATGGTGGGGTTGATTACTGATGAGATAAGATAACAAGTTAAGGACTTATACTTTGCTGATCAGTTTTGTTAGCCAAATATTTTCATGAAAAGTGAGAAGACTACGTTGTATATGAGCCATCTACACAAGACGGTTGCAAAGGGACAAGAATGTCAAAAATCAAGATGTCACTCTTGGTTTTATTGAACCTCCTAGAACCGTGTTTCGGTCAAGCGAATAGTTGAATCCATGAAGGATGCCATCGTGGGAAACATTAGTGTTCTATGAAGATACGATCACTTTTGTTTTCGAGGATAAAAACTCCAAGGGGAGAGTAATGTCAAGCCTAGGGTAAGACCGAGTGGAAAACCAAGGGCCAGGATGGACATGCGATGGAAATAGTGTCTTTGAAGTGTTGGTCATGCAATGTCTTATAGCTGGAACATGTTATGTGTGAGGCATTTTAGTTTCAAAAATTGGTAATATCTCATGTCCACTTCCTTTTTTCGTATCATTGCTTCAAGTAGAAGTTGTATTGCAACAATCATTTGAATTCCCTTAGGTCCATGGTTTTGGTTTACCCACAAAGTATTTGCTAGCATTTTACATATTCTTTCTATCGTAACCCTACATATTCCTGATTGGACCTCAAGCAAGTGGTTTCCCACATGCCCTCAGTCAAATCATCTTTGATTCAAATGGAAAAACATAATAAGCCTTAGATCCACATGGATAGTTAGAGAGTACAACCTTTTTGAAATCATGACAAATTGTACTATGTTTTCCATCTTTACAAAACAATCCCTTGCTCACTTATCTATCCAAATAGCCATGAGAAAAGGACACATTGAATGTTTTATTGGTCACAAAGTAAGGACAAAGTTATTAGGTGACTAGCACCCTCATACACACATGACATTTGATCATTCCATGAATATAGCCAATAATGTTTATGGCAAAGCTCTAGGTGATATTGTCAATTCTGCATATTCTTCCAGTTCCTTAATCATGCGCATTGATCATTATAAGAGTAGCATTGCAACAATGAGGACACACAACCACTTTGGAACATGATATACTGACGGACATCATAACAGTTTTGAATTCCCAAGGTCTAGTATGTATCACAGAGCATCCTAGTATTCAACTAGCTTTTGACACCTGATTATTTTACTAGTACCATATGTTGGCAACGAGATTGGTTTGACTAGTAATGACTAGCATTGAGAAGTGATCTCTGGGCTTGATAAGCGGCAAGCGTAAAACCTCAAATTGTGGATAGCATGTGTAGGCTACTCCATTTTTTTTGTTTTTCTTTACGAAGTATGTACGCCATTATGCATTGTACTTCTACAAGTGAAGAAAGTTTTTGGCACACCTTTTGTGTTCATTATAGTAGTCTGTGTAGACTGTTTGTGACAAATGTGACAAGTTTTTGAAAGCACATAAAAGTCAGTGATATCTTCCAATGTGCAAATGCAATCCCTAAACTTCAAAAAAACAAGCATGAAACCTTGAGTGTAGGTAGCATGTCTAGCTTGCTCCGTGCCATCTCTTGAACTACCAAGAATTCCAAGTGAGTATCTTCCTCCAAATGGCAGAGGGGCAATGCTTGCGTTTTGAAAGTCATGTGGTACTTTTCAAGAAGTTCACATGGGTGAATTTGTGTGTGTCGATATTATTTGTTTTCTTAGTTTTCATGTCTTTGCAAGCATGCTTGGCTTTGTGTTCGTAGAGTACCTCGAAGAGACCCCCTTAAAAAAAAAAAAAAACCATGAGGGCTCTTCCTTGCATAAAAAGATATAGATAAGGGCTCGAGAGAGTAATGCGTCTCTTTTGTGATCTCACTAAGAACCCATGTAAAAAGATTTCATACAAGGATTTGTGCCAAATAAATGCTCATACTTACTTGGTGAGCCAAAGGTCCTTTTCTGGATCTTTGAGCACACAAGGAGCCACATGGCATGATCAAAGCCTTTGCCCACATAATCAAATTGTATAGCCACGCGCTGCTTGCAGGAAAAAGCTTCACGTAAACCAAGTAATAAAGCCGTTGCACTTCACAGCCACGTTCACAGCAGCATCAGCGCAGCAGGCACGTCCGTAGAATCAGCGCAGCAGATTCGCAAGTCGCAACAGCCACGTCCTCACCAACCAGGTCCGTACCAACACTGCAGTAGTTTCGCAAGTTCACAGCAATTCAAAAACTCCCAGCAGGTTCACAATTCATCATCGATTAAATTTTGTTGCCTTTCACTTGAATCCGACAGCAAGAAGCAAACGAAAAGCAGCGCAGCACACAACAAACAATAAACATTAAAAAATAGAGTTGGGTGCAGCAATAAAAGCGCCATGCAACAAAGTCACCGAGTAGAGTTCTAGAAAATCTGGCAATAATACACCATCGAGGACAACGACAGAGATAAAGTCCGAGGAGAGACGAGTTGCAGAAAGCAAGGAGCTATAGAACAAAGAGAAGAGGGTGCTGGCAATTTTGGCTGAGAAGCTTAAAGCACCGATGGCAAAGCGTAAAAGTGGAGGAGACGGGCCAGTAGGAGCCGATAAGCCAAAGAAGAGTAGAGCCTCTAACGAACATAGCAGAAGTGAGGGCGACCAAAGGGCGTTGTCAAGGCCATATGCAGAGAAGAAGAGAGAGAGAAATCGATGTGCAGTAGCTAAGAGGAGAGAACTGCATACCCCTTTGCATCACAGGAAAGCTATAGACAGAGCCAAATGCTATGATTTTCACTAGAGTGGGTGGAACTCGAGTATGTTGATGAGTGGTGACAAGGACATCGTGCAGAGAAGCGGCGGTTGTTGGAAAGGGTTGAAGCTCCAATCGAATCGCTGGCAATAGATCTAGTTGCCCCTTTGGATCTCCATCATCTTCATCAGGAGGAGTGAGAGAATCATACGGAACTCCAAGCAAGAAATTACTCCTTTACCTGCGGCTTGGCTTGAGAACTGGCCGATCATAGTCTGGGAGTAGCATACAACCTTCTCCTCAAAACTAGGAAAAGGCAAATAGATTTTTATTTTTAATCTCTTATAGGCATACTTGAGCGGATTAAAGGGAAATTTGGATTTTCAAGAAGTGGCAGGTCCATATAATGTACTTTTGTGAGGGTACCACATTTGACATACGCACTCACCACTGTAATACTTAAATATGTGAATAGTGGGCTCAAATTGTATCTTGCTGATTTTGTAGGGATCCTTCCTTTTAGCATGGGCGTTTAGTCCAATCAATATGCTTGTGTTGTGGAGCACATGTTGCTTCTTTCCTGGATTCGACAATGGATTTACCATTGTTCCATGCACACCAAGATGCAAGCATAGGTGATTACATATGGAGAAATGCCCTTGCTTTGCATCTGATAAAAACAACCCATAGCAGGTTTTGTGCGCGAAGAAGACCAACTTTCAGTGCTCGCCCACAAGATTGAGCACCATTTCGTATAGATAAAAGAGATGTATCCTTAGGTAATTGCAAAACAATATATGGGAGGCTGGAGAAAGCACACTGGATGCAATGGAAAGGATTCTCGGCCTTGCGCAAGGCATTGACATGGGTAAGAGAATTCATAGTGAGATTGCTAGCCAGTCTGTTGCAGATAGATGTCATGCTTGGTGGTGCTTTGGTCATGGGCTCAAATGGATTTTTAGTGTAAAAAAGAGGGTGTGTATTTATCTCTTAATGCGTGTTTTGGGTCTGGCAGGGAGGACATATATTCACAACACTGGAAGTTTTAATTGCATAAACGCGACTCCATCTCGACAACACTACAAGGTTCGTTATCTGCATCTAGCACCCCATGACTATACGTTTGCTTGGCGCAACACATAAACTCTACGGGGCAGGGCACGGCTTCCGTTTCTTATAATTTTTGGAGAGACCACAGTGCCAACTCTCCACCATACTTTTGTATGGCACCTCTGCATGACGTACACTGTATACTTTGCAGTTTCAGTTTGTGACGTTTCATCGCAAGAGGATATGTTTAACTATTGATCACATTGCTTTTTTGTAGCTTGAATCAAACATTGTCCTCCGGCTTGCATAATTGGATGACATTCGTACAAGATTATCAGGTCGGTAGTATAGTTCGATTTTTATACTCTATATATGGTTTTTGTATTTTTTGAGTTTGTCAAAGCTTCAGTTTAGCCATATGTTTTCCTCACGAGTGCATGCTCAATTTCGTTCATCGTATCTATATACCAAATAGACATACGTTTCTTTTCGCACAGTCTGAAAATTCAACCTATATATTGAAAATAAAGGAAAATTGACTACGGTTGATTGAGATAAGATGGGTGTCTCAAAGATCGTTCCACGATTTAGAGACTACATGGTCGATATTACTAGATTGAATGGTGCCATTTGCAAACAACTACCAAACTAGGTTAACTTGCAACCCTTTTGCTCTATTCAATCACCCTCTTTAGTAGCTCAATTTCCTATATGGAGCACTATGGGGCATGACAACTTGCTTCTTTCCAATGTTCATCAAGTCCCAAAATGAGCTATTATTGGAGCCTGTCAATTGGTTCTACTCATTTTCTCGAGTCACCACAACAAAACCCAATGCGGCAACAATCACAACCAGCTAACCAACTAACCAGCTGCGCTCCAAAATCTGTCAGATTATAAGCGGCAAAGGCCCACCAAGCAAGAGTAGTTATGATAGTGGGTTATTTAAGGGGACATGTGGGTACAACAAATCCTTGAAGAGCTCGGAAACGGATCTCAATTGTAACAACCAAAATATATACAAGCGTATATTGGGAATTTTTGAAATTTCATGGGTATTTTCTCAGTTTTCATGTTGTTGCAAGAGTCGTTGGCTTTGTTTTCTGGAGCAACGGAGGAGATGTAGATAACCTGCAGGACAGGACAAGGAAAGCATGCCGACGACGTGCACCTGAGGCCTTCGCATGCGATGCAGAAGCAGGAGAAAGAAGAGGAACAGGAGGCGCCTTGGCGTTTGAGACTGGGCACAAAAGAGCAAGGGGACGAGCAGAACCGGTGAAGCATCGTATATATAAGCAAATTTAAAAGGACATAGGCGCGGGCTGCCTTGGCTTCTCGGTCAGACCCTGTCCCTCGGATGACGGCAGCCTGCGATCGAATCCCGCGGAGGGATGATGAGAATCTTGACCCGTGTGAGGAAACTCTGTGGTTAGTCAATAAATGTCATTTTAGCAAATCTTTGCACACACTAACTACTACGACTACTACTCGCTCCTCAGAAATCGTATCACCTGCTCCCACATTTTCCATTTTTACTTGTATGAGAAACCCACAAACGTTAGGCCTTGTATGAGATGCGTGGGGAAAGAAAAATTCGACCACAGCCAAATCTGGGGAGATTGGCCTTGTTGGGGTCGCCATGCTGCACTACACCATGGCTAGCAGAGCGTCGAACCACGTGGAGTCTCTCTCTCTCTCTCTCTCTCTCTCTGTGGCTCGTATGCATCACCTGTGATGCCATAGCCAGTTTCTGGATTTGTTTTCATACGCTGGTCGGCTAATCCATTAGCCTTGGTCAATCAAGTTTTGAGTTAAGGGGTGTACCCACCCAAATGCATCGAATTCAAGCTACGGAGTTCCCCTCTTGCTACGGTTTGGGAGCAACAGTGGGTACTCCACATTGAATCGTAGGTAAACAACATAAACTTCTCAAATCAAAAAAATCAGCATAGAAATATCATCATTTGGTAAGCCAACTGCCGAAACAAAAAAAAAACCATACCACAGCTATGCAAGGCACTAACTACTACGACTACTACTCGCTCCTCAGAAATCGTATCACCTGCTCCCACATTTTCCATTTTTACTTGTATGAGAAACCCACAAACGTTAGGCCTTGTATGAGATGCGTGGGGAGAGAAAAATTCGACCACAGCCAAATCTGGGGAGATTGGCCTTGTTGGGGTCGCCATGCTGCACTACACCATGGCTAGCAGAGCGTCGAACCACGTGGAGTCTCTCTCTCTCTCTCTCTCTCTCTCTCTCTGTGGCTCGTATGCATCACCTGTGATGCCATAGCCAGTTTCTGGATTTGTTTTCATACGCTGGTCGGCTAATCCATTAGCCTTGGTCAATCAAGTTTTGAGTTAAGGGGTGTACCCACCCAAATGCATCGAATTCAAGCTACGGAGTTCCCCTCTTGCTACGGTTTGGGAGCAACAGTGGGTACTCCACATTGAATCGTAGGTAAACAACATAAACTTCTCAAATCAAAAAAATCAGCATAGAAATATCATCATTTGGTAAGCCAACTGCCGAAACAAAAAAAAAACCATACCACAGCTATGCAAGGCACTAACTACTACGACTACTACTCGCTCCTCAGAAATCGTATCACCTGCTCCCACATTTTCCATTTTTACTTGTATGAGAAACCCACAAACGTTAGGCCTTGTATGAGATGCGTGGGGAGAGAAAAATTCGACCACAGCCAAATCTGGGGAGATTGGCCTTGTTGGGGTCGCCATGCTGCACTACACCATGGCTAGCAGAGCGTCGAACCACGTGGAGTCTCTCTCTCTCTCTCTCTCTCTCTCTCTCTCTCTCTCTCTCTCTGTGGCTCGTATGCATCACCTGTGATGCCATAGCCAGTTTCTGGATTTGTTTTCATACGCTGGTCGGCTAATCCATTAGCCTTGGTCAATCAAGTTTTGAGTTAAGGGGTGTACCCACCCAAATGCATCGAATTCAAGCTACGGAGTTCCCCTCTTGCTACGGTTTGGGAGCAACAGTGGGTACTCCACATTGAATCGTAGGTAAACAACATAAACTTCTCAAATCAAAAAAATCAGCATAGAAATATCATCATTTGGTAAGCCAACTGCCGAAACAAAAAAAAAACCATACCACAGCTATGCAAGGCACTAACTACTACGACTACTACTCGCTCCTCAGAAATCGTATCACCTGCTCCCACATTTTCCATTTTTACTTGTATGAGAAACCCACAAACGTTAGGCCTTGTATGAGATGCGTGGGGAGAGAAAAATTCGACCACAGCCAAATCTGGGGAGATTGGCCTTGTTGGGGTCGCCATGCTGCACTACACCATGGCTAGCAGAGCATCGAACCACGTGGAGTCTCTCTCTCTCTCTCTCTCTCTCTGTGGCTCGTATGCATCACCTGTGATGCCATAGCCAGTTTCTGGATTTGTTTTCATACGCTGGTCGGCTAATCCATTAGCCTTGGTCAATCAAGTTTTGAGTTAAGGGGTGTACCCACCCAAATGCATCGAATTCAAGCTACGGAGTTCCCCTCTTGCTACGGTTTGGGAGCAACAGTGGGTACTCCACATTGAATCGTAGGTAAACAACATAAACTTCTCAAATCAAAAAAATCAGCATAGAAATATCATCATTTGGTAAGCCAACTGCCGAAACAAAAAAAAAACCATACCACAGCTATGCAAGGCACTAACTACTACGACTACTACTCGCTCCTCAGAAATCGTATCACCTACTCCCACATTTTCCATTTTTACTTGTATGAGAAACCCACAAACGTTAGGCCTTGTATGAGATGCGTGGGGAGAGAAAAATTCGACCACAGCCAAATCTGGGGAGATTGGCCTTGTTGGGGTCGCCATGCTGCACTACACCATGGCTAGCAGAGCGTCGAACCACGTGGAGTCTCTCTCTCTCTCTCTCTCTGTGGCTCGTATGCATCACCTGTGATGCCATAGCCAGTTTCTGGATTTGTTTTCATACGCTGGTCGGCTAATCCATTAGCCTTGGTCAATCAAGTTTTGAGTTAAGGGGTGTACCCACCCAAATGCATCGAATTCAAGCTACGGAGTTCCCCTCTTGCTACGGTTTGGGAGCAACAGTGGGTACTCCACATTGAATCGTAGGTAAACAACATAAACTTCTCAAATCAAAAAAATCAGCATAGAAATATCATCATTTGGTAAGCCAACTGCCGAAACAAAAAAAAAACCATACCACAGCTATGCAAGGCATGGTGGTAGGGAGAATCATGGGCCTGCATGGAGGACGACTTGCGATCTCAAAGCTTCATCATGAGCCTGCAAACTAAGTCTATATACTAAGGTTTTAGAGTCCACCACAGGCTCAAATTTGTAGAGGGGGTTGTATTAAAGATGTAGATCAAGACTAAATAGGTTGTGTGTGCTTTTGCAAGGTAATTAATAATTTGGCCAACCTCTCTCTCTCTTCCAACGTGGTATATCTTTAAGGATTTGAGGTCGCAAATCAAAGACAAAATTTCGCATGTTTCAGAATTAGCTCCCTCTTATCAATAAATCCCCCCTAGGAGATGGTGGGGGTGTGATATTAAGGCTTGCTTCTCTTCCTAAATCTTCATTTCGATTAACCGGGAGCATCGACTTGGCGCATATTTCACGTGCCAAATCAATGCAATTCTCTCTTCCTTTTAACTTAGTGAGCCTAGTAAAGAGGATTTTTAGTTTCTTGATACTAAAAGCGTCCGCTTGGCATGATCTAGACCATTGCCCTTGTTTATGATGAAGAAACCAAAATACAATGTCATGGTCACAGTATGCTTTGTATTTTCGAGATGGCTAATGTGAAAATGCAAAAATGGCATGTTTGAAGTTTTAACCTTGGGGGTTGAGACTAAAATAAATCAACTAGCATTTCGGCTTGAAGAGCAACATGAGTGCATGCAACGAGAAATTGTGGAGTGAACAATTTGTAATAATTACCCCTATTGTGATCATAAAGTGCCAAGGCTTGCAGATGCATGAATTGTAGGCCAGTGTTAGAGCAAGTAAGCTACAATGTTCTTCAATAACCTTGTGATGATTGGAGTTATGGTGTAGGAAAGGATGCCTACTATCCTTTCCTAGTAACCAAGGCGACTAACGGAGGCGGGAGCACTGATTACAAGAAAGGATAGTAAGCATATTTTCCCGCACATCAAGAGTCCGGGGGAGGGGAGCCATGCAAGGCAAATATTTGTCAGAACTATATCTACAAATCATTAGAGTAAAAAGTCGATGTAATTGTGACACCAATCTTTGTTGCACAGAGTACATGCTTGTAAAGCTTTTGTGTGCATGAGCCATATCTTAACCTTGCATTCTACATGTTGATCTGTCTGCTTCCGGTGAGAGTAGTTTTTTTGCTATGCTGATGCATCGAATTCTCTATGACTCATGGATTCTGGCTGTTGATCTGGACGCCATCGGTAGGCTTGTAGACGATGGGATCAACAGCCCCCCGACCTTGATGTTTGCAGGAGAATTACTATGCCATGGTGTGGTGAGCAAGAGGTTGCAATACTCCTATGGGAAACCACATTCATCAGGCTGACACAAGTGATGCCCAACACAGGTGGTGCACCCCCCACGAGGATGGCAGGGAGACAATAATGCAGGTCGGTGTTGCCACGAGCTTCTCCAGTCTTGCCTACAAGCAAGATATGAGGCGATACTCCAAACGATTACGTAGAAAACTGTGCAAAACAACATCGCACATGACGGCCAAGGTGGTGCAAACCTTCAAGGACCATGTTTTCCATGACAACATCATAGCTCAGGGCCAAGTTGCATCGAAAATTCAAACAGAGGGCAAAGCTCATACGCTCCTTCGGTGCTAGGATGAACATAGGCTAGCATGGCATGATAAGTAAGGGGTTGATAGAGTCTTAGGCCCCTGTCACTCTAGAACGGGAAAAAGCATCCCAAGCTGAGTTGGTGCGCCGCTATTCGTTGGGGGGGGGGGGGGGGGGGGGGGGGGGAGAAAGCAAAGTTGACCGTGAGGTGTTGTTAGAGGGGCGTCCTCTCTTGCCTGGCCATCTTCTCAAAACGATGGCCAACTGAAAAAGTGAAGGCAGAAGTGTGCACGACTGGTATTGAACATTGACTGTCAGCTTGAAACGTGCACACACTGCCACTTGGCCAAGGCCTGTTGGATCCATGAAAGGGCCTACATTTTATTCTTAAGCCAATGTGACATAAAGAGGCTACCCGTCCCTACAGAACCCCCATGGGCGCTCGTCCCAGTGTGACAGGGGCCTTAGGGAGAGGGGGTTGATGGCTCAATAGAAGGGGATTGTGAATGTGCCTTCTACTCCCATTTGCGCATACTATCGTTCAGGGCTCTGGGCCTATTCAATGTGCTATTAAGGTTGGAAGAATCTAATGTAATCAACACATACATAGGCACTCCCCCATCTAGGCCTTCTCTTGTTGGCGTGTCAACATCCTCCTCCTCTACTAGAGGCTGAAGTGATCGAAGAGCTTGTCGCGTGAGAAATCAGAGGGTCTGCAGCCTAGCCAAATGACTAGAGAGGGCCGCGCTATTGATGAGGCGGACAATCAAAGAAGGCCGTTGCATTAGGGTCATTATACGGTTAAGATATTGCATGCATGTTGGTACTATGGAAGCGATGAACATTGTTACATGGAGCGAATAAAACGTGCTTCTTGTGAATATCATGCCAAAAGATTTCAATAGATTTGTGGGTATTTCCTTAGAAAGGGCCCGAGTTAGAGGAAGAAAGAAATGACATTGTTGTAATGTTTGAGAATAATCATTTTCCCAAACATACAAAATCGCTTTCCTTCAATGCATGAAGAGAAAATCTCAAAAAATCAGGTCGTTTTTTTGGATTTTAACACTATCTTTCTCTATTTTGGGGTGGCATTTCTCCTTTTCCCCTTTCCCTCAATTGACTTTGGAAAATTGAAAACGGGGAACGATATTAAGCTGAGACACATTTTCCCCAAACACTACATCATTGTGAAGGAAAGGAAATGGACAATGTGTGGTCATGCTCGTGCCACTATGATTGAATGGGCATGAAATTGGGGACACATACAATGATTGACACGGATGATCTACTAATGAGGCAAACATGTACATGTACGTGAACTAAAATAAAGGAAGCCTTGGCAAACTCATAAAATTGAAGTGCACTATTGATGCGGTGATCACATATGGATGTCGTCTGAATGTGCCAAATAAAGGATCTTATTTATGTTAAGATATTAGTAAGCAATGTAAATAATTGAACATTTTATTTTGGAATGAAGTATAGAAAGAGAACGCCAAACATTTAGTGTACTCCATGCAAAAGTGCCATACAAAAGAATGGTGGAGAGTTGGCATTGTGGTTCCCCCCGAAATATAAGGAACATAAGCAAACACATAGTTATGGAGGTTTGGATGCACATTAGAAACCTTTCAAATGAATCAAAGTGGAGGCATGCTTGTCTATTCAAACATCCATGTCTTTATGTGTTGTTCAAGCAAACACATTGTCATGGAGGTTTGGATGCAGATTACGAACCTTACAAATTCATCAAAAGTGGCGGCATGCTTGTCCTTTCAAAACGTCCATTATTGTGAATATATATGGTTTTTATTTCACACATCACAAGAAGTGAAACGGATACGAAAGATGTAGAGTTTAAACTTTATTAAATGAGGAGGAGAGAACCTGCCCCCTATATAGGAAATGGAAGCGTCTCTCTTATTGTTAGAAACGCCCTAGTCAAAATGTACACCAAATGCGGCTTCCTAACGAAAACCTTGTCTCATGACCCCAATGAATTAAACATTAGCTTATATCCAGAATCATCAAAGATAAGTGTGTTAGGTGGTAGGTCAGGAAAATTTTAAAGATTCTTGTGGAACACCAGTTTATCTGTCACGCCAATTTTAACAGCATACCAACAACATACCGCATTTCTGGCCAGTAGGGCAATTCTTCACCATATTTTTCATCAAATTTCTTGAGCAGTAAGCCATTAAGGTCCAAAATGAGAACCCTAAGTTGGACGCTTAATGGAGGTGGTGGGCTTGGCCATATCAGTGGGATTCTCTTACATAGTCTATACCATAGAGGAAACACGAGCACTGGGGGAGACAACACCCAATTCCATATTGCACGAATGTTAGCCCTGCCATTCTGCTTGTCAGTCGAGAACCTATCTGCAAGGCGCCATTCTTCAACTGAAAACATATCTACAGATGGAAAATTACACAAGACTCAAATTTGAATATGCAATTAGGACATATCTACAGATTGAAATCATACAATAAAAATACACAATGTTAAAAAATTAGACACAAGATGAAAGAGATGTCGAATGGGAAAGAAAGTTATATTAATTTCAAAAGTGGTTACATAAAAAGAAACATAGGGGGGGCATACTATAATCTTTTGTAGGCTCTGGGTTTAGGGTCAGAACTTGTCCCGGTATTTTGCATCTCCTTAGTGTCTTCTATGTCCATCTCCTCTTCTGGTTGCCCCTGGGTCTCTTCCTCTTCCTTGCTTTTTTGCTCCATTTCAGGCTTCTCATCTGCAGTCTTCTCGATTTTTATTTTTTTTGCCTTTCTTATATGTTGAGCAAGGGTCTCCTCGAGACTTCCCTCCAGCCTCACATCTACACGACCATCAGCTTTAGAAAGCTGTGCAGCAACAAATCACTTATTAGAGCCTTAATCAATGAAAAAACTTACTCTTGCCACGTTGGCCTCATTTTCTCGGGGTCTTTGATCTTGTCACCCGCACGCCAGTGTCTAGCAACACATCGTCTTCCTCATTCTGGGTTTTCCCTTTAGCACCAGTCGTACTCTGCTCCTTTACCTCAAAGTTTTGTTCTTCTTCTGTTGTTTCCAAAACAGGTTTCTCAGCATTACCAGGGACACTTTCATCAAGCAAAACCTCCACAAGTGTCTTGTATGTAGGTATCACTGCATCGTTCCCTAGGTCTTAACCGACAGTAGTTCCGAAGCAGCTTGACTCTGAAAAAACATCAGAGAAGACAAAAATCAACCACCTGATTAAAACAATGGTGTGTTTTTTACCCATTAATAAAATTTTCTCACCTGTTATTGGGCATGGTTCTACTCGCTCCTTCTTTAGAAGGGATTGGTCTTCTGCAGAAATAACTCTGGGGCAATCCTTAAGCATGCACTTTCCTTTCTCAGCCAAGTGAGCATAGCAGAATGCATGGTATGCATGTGAACAAGGCAATAGAACAACATGGCTTGAGAGATTGTGATCATGAATTTTTACACCACAAGCATTGCACACATCAATGAGAACAACACTATGTCCAGGAGCTGAAACTCGTGCAGGCAAGACTATGGTTTCAGGTAGCATTGGTTGACTAATCATGTCTGTCACAAACGTGACACAGAGACCAAAGGTTTCCTCATGCTCCAAGAATTTGGATAATTCTTCCTGTAGGCAAGAGATCTCTATTATCAAACAATGTCAAACAGGTATAAAATCGGTATGAATGCTTGAAGATTAGTATAATAATTTTATCATACTGGTATGATTACATCTTGTCGGTATGATGTTATCCCACCGGTATGATGTTATTATACTGGATAGTACAACATCATACCGGTAGGATAACATCCGGTAACATCATACCAGTAGGATAACATTATACCGGAAGGATAACATCAAACCGGTTGGATTTTATCATACCGTTAGGGTGTAATCATACCGGTCGGATCTAACCATACCGGTCGGATGTAACCATACCGGTAGGATATAACCATACCGGTAAGATGTAATCATACCGGTAGGATATAATCATACCGGTAGGATTTAATCGTACCGGTAGGATGTAATAATATTGGTAGGATATATTCCTACCGGTATGATAACATCCTACCGGTATTGTGATCTACCCTTACGGAATTGATGTTATTGTCATACTATTATGTTTTCTTATTATTCGGTTTTGTGGTACCACATTCTACCTATCCCGGTATGATAGAGCCATAATACCGGTATTGTAAAACTTATAATACCATTTTCACTATTAGAGTTTCAGTACAATATGGTTAGTATAATCGTACCGTTACTTTAGTGTTAAACTACTGTTTTGTTTTGTTACTATATTGGTATTATTTTGTTGTTATACCTGTATTATGTTGCTTTCATACCGTTATTGTGATCATTGATAGAAATTATAGTAACATGTTCACCAATAGAATACCAATACCGGTATTGAAACCGTTACTTTCTAGGTATGTTACCATTATTTATAGTAATCAATCTACTTTATAGGTATTATTGTGTAAGCATTCCACAACAGTATATAGACTATAGTATGTTGTACATCCAAACCAGTACTTTGCAGGTATTATACTACAATCAGTTGGAGTTAAAAGCATACATGTGCCTGTTGTAGGGTGGCTTTTGCTTGGTCAAATTTTTCTTGGAGGCTGTCAAGCAAGCCTGTTGGTACATTGGCATCGTCGAGGAAGTGCATTTGGATGGTGTCAAGGGCACCCTCGCAACGGTGCACATCAGCAACAAATTTGACCACAAGATCCTTAGCCTTCTAACACTCGACTGATACATTGTCATGAGGTTTTCTAACCTCAACAAGTAGTTCTTGCAAGGAAGTGGATACCTCAACACTAAACACAGACTGAGTAGTCGCAAAAATACCACTTCCGGCTGGTGTACTTCCGGATGGGGTATTTACTAGCAAGATGGCAGAACCACTTGGGGTTCCTGTGGATACTTGGGAAGTCTCTAATTTCCATTGTTTTCTTTTCCTATCTAAGTGACCTTTATTGGTCACATTCTTCACCACCTCAGATGCAAACTCAGCTCACTTTACCAGACCTATGCATACGAAATAAACATATCCACGTGCAAACTTGACTCCCAGCAGATAGTTTGGTGGTTTGGATTGATACACCTGCTTGTAGAGATGGTAGAGTGACTTGTACTGATCCGGCCTTGCTGTTTTTATCGGTACTTTTTTCTCCTTCACTGGAAGACACGTGAAAACTTTCATCTAGTCAGATATGGGCACATTTGCATCTGTCAACTTCCTAACATCTTTCCCCTCAAGACTTAACCCATATTCCCTGTGAAAATCCTCCTTTGTCGTGCAGAATGCCTTTAATGGCACCTCTACATCCTTGGGGTGAACAAAGCGGCTGATTTTGGGAGGAGGCTGTAACTTCTGTCTCTGAAAAGAATAAATCCATATTCATTACTCAATATATCCACACCTGAATACTCTACTACACATACACATCCGCTGTACACAACACAGAGAGAGACAGAGAGAGGTGACATACCTTCGTGGGAGAATGTCGGGTCTTTGTGGGGGAGACCTATCGGGCTGCATTCCTTGGGCTGTTTCTTAGGTTGCTATCCATAGCGAAGGATAAGAAGTGTGCACATGGGGCTGTAGAGTGAGCTGAGAAAGGCGCAGAAGGAGAAAGGCACAAAGATATGGAGAAGTACAGTCATGCAAACATTATTCTGACGTGGGTTCCACACGTTTTTTTGAATCCTCCACACGATTATTAAGATTTTGTATCCTCCACACGATTATTTAATTCAAACAATTCTTGCCCATAACAGCAGTTTCATACCCCCCTAAATTTTAAGCCTCCAAAAACAACTTTCAACTGGTTAAAACCGGGCCACCTATTCATGCATCCACCCCTTGACTATCTCCCATCCAAAATCGAGCTACATAATTGGATTAATGAGTCAAGTTATGAATTGGATGCAATGAGGTGCACATTGTGGCATGTGAGTGCTGCTTTGGATTATGCACTCTTTTATAGGGCCGATGTTGAGTTGCAGGTCTATGGTCTCACATATGTTTGCAGGTCTACCAATGGATTCATGTTTTCACTTGGGAGTGATGCTATCATGGAGAAACAAGAAGAAACCTATAGTTGCTCTATTGAGTACAAAGGCAAATTACAAAGGTAGAGCACATGGGTGTTGCAATAACCACATGTAAAGTAGCATGGCTGGGATTGCTACTTCAAGACTTTGGAGTACAAATATAGGGACCTCTTTAGGTAGACATTGGTGCTGCTAGAGTACCTTAAAACAACTTATGAGTGAACATTGGTGGTTTTTTTACACCAATCCCATCACTAAGGTAGTTCTACTTGTACCTTGTGTACTTATTGTAGGTGATCTTATTAAAACTTGAGGTACTTGAGGTATGTTGTGTGTATATGATGTACCTCTTTTCTCCAAACGACTCTACCTAAAGTACAAGTGTTTTGATCTTTCCACCTACCTTATCCCCATTGATATTGATTACACATTGTAGCCTTGTAGGTACTTCCATACGATAGAATAGTAGTTTTTATGGTTAGCTAGGTGCTATGTGTACAAGACTAGTAGTACAAAGTACCAAGTCTATTTAGTTTGGGCTCTATGCATCATACTTGACTTAGTATTACCTATATGTAGCTACTTACGATAAATCACTTTAGACCTTTCCTTTGCTAGAAGTATTGTAACTATCTATACTGAGGCATGGTAACTATACTATTGGATGCAAGAATATGATATAATCTAAGTACTTTTAGATCACACATTTGACTCATCAAGCAAACGTATTGGATGCTTTAATTTAGAATTTTCTATCAAATCGCAGCTTCTAGCATACATATTTTTTGTTTGGTGACACTCGTGCTTTGTTTGCCAAAAGGCAAAAATAGTGCCTTTTATCTTGAGTGTGATGCAATGGAGTTGAAGTTATTGAGGCCACATAATTTTAATGATCTAGCCTTAGCAAGATTCAAACAAATGTATTCAAAGTCAAAGAATGGTAGAGACAAGCCAAAAGAACTCAAAATCAAACCGTTTCTAAAAAGAGTGAAAAGCCTAAAGACAGATCCTCCTACCAAGGTAAGAAACGGCTATCTTCTAAAGGTATAGAGAGTTATCCTAAAGATAATAGATGTTTTAAATGCACTGAACAAGGCCACGTACTCTTATTGGTCACTATCCCTTGATTGTTTGATAGTATAGACTTCTCAGACCCATGGTGCAATCGCCAAAATTTGGGCGCTGTAGAAGCAGTCCAAAGGTGGATTTCTTTGCTTTGTAATTCATGCCCTTTAAAGCTTCTTGCCAATGTAACGCTTCACCATTGTTGTGAAAACCTTATTTATATCTTCTTTTAAATACAAACATGATGGGTTATGTTCTCTTTCCCTTCTATGGATCTTGTGCTTTATCATAGCTCAACATTTTTGCATCATACATGTGAATTCTTGGAGAATGGTGATTGTGTGCTCCTTCTGGGCATGAGGAGGTTGTTGTGCTAGTGACCAATTTTCCCTTCCAAAAAAATGAAGCTCTGATGGTGCACAATATCCTCTTTCGCATATAAGTTAAAAATGTCTTGAGGCTACTGTCCAATTTCTAGAACCACATTCATTAGTTTCATTCCAAGAAAAAATTGTATAGATAATTCCCCTAGTGCATAGTCCCCACTTTCAAACCATTGATACCAACCCTCAAGGGTTGGCATTCAGTGTGAGGATCATGTGGAAGCTCCTGGTTGTGCAATATTTCCACCCAAGGGATAAAGTGAAGTGTGGACACTAAAAAAAAAAACATGGAGAGAAGAGGAGGAAGAGCCGCTACTCAATTTTTGTTGTTTTTGGAGCTTGTGTGTGTGTGTGTGTGTCTATGTGTTGAGCAGGAAAATGGATAGTCTCTCTCCTCTCACTCCATTGGTGTGTTCCATGTCCCGGTCAGATGGGTTGCGTAAGATGAGTGGTGCCCCATGTGTGTGTGTGTGTGTGTGTGTGTGTGTGTGTGTGTGTGTGTGTGTGTGTGTGTGTGTGTGTGTGTGTAATATCCCAAGAGTGCATGTCGGGTGATTATAGAGGCATTGTGTGTGTTTCCATCCCGCTCACATTCTTCTGGTGCCCCCCACAAAGGATCTTCTTTAAGTACCTTCAGCTTCAGGATTACAGGTTGCAGATTACAGATTACAGATTACAGGTTACAGGTTACAGGTTATATGAACAGGTACAAGTGACTCACAGAAGTACAGGTAGCTAGAGTAGAGTGATATATTGGCAAGTGGGAGTCACTTGCGATTGCCGTGGGTATGCATCATTTGGCACGTGTTTGAGCGCATTGTCTTGTACTGTATGTTACTTGTGGGTACTACCATTGTACGCCTTTGTGGATCCATACTTGGTTTTATTTGGTAGTCCCAGCCATTTCTAAGACTTGGTCTAGAAAGTAGTCATTTTTTAGACTTGACAATAAGATATTTGCATAAACCTTCCTGAGAGAGTCCTGATGAGGTTTTATTGAGCTGGGGGATTCTCAAGTGTGAGATCCTTTTGGTGACATAGGTGGTTGGAGCACCCTTTTTGTGACCTCATCATAGGCTATCGACTAGTGATTGATGCTTGGATGCCGTTGTTGGCAGGTTATGCATACAAATACAGTCCATATTTTGGGTTTTTACTGCTCTAATTCTAGGAGAACTCTGCTAGATTTTTTTCCAAGTTGTGATGACCGGTGTTTTTTACTTCTGAGCCCTTTATGTTGTTATGCTGCTGAGATTCTGGCTAAGTCAGAGGGTAATTAGTCAAGTGTGCTTTCTTGTGAGCTGCATGGTTGGCCTTTAATGGATAATAATGACAGACCTCAGACCTCAGTTCAGTCCTTTTAATTCTGCACAACCAATCCACATAAATGTTCATGTGGGCAAGAAGATTTTTTACCAGCAGCACATAGTCTTTATGTTTGGGCCAAGAAGATTAAGAGAGATGCTGGAATCTCCTTTGCCTGTTGTAATTTTGATGAATAACTGTGAAAACTCATTTGATGTGCATGTGTTCATCCTTTTCTAAAAGCTTGAGCTCCATTGAAGTTTCCTGGGATTGAGTCAGTAAAAAGTTTTGGGTTCTTGTACCTGTGGTAGAAGTGGTTCTCAAAGCATTGAAACTTGGGTAGCCATGGCTTTCTCTTATCCAGAATTTCATGGAATAAATGATGAAGACGTGGAAGACTTTTTGGAAAAGATGGAGGTTGTCTGCATTAGCAACTAAATTCATGATCCTGTGTAGATGTTACATCTTCTCCATATTTTTTTTGAAGAGTGATACAAGAATTTGGTCAAAGGCATTTGAAGAGGAGTTGCGTGCTGCTAATTCATCTATGAGATCAAGTTGGGACAATCTAAGGCATGGATTGGAAGTGGAGTTTGTGAAGACAGAAGATCCTGACAAAGTGTGGCAAGAAGTACAGGGTTTGGTGCAAAGGAAATGTGAACAAGTAGATGAGTACATACGTAAGTTTTCAATGGCATGGGAGCAGATGTGCAAGGAATTAGCACCACACGTACCCCCATTGGACATGATTAAGAAGGACAGGTTCTTGTCTGGTCTTTGGGAGAATATACATTGGAGAGTGGTGCTAAAGAAGCCTAGGACATATGAAGATGCACTAGATGTAGCGAGGAAGCTGAGAAGAATGAGTCAGCTAGGAGTAGAGTCTTTGCCCAGGATGCCTAAGTTTCAGTCTATAGATTCTTTGCAAGGTCTCATGCTAGGGGTTCATCATGAACCAGTGGTTTTTGTTACTCCTTAGGTTACGCCAACAATGCGAGATGATGGGCTAAGACAAGACATGAGGCAAGTGGTAGATTTAATGAATATTCTTAGCCTAAACATGCTAGGTAATCTGCAAAATAATCGAGTCTGGGTGAGGTTTGCAAATCAATCAAGAGGTGAAGAAAAACCTAGGAACGGTGTTGAACAAAGCAATGGTAGGGTCTGGGGGTAGACGCACACAGGTTATAATTTTCGAGAGATGGGCCACATAAGCCCAAAATGTGATAAGCCACCAAGGATGAGGGGAGACATGTATCCATTGCCAAGATAGGTGCTAATTAGGTCAAATGATATGGCATTGAAATCAAGGGAGGAGAAGGACCCAGTGGATTAACCCAAGAGGAAAAGGGAAAGACAAAAGCAATAAGTGTGGTCACCTTGGAGAAGGCAACGAAGCTGGAGTGTTTGGTGGATACAGGCGTATGCACACCAAACCCTGTAAACACTCACTCAATTTTTCAAACAAAGCCGTGTAATTCAGCCTATGATGATTTGTAATTTTGTTGTAATATGAAAATACCCTCTCAACCTCTCTAAGTCTACATGCTTGTAAGTGGTTGGATGGTCCTGGGAAAGCTTCCTAACCTTTAAGTCAAAACCTTTAGTTTGAACAAAAGATATATCATTAGCTTGGCGGATTTTGAAAACGTTCACTATGAGAGATTCTTGCTACTACAAATTGTAATCCTCTTTTCTCCTAGACTGGTGATCAGATTTCATTTTCGAATAGCACATTGCGTTCCTTATCTCTTTCTCTACAATCTAACTGTAATCATTTTCAATTTTGTTGTTGTTTGCGATGCTAGGTTAAAATGGTTGTTTTTTGATGTTTTGACCATGTTTCTACACTTAAGGGGGACCCTTCCCAGTAGTTCTATTTTATTTTTTTGCACATTTTTTGTGATGGATCGTGATTTATGTACCTTCCCATATGGTGACAGAACTTGGTAGAATGTGCCCTTAGGTGTTGTGATACCTCTCCTTAGGTTTCATTGCATTCCAAATTCATTTAAATGCTGAAAAGGCGTGATGACCTAGAGTGATGAGATTGGATGCATATTGATTTTTTGACTAGGAAGTGGTTGATTTGCTTTTGTCATAGAATGAGTAGCCCTCTGAGTTCACTTTGGTGAGATCAACACTCTCATTAAGTCTTCGTGCCCCATCCTGAGTCGCTTCCTTGCATATTGACATTATGTTAGTACAAAAAAGCCATGTTGTAGACGTCCATCGTGGTGACCCGCTAACATTGGTGCCACTGCTGACGAAACCGATCCTTAGCTGGTGAATGACTCAGTGTTCAAAAAAATCTCCCTTCAAAGATTTTTACAACCGTTCCGCTTACACATAGACAATGAAGCAGCTAGACGTAGGTTTAGTGCTTGGTAGAGATTGGATCCCGAAACTAGCCATTGCTACTCCTTAAGGGGCAAGGAAAGTTGTGAGTGAAGTACAAGATAGTATTTCGTTCTTTGATTTTCCCATGCTTGAAAAGGACTGTTCTGCCGAATAAATGCTCATACTTACTTGGTGAGCCAAAGGTCCTTTTTTGGATCTTTGAGCACACAAGGAGCCACATGGCATGATCAAAGCCTTTGCCCACATAATCAAATTGTACAGCCACGCGCTGCTTGCAGGAAAAAGCTTCACGTAAACCAAGTAATAAAGCCATTGCACTTCACAGCCACGTTCACAGCAGCATCAGCGCAGCAGGCACGTCCGTAGAATCAGCGCAGCAAATTCGCAAGTCGCAACAGCCACGTCCTCACCAACCAGGTCCGTACCAACACTGCAGTAGTTTCGCAAGTTCACAGCAATTCAAAAACTCCCAGCAGGTTCACAATTCATCATCGATTAAATTCTGTTGCCTTTCACTTGAATCCGACAGCAAGAAGCAAACGAAAAGCAGTGCAGCACACAACAAACAATAAACATTAAAAAATAGAGCTGGGTGCAATAAAAGCGCCGTGCAACAAAGTCACCGGGTAGAGTTCTAGAAAATCTGGCAATAATACACCATCGAGGACAACGACAGAGATAAAGTCCATGGAGAGACGAGTTGCAGAAAGCAAGGAGCTATAGAACAAAGAGAAGAGGGTGCTGGAAATTTTGGCTGAGAAGCTTAAAGCACCGATGGCGAAGCGTAAAAGTGGAGGAGACGGGCCAGTAGGAGCCGATAAGCCAAAGAAGAGGAGAGCCTCTAACGAACATAGCAGAAGTGAGGGCGACGAAAGGGCGTTGTCAAGGCCATATGCAGAGAAGAAGAGAGAGAGAAATCGATGTGCAGTAGCTAAGAGGAGAGAACTGCATGCCCCTTTGCATCACAGGAAAGCTATAGACAGAGCCAAATGCTATGAGTTTCACTAGAGTGGGTGGAACTCGAGTATGTTGATGAGTGGGGACAAGGACATCGTGCAGAGAGGCGGCGGTTGTTGGAAAGGGTCGGAGCTCCAATCGAATCGCTGGCAATAGATCTAGTTGCCCCTTTGGATCTCCATCATCTTCATCAGGAGGAGTGAGAGAATCATACGGAACTCCAAGCAAGAAATTACTCCTTTACCTGCGGCTTGGCTTGAGAACTGGCCGATCATAGTCTGGGAGTAGCGTACAACCTTCTCCTCAAAACTAGGAAAAGGCAAATAGATTTTTATTTTTAATCTCTTATAGACATACTTGAGCGGATTAAAGGGAAATTTGGATTTTCAAGAAGTGGCAGGTCCATATAATGTACTTTTGTGAGGGTACCACATTTGACATACGCACTCACCACTGTAATACTTAAATATGTGAATAGTGGGCTCAATTTGTATCTTGCTGATTTTGTAGGGATCCTTCCTTTTAGCATGGGCGTTTAGTCCAATCAATATGCTTGTGTTGTGGAGCACATGTTGCTTCTTTCCTGGATTCGACAATGGATTTACCATTGTTCCATGCACACCAAGATGCAAGCATAGGTGATTACATATGGAGAAATGCCCTTGCTTTGCATCTGATAAAAACAACCCATAGCAGGTTTTGTGCGCGAAGAAGACCAACTTTCAGTGCTCGCCCACAAGATTGAGCACCATTTCGTATAGATAAAAGAGATGTATCCTTAGGTAATTGCAAAACAATATATGGGAGGCTGGAGAAAGCACACTGGATGCAATGGAAAGGATTCTCGGCCTTGCACAAGGCATTGACATGGGTAAGAGAATTCATAGTGAGATTGCTAGCCAGTCTGTTGCAGATAGATGTCATGCTTGGTGGTGCTTTGGTCATGGGCTCAAATGGATTTTTAGTGTAAAAAAGAGGGTGTGTATTTATCTCTTAATGCGTGTTTTGGGTTTGGCAGGGAGGACATATATTCACAACACTGGAAGTTTTAATTGCATAAACGCGACTCCATCTCGACAACACTACAAGGTTCGTTATCTGCATCTAGCACCCCATGACTATACGTTTGCTTGGCGCAACACATAAACTCTACGGGGCAGGGCACGGCTTCCGTTTCTTATAATTTTTGGAGAGACCACAGTGCCAACTCTCCACCATACTTTTGTATGGCACCTCTGCATGACGTACACTGTATACTTTGCAGTTTCAGTTTGTGACGTTTCATCGCAAGAGGATATGTTTAACTATTGATCACATTGCTTTTTTGTAGCTTGAATCAAACATTGTCCTCCGGCTTGCATAATTGGATGACATTCGTACAAGATTATCAGGTCGGTAGTATAGTTCGATTTTTATACTCTATATATGGTTTTTGTATTTTTTGAGTTTGTCAAAGCTTCAGTTTAGCCATATGTTTTCCTCACGAGTGCATGCTCAATTTCGTTCATCGTATCTATATACCAAATAGACATACGTTTCTTTTCGCACAGTCTGAAAATTCAACCTATATATTGAAAATAAAGGAAAATTGACTACGGTTGATTGAGATAAGATGGGTGTCTCAAAGATCGTTCCACGATTTAGAGACTACATGGTCGATATTACTAGATTGAATGGTGCCATTTGCAAACAACTACCAAACTAGGTTAACTTGCAACCCTTTTGCTCTATTCAATCACCCTCTTTAGTAGCTCAATTTCCTATATGGAGCACTATGGGGCATGACAACTTGCTTCTTTCCAATGTTCATCAAGTCCCAAAATGAGCTATTATTGGAGCCTGTCAATTGGTTCTACTCATTTTCTCGAGTCACCACAACAAAACCCAATGCGGCAACAATCACAACCAGCTAACCAACTAACCAGCTGCGCTCCAAAATCTGTCAGATTATAAGCGGCAAAGGCCCACCAAGCAAGAGTAGTTATGATAGTGGGTTATTTAAGGGGACATGTGGGTACAACAAATCCTTGAAGAGCTCGGAAACGGATCTCAATTGTAACAACCAAAATATATACAAGCGTATATTGGGAATTTTTGAAATTTCATGGGTATTTTCTCAGTTTTCATGTTGTTGCAAGAGTCGTTGGCTTTGTTTTCTGGAGCAACGGAGGAGATGTAGATAACCTGCAGGACAGGACAAGGAAAGCATGCCGACGACGTGCACCTGAGGCCTTCGCATGCGATGCAGAAGCAGGAGAAAGAAGAGGAACAGGAGGCGCCTTGGCGTTTGAGACTGGGCACAAAAGAGCAAGGGGACGAGCAGAACCGGTGAAGCATCGTATATATAAGCAAATTTAAAAGGACATAGGCGCGGGCTGCCTTGGCTTCTCGGTCAGACCCTGTCCCTCGGATGACGGCAGCCTGCGATCGAATCCCGCGGAGGGATGATGAGAATCTTGACCCGTGTGAGGAAACTCTGTGGTTAGTCAATAAATGTCATTTTAGCAAATCTTTGCACACACTAACTACTACGACTACTACTCGCTCCTCAGAAATCGTATCACCTGCTCCCACATTTTCCATTTTTACTTGTATGAGAAACCCACAAACGTTAGGCCTTGTATGAGATGCGTGGGGAAAGAAAAATTCGACCACAGCCAAATCTGGGGAGATTGGCCTTGTTGGGGTCGCCATGCTGCACTACACCATGGCTAGCAGAGCGTCGAACCACGTGGAGTCTCTCTCTCTCTCTCTCTCTCTCTCTCTCTCTGTGGCTCGTATGCATCACCTGTGATGCCATAGCCAGTTTCTGGATTTGTTTTCATACGCTGGTCGGCTAATCCATTAGCCTTGGTCAATCAAGTTTTGAGTTAAGGGGTGTACCCACCCAAATGCATCGAATTCAAGCTACGGAGTTCCCCTCTTGCTACGGTTTGGGAGCAACAGTGGGTACTCCACATTGAATCGTAGGTAAACAACATAAACTTCTCAAATCAAAAAAATCAGCATAGAAATATCATCATTTGGTAAGCCAACTGCCGAAACAAAAAAAAAACCATACCACAGCTATGCAAGGCACTAACTACTACGACTACTACTCGCTCCTCAGAAATCGTATCACCTGCTCCCACATTTTCCATTTTTACTTGTATGAGAAACCCACAAACGTTAGGCCTTGTATGAGATGCGTGGGGAGAGAAAAATTCGACCACAGCCAAATCTGGGGAGATTGGCCTTGTTGGGGTCGCCATGCTGCACTACACCATGGCTAGCAGAGCGTCGAACCACGTGGAGTCTCTCTCTCTCTCTCTCTCTCTCTCTCTCTCTGTGGCTCGTATGCATCACCTGTGATGCCATAGCCAGTTTCTGGATTTGTTTTCATACGCTGGTCGGCTAATCCATTAGCCTTGGTCAATCAAGTTTTGAGTTAAGGGGTGTACCCACCCAAATGCATCGAATTCAAGCTACGGAGTTCCCCTCTTGCTACGGTTTGGGAGCAACAGTGGGTACTCCACATTGAATCGTAGGTAAACAACATAAACTTCTCAAATCAAAAAAATCAGCATAGAAATATCATCATTTGGTAAGCCAACTGCCGAAACAAAAAAAAAACCATACCACAGCTATGCAAGGCATGGTGGTAGGGAGAATCATGGGCCTGCATGGAGGACGACTTGCGATCTCAAAGCTTCATCATGAGCCTGCAAACTAAGTCTATATACTAAGGTTTTAGAGTCCACCACAGGCTCAAATTTGTAGAGGGGGTTGTATTAAAGATGTAGATCAAGACTAAATAGGTTGTGTGTGCTTTTGCAAGGTAATTAATAATTTGGCCAACCTCTCTCTCTCTTCCAACGTGGTATATCTTTAAGGATTTGAGGTCGCAAATCAAAGACAAAATTTCGCATGTTTCAGAATTAGCTCCCTCTTATCAATAAATCCCCCCTAGGAGATGGTGGGGGTGTGATATTAAAGCTTGCTTCTCTTCCTAAATCTTCATTTCGATTAACCGGGAGCATCGATTTGGCGCATATTTCACGTGCCAAATCAATGCAATTCTCTCTTCCTTTTAACTTAGTGAGCCTAGTAAAGAGGATTTTTAGTTTCTTGATACTAAAAGCGTCCGCTTGGCATGATCTAGACCATTGCCCTTGTTTATGATGAAGAAACCAAAATACAATGTCATGGTCACAGTATGCTTTGTATTTTCGAGATGGCTAATGTGAAAATGCAAAAATGGCATGTTTGAAGTTTTAACCTTGGGGGTTGAGACTAAAATAAATCAACTAGCATTTCGGCTTGAAGAGCAACATGAGTGCATGCAACGAGAAATTGTGGAGTGAACAATTTGTAATAATTACCCCTATTGTGATCATAAAGTGCCAAGGCTTGCATATGCATGAATTGTAGGCCAGTGTTAGAGCAAGTAAGCTACAATGTTCTTCAATAACCTTGTGATGATTGGAGTTATGGTGTAGGAAAGGATGCCTACTATCCTTTCCTAGTAACCAAGGCGACTAACGGAGGCGGGAGCACTGATTACAAGAAAGGATAGTAAGCATATTTTCCCGCACATCAAGAGTCGGGGGGAGGGGAGCCATGCAAGGCAAATATTTGTCAGAACTATATCTACAAATCATTAGAGTAAAAAGTCGATGCAATTGTGACACCAATCTTTGTTGCACAGAGTACATGCTTGTAAAGCTTTTGTGTGCATGAGCCATATCTTAACCTTGCATTCTACATGTTGATGTGTCTGCTTCCGGTGATAGTAGTTTTTTTGCTATGCTGATGCATCGAATTCTCTATGACTCATGGATTCTGGCTGTTGATTTGGACGCCATCGGTAGGCTTGTAGACGATGGGATCAACAGCCCCCCGACCTTGATGTTTGCAGGAGAATTACTATGCCATGGTGTGGTGCGCAAGAGGTTGCAATACTCCTATGGGAAACCATATTCATCAGGCTGACACAAGTGATGCCCAACACAGGTGGTGCACCCCCCACGAGGATGGCAGGGAGGCAATAATGCAGGTCGGTGCTGCCACGAGCTTCTCCAGTCTTGCCTACAAGCAAGATATGAGGCGATACTCCAAACAATTACGTAGAAAACTGTGCAAAACAACATCGCACATGACGGCCAAGGTGGTGCAAACATTTAAGGACCATGTTTTCCATGACAACATCATAGCTCAGGGCCAAGTTGCATCGAAAATTCAAACAGAGGGCAAAGCTCATACGCTCCTTCGGTGCTAGGATGAACATAGGCTAGCATGGCATGATAAGTAAGGGGTTGATAGAGTCTTAGGCCCCTGTCACTCTAGAACGGGAAAAAGCATCCCAAGCTGAGTTGGTGCGCCGCTATTCGTTGGGGGGGGGGGGGGGGGGGGGGGGGGGGGGGGGGAGAAAGCAAAGTTGACCGTGAGGTGTTGTCAGAGGGGCGTCCTCTCTTGACTGGCCATCTTCTCAAAACGATGGCCAACTGAAAAAGTGAAGGCAGAAGTGTGCACGACTGGTATTGAACATTGACCGTCAGCTTGAAACGTGCACAAACTACCACTTGGCCAAGGCCTGTTGGATCCATGAAAGGGCCTACATTTTATTCTTAAGCCAATGTGACATAAAGAGGCTACCCGTCCCTACAGAACCCCCATGGGCGCTCGTCCCAGTGTGACAGGGGCCTTAGGGAGAGGGGGGTTGATGGCTCAATAGAAGGGGATTGTGAATGTGCCTTCTACTCCCATTTGAGCATACTATCGTTCAGGGCTCTGGGCCTATTCAATCACTACAAGAGGCTCTTCATATTAGCGACGCTCACACAGCGACGCTCAAAAAAAAAAATTCCCAGCGTCGCTATGAGCGTCGCTATAAGCGTCGCTATGAGCGTCGCAGATTTACAAAGAAATTTGCGACGCTCATAGCGACGCTTATAGCGACGCCAGCTGGGGGTAAAAAAATAACCGAGCGCGCCCAAAAACTCAGATCTCAGATCTGAGTTTTTCGGCGCCCTCAAGCAAAGAGCAGGTAACGCTCTCCCTCACTCTCTCTCTCTCTCTGCTCTCTCTTTTTCTTTTACACACACACACACACACACACACACACACACACACACACACACGAGGAGAGGAAGGAGAGCCAGGTATGCTCCTTCCCTCTCCTCATTCTCATGTTCCCTTCCCCTCTTTCTCTCTCCCTCTCTCTCTCTCTCTCACACACACATACACACACACACATAGTGTTTTTGAGAGAGAGAGAGAGCGAGAGAGAGTGCAAAAACGCACACACATACATAAACAAAGAATGCACACACACATTGAGAGAGAAAAAGAGAGAGAGAGAGCATGCATAAACAAAAAACGCACGCATTGAGAGAGGAAAAGAGAGAGAGAACATGCATAAACAAAAAACGCACACATTGAGAGAGGAAAAGAGAAAGAAAACATGCATACGATCCAAAAAAACGCACACACATTGAGAGAGAAAGAAAGAGAAACTAAGGGAGCGTCGTAGGAAACTAATTAAAATTAAAAGACCTAAAGATCTAGCCGACGAGGAGTTGAACTGAAGACCTATTATTCAAGAGAGAAATGGCATAATCAATCTATCATACTTGGCATGGGTGATAGAAAGGTTATACCATTTATCTCTTTTTATTGGCACACACATCCACACACGCGCACACACACAGGAAGAAGAGAGTTATAACGTCGTAGGAAACTATCTTAAAAGACGTTAAAGATTAGGTTATATGTAGACTTACATTAAATTAGATTTAGGTTTATTTTTAACTAGATTTACGTTTATTTAAGCTAGATTTAGATTTACGTTATATTAGATTAGATGCGGGTCTCCATAGACTGCGATGCCTGCATGAAGCGGGTGAAGAAAGCCCTCAATGGAATATAGGGTATTGCTGCCTTCACTCATGGTGGGCTCCGTCGATCCAAAAGTACTGGTGAAATGTCTTCAGAAGATAGGGAAGAAGGTGGATCTTCAGGGCGGCAAGAGTCACTACATCCCCGACACAATGACCATCTAGACAACCTCTAGTCATTAGACTTACGTTAAATTAGATTTAGCTTTATTTTTAGTTAGATTTACGTTTATTTAGATTTACGCTTATTTACGTTAGATCGAGTCCACGCAAGAATTACTTACGGTTTAGGGTTTAGAGTTAGACGAACAGTGAAAAGATCTACTGTGAAAAGATGTTAAGATGAAGTGAAGTGCTACAGCTAGAGAAGAGGCAAAGGGATTTTGTCCACTACATGCAGTATCATGTAGACGTGGGTGTCTAGATTTCTTGTACCCACAAATATAGGTATTGACCAATAAAGACGAGATTATAACCCGGTGGTTCTGATCTCCGTGCACCTCTAGACCGAGGTGTGCGGGGATTGGACATGACTAGAGAATGTGAGGTAAAGAGAGAGAGAGAGAGAGAGAGAGAGAGAGAGAGAGAGAGAGAGAGAGAGAGAGAGATAAGACGAAGAATGCCAATAGAATATTAAATTTGTTGTCCAGGTTATAAGTTTTTTATCCTCATTATGAGTAGCGACGAGGATGTGGGACCGTCCAACCGAAACACCTATCTCTCAACGAGGGTCTTATGTCCTTGTAATCAATGCAAGCATGCTGTGCGACGGACAAGACGTGTTTCTTTGCAGCACGTTCGCGAATTTGGCGAGTTCGATCCATCTATTATAGATCGAGTTGTTGCCAATTATAACTCGTCGGACTCTGACGCTGGCCAACAAGCAGCAATCTTGCAACCCAATAGACGTATTCGCAGGCGCTTTGGTCAAGCAGCATATGTGAGGCCACAAGATGTAGCCTCTGACAGCTCGGGGGATGATCATGCAGAGCACATTCCCAACGAGGCAATGTTTGAGCCCGAGATTGATGAAATGATCGAGACGATCATGGATTCAGAAAGGCTTATCTATGATGATATGAAAAGTGAAGCCGATACATCATTGTATAATGGAGCACGTATGTCTAGATTGAAAGCACTCCTGGTTCTTCTCAACATGCAGGCAAAGTTTGGATGGAGTGACACTAGCGTCACAGCGCTTTTCAGGTGATCTATTACAATTAGTTTACTTTAATAGAACTCTAAATGTATAATGATCTGATAGATTTTTACACGACTGTATCATATTTTTATGTTGTGTAGATTGCTGAAAGAGCACATTCTACCAGCTGACAATGTGATGCCAGATTCCCGAGATGAAGCAAGAAAGATTTTGCGAAACTTGGGGATGGATTACAATTCTATCCACGCTTGTCCTAATGACTGCATTCTTTTCAGAGGGGAATACACAGACATGGAGAAGTGTCCGAAATGTGATTCCGAAAGATATCGAGTAGATCTCCACGGGACAAAAATTCCACAAAAGGTTTTGCGACATTTTCCTTTGCTTCCTCGCATCAAGCATTTCTTCGAATGTAAGTCCATGGCCGCCCTAGCATCATGGCATGAGGAGAATAAATCTTCGGATGGTGTGCTACGAATTCCTGCAGATTGCGCAGCCTGGAAACATATAGATGGAACATGGTCGGATTTTGCCAGGGAAGCTCGAAATTTGCGCTTAGGCCTGGCTATGGATGGCGTAAATCCATTTGGTCAAAGATCAACATCTTACAGTGTATGGCCCGTTGTCATCGTCAACTACAACATTCCCCCGTGGTTGACTACGAAGAAGGGGCACCTATGGCTAAGCTTGATTGTGCCAGGGCGATATAAAGTGGGGAATATGGATGTGTATCTTCGTCCACTATTGGAAGAGCTACAACAATTGTGGATTGGCATAGAGGTGGTGGATATGAGCCGACACACAGGACGACGGAATGCTTTGATCAGAGGTATTCTAATGTGGACCATGCATGACTATCCCGGGCTAACAGAATGCTCAGGTGATCTATTGACACTCCTCTCTCAGACACTGTAAATCTTGTTTTTCCCCATAGTTGATCTATTATCATGTGTATACATGCAGGGCTTCAAACAAGCGGATACAGAGCATGTGTCACATGTGGACCTAGACTGAATGCACGTAGGGCACCCTCACTGAAGAAGCAAATCTACGAAGGTCATCAAGCGTATCTTCCGGAGAATCATGTGTTACGCGACGGCTTTTTGGGAAGAGAGCCACCAAGGATGTCTGCACAAGCATGGTTAGAGCAGAAGGAGATGTGCGATGACGGATTGCCTCCAGGGATGAAGAGACTATCTCTATGGTACGAGTTACCATACTGGCCCCGACTCGTGATCAATCACTTGCTCGATCCAATGCACATATTCAAGAATGTGGGTAATCTACTATGGGACCATTTGACCGGCAAGAAAGATACTTTGGGAGCCAGAGTTGACCTTAGAAATGTGGATCGTATGGAGCAATATTGGCCGCAAACAGCGTCTGATGGATCGATAAAACTTCCTAAAGCACCATGGATTTTCACAGGAGCCCAAGAACGCAAAGTAAAAGAGGCCATTCGATCTTTGCGGACCCCCACTGGCGTAATGCACTCGCTCCGAACGTGTTTTACTAAAGAAGGAAAGCTTACCGGTTTGAAGTCACACGATTGGCATAAAATGTGTCAGGTACGTTCATAGTGGACTTTAATATCATTGCATAAAATGTGGACTTTAATATCATTGCTGCACATACTTTACAGTTTATTTTACCGGTTGCCATTGAGGGATGTTTGTCTCTCGACATCCGTAACACAATCTACAAACTTGCAAAGCTGGTGCAATGGATCTCACAAAAGGAGATCGACGTAGACTCCATACCATTCGCCAAACTAAATGCTGCGGAGCTTGTGTGCATGTTTGAGAAACATTTTCCTACTACAATGCTAACCATTCAGGTGCATCTTCTTATTCACATAGTTGATGAGGTGGAAATAGCTGGCACAGTTCATTCCAGATGGATGTTCTTCTTAGAGCGTTTCATGAAAACGCTTAAGGGATATGTGCGTCAAAAGGCACGTCCGGAGGGTAGCATGGCAGAAGGTTGGTTGGTATCAGAGTCCCTAGTGTACATTGGAGAGTGGCTAGACGGATTTGATAAATCCCGGGACACGCTATGGCGAACCATAGATGATGAGCGCATATCTGGGATTGTCATGTGCAATCTCGGTGTTGAGAAGAAGATGACGGAAGATCTAGAGGCTAAAATCAACCGATTTTGCATGCTTCACAATCCAGTGATGCAAAAGTGGATTTCACAATATGAGGATGCAAAGCAAGAGCGACAAAGGGCACGAATCGAGTGGAGACGGGGAAGACGACCACCGATGCACTATCCAGCGGTTCTGGAGAGCCTACCAACCTTCATGAGCTTAAGATGGTTGCACAACCAATTGAAAAGCGCACAACAATGCGGTGACGAAGTGACTGAAGAAGAGTGGGAGTACTCTCGGGGTTGCGCGACCAAGGTAAGTTTGCAATGTACGACTAGCAAGTGACTTTATTTATAAACGTTTGAACGGCCACTCATAATCTTTGTTCGTTGTAGTATAAGTCATACACAGCAGCATGGTGTAAAGGTCGACATTTTAGGGTGGAACGAATCGACAAAAAGCGTTTTACTCAAGATTGTGGAATCATGGCAAAATTTGAACAGTCTAGTCGACGACGTTCCTCTGATGCAGATCCCGTGGTGGCGGAACTCACTTACTTCGGCACGCTGCAAGAGATTTTGAGGATCGATTACAGAGGATTTTTTGTCGACTTGTTCGACGTGCAATGGTTCAAGATAATCATGGAGGGTCGAAACGCTACTGTGCGTAGAGGAGAGTCTGGTTTTCTTGAGGTGGATTCTACTAAGAAATGGACTGACCTAAGAGACACTTTCGTACTACCCGAGCATTGTGAACAAGTAAGTATATAAATAGTTAACATCCCCCTTTTACAAGTTATGTGCTTGAAAGCTCTCATGTAAGTTATGTGGCTCTGGCAGGTAGTATTTCATCCTACAAAGTCTACATCAAACTGGTGGTACGTCATAGAGGTAGCCCCTCGTAGTGCAAGGACGTATGAAGGCTACCATGTGCCAATCACAACGACATCAATGGAGGAGATCAGAGAAGATGCTCAATCAGAAGCCGCTGCGGTGGTGCCAGACGAGCATCAAGATGCTACTACTCTATATGGGGTGCATGCAGAGGAGCTACAAAATGAAACAGAGGATATGTGTTTAAACGGAGAGCTCTATATAGATATAGGAAGTTATGCTGAGTTATGCGAGGATGAGAGAGAGATCTCTTAAAGCCACAAATATTGTATTTGAACAATTTTGCTCCGTGCTGTAAAAGCTCTAGCTCTCTAAGTAGCTTCCATGGTGTATAACGCTCTTTTCTACTCGCGCTCACATCTTTTGATTGAAAATTCTGAGTTTTCGACTTGCCTCTTCTATCACTCGATTCATTGCGTCATTGTATTTATATGCGTCATTACGTCATTGTATTTAATGGTCTTTGCGTCATTGTCTACTCTATTCATTCAATATTAAGTTTAAATATTCGTGTGTTTAATGCAGGTATGGATGATGAGGAGTTTCTTTCTTCTTTGTCACCGCAGCAGAGACAGTGGTACGTGGAGCGTCATCGCTCTGGCGCATCATCGCGCGTTCCTACACCATCCGCATCTCCCTCTCTTTCGGAGCATTCGGCGCGCTCCGAAGCTTCGGCGTCGACGAGACGAGCGTCACACTCGTCTAGACACCGGCGCTCTAGTGGTGGCGGTGGCGGTTGTTGTGGGGATTCCGCCACCGATGCCTCCACACCGCCTCGTGTTCGACGAGGCTCTTTACCCTCCCCTTCTTTGCCCGCCCCCACACCAGCCACAGCATCGCCGTCTACGCCAGGTTTTGCACGGCTGACTGTTCCTAGAAGCTACACACCTCTACCTACTCCGCCAGGAGCCACCCCACTCGACACTCCTCGCTTCGGCGCCCAGACGCCGATGGAGACACCTGACGTCCGTACCCCCATCGACACGCCGCTAGAGACCCCTGCCGGGACACCCAGGTTCACGCGTCACCGGCCAGAGGGCTTGCCTTACTCCGTCGACATCAGCGGCGGCATCATCATGGATGATGACGGCAAGAAGGTGATCTCGCGCATGCGTGGTCTTTGCTCTCAGCTGTTTAGACACTATATACTAAACAAATGGAGTGAAGTACCAAGTGATTTAAAAAACAGAGTCATCAGCATACTTCATGATGAGTTTCCCGTTCCAACACGGGATCAGCGCTTCAATGAAGACCTGATGAAGATTCGAATGCGCGAATACTGCAAACACAAGCGTTCCGAAGTGCAAAAAGCAATCAAGAATGGGTGGAATAGGCCAGATTGGCTGGCCAAAGAAGATTGGAAGAATGCGAAGAAAGCAGCGCGCGAGAATCCCGACAAGTGGAAGCAACAAAAGGATGCAGCCAGAGCGCGAGTAGAGGCAGGGAGCTCGCACCACTTGGGGAGCGGTGGATGGGCATCATTTGAGGCCGATTTTGTAAGTCTCTTCACATTGCTCTTTATGCATGTTCGATAGTTTAGGGTTTATGAGTTTTTTAGTTCTAACATAATGAAATCTTTGTATGTTTTGACAGTGGTCGATGACAGGACGTGATCCCACACCGTACGAGCGCGAGTACGCAGGCAGGAAGGGCTTAAACGCCCTGATGGACATTCTCAGTTCTCGCGGCGGCATGGTTAGTATTAGGGTTTACTCTTTTTTATTTTTTGTATTGTTTTATAAATGTCGTTATATGTTTATATTTACTGAAAACTGTCTTATTGTCTTTTTTTGCAGAATCCGACAAATACGCCGCTTGGACGCGATGAGACGTCTGATTAGACTACGTCAGTTTAGCCGTAGCTAGATAGCATTAGTTTAGGGTTTCTCATAGCTTATGTATCATGAGACGGATTTTATACGTCTTTTTGAACCATGTATATTATTACATTTGTCACCGCAATTCCTTTTGCCAATCAATTCTTTATGCCTATGATGTTGTACAATTGTCATTATTACATTTGCCAATCAATTCAGTTTGTCTATGATGTGTACAATTGTCAATTTTGCAAACAATGCGTCTTGTGGGTGACTATTTTGGGTCTATTATTTACCTTTGCACTTTTTTTAAAAAGTGAATCAAGTACAATATGGTTGATGGGTGGCAGGGCATTCAATGCCCTGCCACCAAAAAAATATTCTCTCAGGCGTCGCTATAAGCGTCGCTATTTATGGCTCTGTAGCGTCGCTATATGCGTCGCTATACTCTTCTGTGAGAGCGTCGCTATCTGCGTCGCTATAGGCGTCGCTATGAGCGTCGCTATATAGCGACGCCTATAGCGACGCAGATAGCGACGCTCTCGTAGCGACGCTTTTAGCGACGGTTATAGCGACGCCGGGGGTTATAAAAACCCAGTGTATTTCCGTCGCTAAGAGCGTCACAAGAGCACACAACCTCTTGTAGTGAATGTGCTATTAAGGTTGGCAGAATCTAATGTAATCAACACATACATAGGCACTCCCCCATCTAGGCCTTCTCTTGTTGGCGTGTCAACATCCTCCTCCTCTACTAGAGGCTGAAGTGATCGAAGAGCTTGTCGCGTGAGAAATCAGAGGGTCTGCAGCCTAGCCAAATGACTAGAGAGGGCCGCGCTATTGATGAGGCGGACAATCAAAGAAGGCCGTTGCATTAGGGTCATTATACGGTTAAGATATTGCATGCATGTTGGTACTATGGAAGCGATGAACATTGTTACATGGAGCGAATAAAACGTGCTTCTTGTGAATATCATGCCAAAAGATTTCAATAGATTTGTGGGTATTTCCTTAGAAAGGGCCCGAGTTAGAGGAAGAAAGAAATGACATTGTTGTAATGTTTGAGAATAATCATTTTCCCAAACATACAAAATCGCTTTCCTTCAATGCATGAAGAGAAAATCTCAAAAAATCAGGTCTTTTTTTTTGGATTTTAACACTATCTTTCTCTATTTTGGGGTGGCATTTCTCCTTTTCCCCTTTCCCTCAATTGACTTTGGAAAATTGAAAACGGGGAACGATATTAAGCTGAGACACATTTTCCCCAAACACTACATCATTGTGAAGGAAAGGAAATGGACAATGTGTGGTCATGCTCGTGCCACTATGATTGAATGGGCATGAAATTGGGGACACATACAATGATTGACACGGATGATCTACTAATGAGGCAAACATGTACATGTACGTGAACTAAAATAAAGGAAGCCTTGGCAAACTCATAAAATTGAAGTGCACTATTGATGCGGTGATCACATATGGATGTCGTCTGAATGTGCCAAATAAAGGATCTTATTTATGTTAAGATATAAGTAAACAATGTAAATAATTGAACATTTTCTTTTGGAATGAAGTATAGAAAGAAAACGCAAAACATTTAGTGTACTCCATGCAAAAGTGCCATACAAAAGAATGGTGGAGAGTTGGCATTGTGGTTCCCCCATAAATATAAGGAACATAAGCAAACACATAGTTATGGAGGTTTGGATGCACATTAGAAACCTTTCAAATGAATCAAAGTGGAGGCATGCTTGTCTATTCAAACATCCATGTCTTTATGTGTTGTTCAAGCAAACACATTGTCATGGAGGTTTGGATGCAGATTACGAACCTTACAAATTCATCAAAAGTGGCGGCATGCTTGTCCTTTCAAAACGTCCATTATTGTGAATATATATGGTTTTTATTTCACACATCACAAGAAGTGAAACGGATACGAAAGATGTAGAGTTTAAACTTTATTAAATGAGGAGGAGAGAACCTGCCCCCTATATAGGAAATGGAAGCGTCTCTCTTATTGTTAGAAACGCCCTAGTCAAAATGTACACCAAATGCGGCTTCCTAACGAAAACCTTGTCTCATGACCCCAATGAATTAAACATTAGCTTATATCCAGAATCATCAAAGATAAGTGTGTTAGGTGGTAGGTCAGGAAAATTTTAAAGATTCTTGTGGAACATCGGTTTATCTGTCGCGCCAATTTTAACAACATACCAACAACATACCGCATTTCTGGCCAGTAGGGCAATTCTTCACCATATTTTTCATCAAATTTCTTGAGCAGTAAGCCATTAAGGTCCAAAATGAGAACCCTAAGTTGGACGCTTAATGGAGTTGGTGGGCTTGGCCATATCAGTGGGATTCTCTTACATAGTCTATACCATAGAGGAAACACGAGCACTGGGGGAGACAACACCCAATTCCATATTGCACGAATCTTAGCCCTGCCATTCTGCTTGTCAGTCGAGAACCTATCTGCAAGGCGCCATTCTTCAACTGAAAACATATCTACAGATGGAAAATTACACAAGACTCAAATTTGAATATGCAATTAGGACATATCTACAGATTGAAATCATACAATAAAAATACACAATGTTAAAAAATTAGACACAAGATGAAAGAGATGTCGAATGGGAAAGAAAGTTATATTTATTTCAAAAGTGGTTACATAAAAAGAAACATAGGGGGGGCAAACTATAATCTTTTGCAGGCTCTAGGTTTAGGGTCAGAACTTGTCCCGGTATTTTGCATCTCCTTAGTGTCTTCTATGTCCATCTCCTCTTCTGGTTGCCCCTGGGTCTCTTCCTCTTCCTTGCTTTTTTGCTCCATTTCAGGCTTCTCATCTGCAGTCTTCTCGATTTTTATTTTTTTTGCCTTTCTTATATGCTGAGCAAGGGTCTTCTCGAGAGTTCCCTCCAGCCTTACATCTACACGACCATCAGCTTTAGAAAGCTGTGCAGCAACAAATCACTTATTAGAGCCTTAATCAATGAAAAAACTTACTCTTGCCACGTTGGCCTCATTTTCTCGGGGTCTTTGATCTTGTCACCCGCACGCCAGTGTCTAGCAACACATCGTCTTCCTCATTCTGGGTTTTCCCTTCAGCACCAGTCGTACTCTGCTCCTTTATCTCAAAGTTTTGTTCTTCTTCTGTTGTTTCCGAAACAGGTTTCTCAGCATTACCAGGGACACTTTCATCAAGCAAAACCTCCACAGGTGTCTTGTATGCAGGCGTCACTGCATCGTTCCCTAGGTCTTAACCGATAGTAGTTCTGAAGCAGCTTGACTCTGAAAAAACATCAGAGAAGACAAAAATCAACCACCTGATTAAAACAATGGTATGTTTCTTACCCATTGAAAAAATTTTCTCACCTGTTATTGTGCATGGTTCAACTCGCTCCTTCTTTAGAAGGGATTGGTCTTCTGCAGAAATAACTCTGGGGCAATCCTTAAGCATGCACTTTCCTTTCTCAGCCAAGTGAGCATAGCAGAATGCATGGTATGCATGTGAACAAGGCAATAGAACAACATGGCTTGAGAGATTGTGATCATGAATTTTTACACCACAAGCATTGCACACATCAATGAGAACAACACTATGTCCAGGAGCTGAAACTCGTGCAGGCAAGACTATGGTTTCAGGTAGCATTGGTTGACTAATCATGTCTGTCACAAACTTGACACAGAGACCAAAGGTTTCCTCATGCTCCAAGAATTTGGATAATTCTTCCTGTAGGCAAGAGATCTCTATTATCAAACAATGTCAAACAGGTATAAAATCGGTATGAATGCTTGAAGATTAGTATAATAATTTTATCATACTGGTATGATTACATCTTGCCGGTATGATGTTATCCCACCGGTATGATGTTATTATACTGGATAGTACAACATCATACCGGTAGGATAACATCCGGTAACATCGTACCAGTAGGATAACATTATACCGGAAGGATAACATCAAACCGGTTGGATTTTATCATACCGTTAGGGTGTAATCATACCGGTCGGATCTAACCATACCGGTCGGATGTAACCATACCGGTAGGATATAACCATACCGGTAAGATGTAATCATACCGGTAGGATATAATCATACCGGTAGGATTTAATCGTACCGGTAGGATGTAATAATGTTGGTAGGATATAATCCTACCGGTATGATAACATCCTACCGGTATTGTCATCTACCCTTACGGAATTGATGTTATTGTCATACTATTATGTTTTCTTATTATTCGGTTTTGTGGTACCACATTCTACCTATCCCGGTATGATAGAGCCATAATACCGGTATTGTAAAACTTATAATACCATTTTCACTATTAGAGTTTCAGTACAATATGGTTAGTATAATCGTACCGTTACTTTAGTGTTAAACTACTGTTTTGTTTTGTTACTATATTGGTATTATTTTGTTGTTATACCTGTATTATGTTGCTTTCATACCGTTATTGTGATCATTGATAGAAATTATAGTAACATGTTCACCAATAGAATACCAATACCGGTATTGAAACCGTTACTTTCTAGGTATGTTACCATTATTTATAGTAATCAATCTACTTTATAGGTATTATTGTGTAAGCATTCCACAACAGTATATAGACTATAGTATGTTGTACATCCAAACCAGTACTTTGCAGGTATTATACTACAATCAGTTGGAGTTAAAAGCATACCTGTGCCTGCTGTAGGGTGGCTTTTGCTTGGTCAAATTTTTCTTGGAGGCTGTCAAGCAAGCCTGTTGGTACATTGGCATCGTCAGGGAAGTGCATTTGGATGGTGTCAAGGGCACCCTCGCAACGGTGCACATCAGCAACAAATTTGACCACAAGATCCTTAGCCTTCTAACACTCGGTTGATACATTGTCATGAGGTTTTCTAACCTCAACAAGTAGTTCTTGCAAGGAAGTGGATACCTCAACACTAAACACAGACTGAGTAGTCGCAAAAATCCCACTTCCGGCTGGTGTACTTCCGGATGGGGTATTTACTAACAAGATTGCAGAACCACTTGGGGTTCCTGTGGATACTTGGGAAGTCTCTAATTTCCATTGTTCTCTTTTCCTATCTAAGTGACCTTCATTGGTCACATTCTTCACCACCTCAGATGCAAACTCAGCCCACTTTACCAGACCTATGCATACGAAATAAACATATCCACGTGCAAACTTGACTCCCAGCAGATAGTTTGGTGGTTTGGATTGATACACCTGCTTATAGAGATGGTAGAGTGACTTGTACTGATCCGGCCTTGCTGTTTTTATCGGTACTTTTTTCTCCTTCACTGGAAGACACGTGAAAACTTTCATCTAGTCAGATATGGGCACATTTGCATCTGTCAACTTCCTAACATCTTTCCCCTCAAGACTTAACCCATATTCCCTGTGAAAATCCTCCTTTGTCGTGCAGAATGCCTTTAATGGCACCTCCACATCCTTGGGGTGAACAAAGCGGCTGATTTTGGGAGGAGGCTGTAACTTCTGTCTCTGAAAAGAATAAATCCATATTCATTACTCAATATATCCACACCTGAATACTCTACTACACATACACATCCGCTGTACACAACACAGAGAGAGACAGAGAGAGGTGACATACCTTCGTGGGAGAATGTCGGGTCTTTGTGGGGGAGACCTATCGGGCTGCATTCCTTGGGCTATTTCTTAGGTTGCTATCCATAGCGAAGGATAAGAAGTGTGCACATGGGGCTGTAGAGTGAGCTGAGAAAGGCGCAGAAGGAGAAAGGCACAAAGATATGGAGAAGTACCGTCATGCAAACATTCGTCTGACGTGGGCTCCACACGTTTTTTTGAATCCTCCACACGATTATTAAGATTTTGTATCCTCCACACGATTATTTAATTCAAACAATTCTTGCCCATAGCAGCAGTTTCATACCCCCCTAAATTTTAAGCCTCCAAAAACAACTTTCAACTGGTTAAAACCGGGCCACCTATTCATGCATCCACCCCTTGACTATCTCCCATCCAAAATCGAGCTACATAATTGGATTAATGAGTCAAGTTATGAATTGGATGCAATGAGGTGCACATTGTGGCATGTGAGTGCTGCTTTGGATTATGCACTCTTTTATAGGGCCGATGTTGAGTTGCAGGTCTATGGTCTCACATATGTTTGCAGGTCTACCAATGGATTCATGTTTTCACTTGGGAGTGATGCTATCAGGGAGAAACAAGAAGCAACCTATAGTTGCTCTATTGAGTACAAAGGCAAATTACAAAGGTAGAGCACATGGGTGTTGCAATAACCACATGTAAAGTAGCATGGCTGGGATTGCTACTTCAAGACTTTGGAGTACAAATATAGGGACCTCTTTAGGTAGACATTGGTGCTGCTAGAGTACCTTAAAACAACTTATGAGTGAACATTGGTGGTTTTTTTACACCAATCCCATCACTAAGGTAGTTCTACTTGTACCTTGTGTACTTATTGTAGGTGATTTTATTAAAACTTGAGGTACTTGAGGTATGTTGTGTGTATATGATGTACCTCTTTTCTCCAAACAACTCTACCTAAAGTACAAGTGTTTTGATCTTTCCACCTACCTTATCCCCATTGATATTGATTACACATTGTAGCCTTGTAGGTACTTCCATACGATAGAATAGTAGTTTTTATGGTTAGCTAGGTGCTATGTGTACAAGACTAGTAGTACAAAGTACCAAGTCTATCTAGTTTGGGCTCTATGCATCATACTTGACTTAGTATTACCTATATGTAGCTACTTACGATAAATCACTTTAGACCTTTCCTTTGCTAGAAGTATTGTAACTATCTATACTGAGGCATGGTAACTATACTATTGGATGCAAGAATATGATATAATCTAAGTACTTTTAGATCACACATTTGACTCATCAAGAAAACGTATTGGATGCTTTAATTTAGAATTTTCTATCAAATCGCTTCTAGCATACATATTTTTTGTTTGGTGACACTCGTGCTTTGTTTGCCAAAAGGCAAAAATAGTGCCTTTTATCTTGAGTGTGATGCAATGGAGTTGAAGTTATTGAGGCCACATAATTTTAATGATCTAGCCTTAGCAAGATTCAAACAAATGTATTCAAAGTCAAAGAATGGTAGAGACAAGCCAAAAGAACTCAAAATCAAACCGTTTCTAAAAAGAGTGAAAAGCCTAAAGACAGATCCTCCTACCAAGGTAAGAAACGGCTATCTTCTAAAGGTATAGAGAGTTATCCTAAAGATAATAGATGTTTTAAATGCACTGAACAAGGCCATGTACTCTTATTGATCACTATCCCTTGGTTGTTTGATAGTATAGACTTCTCAGACCCATGGTGCAATCGCCAAAATTTGGGCGCTGTAGAAGCAGTCCAAAGGTGGATTTCTTTGCTTTGTAATTCATGCCCTTTAAAGCTTCTTTCCAATGTAACGCTTCACCATTGTTGTGAAAACCTTATTTATATCTTCTTTTAAATACAAACATGATGGGTTATGTTCTCTTTCCCTTCTATGGATCTTGTGCTTTATCATAGCTCAACATTTTTGCATCATACATGTGAATTCTTGGAGAATGGTGATTGTGTGCTCCTTCTGGGCATGAGGAGGTTGTTGTGCTAGTGACCAATTTTCCCTTCCAAAAAAATGAAGCTCTGATGGTGCACAATATCCTCTTTCGCATATAAGTTAAAAATGTCTTGAGGCTACTGTCCAATTTCTAGAACCACATTCATTAGTTTCATTCCAAGAAAAAATTGTATAGATAATTCCCCTAGTGCATAGTCCCCACTTTCAAACCATTGATACCAACCCTCAAGGGTTGGCATTCAGTGTGAGGATCATGTGGAAGCTCCTATTGGTGCAATATTTCCACCCAAGGGATAAAGTGAAGTGTGGACACTACAAAAAAAAAGATGGAGAGAAGAGGAGGAAGAGCCGCTACTCAATTTTTGTTGTTTTTGGAGCTTGTGTGTGTGTGTGTGTCTATGTGTGTGTGTGTCTGTGTTGAGCAGGAAAATGGATATTCTCTCTCCTCTCACTCCATTGGTGTGTTCCATGTCCCGGTCAGATGGGTTGCGTAAGATGAGTGGTGCCCCATAGTGTGTGTGTGTGTGTGTGTGTGTGTGTGTGTGTGTGTGTGTGTGTGTGTAATATCCCAAGAGTGCATGTCGGGTGATTATAGAGGCATTGTGTGTGTTTCCATCCTGCTCACATTCTTCTGGTGCCCCCCACGAAGGATCTTCTTTAAGTACCTTCAGCTTCAGGATTACAGGTTGCAGATTACAGATTACAGGTTACAGGTTACAGGTTATATGAACAGGTACAAGTGACTCACAGAAGTACAGGTAGCTAGAGTAGAGTGATATATTGGCAAGTGGGAGTCACTTGCGATTGCCGTGGGTATGCATCATTTGGCACGTGTTTGAGCGCATTGTCTTGTACTGTATGTTACTTGTGGGTACTACCATTGTACGCCTTTGTGGATCCATACTTGGTTTTATTTGGTAGTCCCAGCCATTTCTGAGACTTGGTCTAGAAAGTAGTCATTTTTGAGACTTGACAATAAGATATTTGCATAAACCTTCCTGAGAGAGTCCTGATGAGGTTTTATTGAGCTGGGGGATTCTCAAGTGTGAGATCCTTTTGGTGACATAGCTGGTTGGAGCACCCTTTTTGTGACCTCATCATAGGCTATCGACTAGTGATTGATGCTTGGATGCCGTTGTTGGCAGGTTATGCATACAAATACAGTCCATATTTTGGGTTTTTACTGCTCTAATTCTAGGAGAACTCTGCTAGATTTTTTTCCAAGTTGTGATGGCCGGTGTTTTTTACTTTTGAGCCCTTTATGTTGTTATGCTGCTGAGATTCTGGCTAAGTCAGAGGGTAATTAGTCAAGTGTGCTTTCTTGTGAGCTGCATGGTTGGCCTTTAATGGATAATAATGACAGACCTCAGACCTCAATTCAGTCCTTTTAATTCTGCACAACCAATCCACATAAATGTTGATGTGGGCAAGAAGATTTTTTACCAGCAGCACATAGTCTTTATGTTTGGGCCAAGAAGATTAAGAGAGATGCTGGAATCTCCTTTGCCTGTTGTAATTTTGATGAATAACTGTGAAAACTCATTTGATGTGCATGTGTTCATCCTTTTCTAAAAGCTTGAGCTCCATTGAAGTTTCCTGGGATTGAGTCAGTAAAAAGTTTTGGGTTCTTGTACCTGTGGTAGAAGTGGTTCTCAAAGCATTGAAACTTGGGTAGCCATGGCTTTCTCTTATCCAGAATTCCATGGAATAAATTATGAAGACGTGGAAGACTTTTTGGAAAAGATGGAGGTTGTCTGCATTAGCAACTAAATTCATGATCCTGTGTAGATGTTACATCTTCTCCATATTTTTTTTGAAGACTGATACAAGAATTTGGTCAAAGGCATTTGAAGAGGAGTTGCGTGCTGCTGATTCATCTGTGAGATCAAGTTGGGACAATCTAAGGCATGGATTGGAAGTGGAGTTTGTGAAGACAGAAGATCCTGACAAAGTGTGGCAAGAAGTACAGGGTTTGGTGCAAAGGAAATGTGAACAAGTAGATGAGTACATACGTAAGTTTTCAATGGCATGGGAGCAGATGTGCAAGGAATTAGCACCACACGTACCCCCATTGGACATGATTAAGAAGGACAGGTTCTTGTCTGGTCTTTGGGAGAATATACATTGGAGAGTGGTGCTAAAGAAGCCTAGGACATATGAAGATGCACTAGATGTAGCGAGGAAGCTGAGAAGAATGAGTCAGCTAGGAGTAGAGTCTTTGCCCAGGATGCCTAAGTTTCAGTCTATAGATTCTTTGCAAGGTCTCATGCTAGGGGTTCATCATGAACCAGTGGTTTTTGTTACTCCTTAGGTTATGCCAACAGTGCGAGATGATGGGCTAAGACAAGACATGAGGCAAGTGGTAGATTTAATGAATATTCTTAGCCTAAACATGCTAGGTAATGTGCAAAATAATCGAGTCTGGGTGAGGTTTGCAAATCAATCAAGAGGTGAAGAAAAACCTAGGAACGATGTTGAACAAAGCAATGGTAGGGTCTGGGGGTAGACGCACACAGGTTATAATTTTCGAGAGATGGGCCACATAAGCCCAAAATGTGATAAGCCACCAAGGATGAGGGGAGACATGTATCCATTGCCAAGATAGGTGCTAATTAGGTCAAATGATATGGCATTGAAATCAAGGGAGGAGAAGGACCCAGTGGATTAACCCAAGAGGAAAAGGGAAAGACAAAAGCAATAAGTGTGGTCACCTTGGAGAAGGTAACGAAGCTGGAGTGTTTGGTGGATACAGGCGTATGCACACCAAACCCTGTAAACACTCACTCAATTTTTCAAACAAAGCCGTGTAATTCAGCCTATGATGATTTGTAATTTTGTTGTAATATGAAAATACCCTCTCAACCTCTCTAAGTCTACATGATTGTAAGTGGCTGGATGGTCCTGGGAAAGCTTCCTAACCTTTAAGTCAAAACCTTTAGTTTGAACAAAAGATATATCATTAGCTTGGCGGATTTTGAAAACGTTCACTATGAGAGATTCTTGCTGCTACAAATTGTAATCCTCTTTTCTCCTAGACTGGTGATCAGATTTCATTTTCGAATAGCACATTGCGTTCCTTATCTCTTTCTCTACAATCTAACTGTAATCATTTTCAATTTTGTTGTTGTTTGCGATGCTAGGTTAAAATGGTTGTTTTTTGATGTTTTGACCATGTTTCTACGCTTAAGGGGGACCCTTCCCAGTAGTTCTATTTTATTTTTTCGCACGTTTTTTGTGATGGATCGTGATTTATGTACCTTCCCAGATGGTGACAGAACTTGGTAGAATGTGCCCTTAGGTGTTGTGATACCTCTCCTTAGGTTTCATTGCATTCCAAATTCATTTAAATGCCGAAAAGGAGTGATGACCTAGAATGATGAGATTGGATGCATATTGATTTTTTGACTAAGAAGTGGTTGATTTGCTTTTGTCATAGAATGACTAGCCCTCTGAGTTCACTTTGGTGAGATCAACACTCTCATTAAGTCTTCGTGCCCCATCCTGAGTCGCTTCCTTGCATATTGACATTATGTTAGTACAAAAAAGCTATGTTGTAGACGTCCATCGTGGTGACCCGCTAACATTGGTGCCACTGCCGACGAAACCGATCCTTAGCTGGTGAGTGACTCAGTGTACAAAAAAATCTCCCTTCAAATATTTTGGCAACCGTTCCGCTTACACATAGACAATGAAGCAGCTAGACGTAGGTTTAGTGCTTGGTAGAGATTCGAGCCCGAAACTAGCCATTGCTACTCCTTAAGGGGCAAGGAAAGTTGTGAGTGAAGTACAAGATAGTATTTCGTTCTTTGATTTTCCCATGCTTGGAAAGGACTGTTCTGCCAAATACATGCTCATACTTACTTGGTGAGCCAAAGGTCCTTTTTTGGATCTTTGCGCACACAAGGAGCCACATGGCATGATCAAAGCCTTTGCCCACATAATCAAATTGTATAGCCACGCGCGGCTTGCAGGAAAAAGCTTCATGTAAACCAAGTAATAAATCCGTTGCACTTCACAGCCACGTTCACAGCAGTATCAGCGCAGCAGGCACGTCCGCAGAATCAGCACAGCAGATTCGCAAGTCGCAGCAGCCACGTCCTCACCAACCAGGTCCGTACCAACACTGCAGTAGTTTCGCAAGTTCACAGCAATTCAAAAACTCCCAGCAGGTTCACAATTCATCATCGATTAAATTCTGTTGCCTTTCACTTGAATCCGACAGCAAGAAGCAAACGAAAAGCAGCGCAGCACACAACAAACAATAAACATTAAAAAATAGAGCTGGGTGCAGCAATGAAAGCGCCGTGCAACAAAGTCACCGAGTAGAGTTCTAGAATATCTGGCAATAATAGACCATCGAGGACAACGACAGAGATAAAGTCCGAGGAGAGACGAGTTGTAGAAAGCAAGGAGCTATAGAACAAAGAGAAGAGGGTGCTGGCAATTTTGGCTGAGAAGCTTAAAGCACCGATGGCAAAGCGTAAAAGTGGAGGAGACGGGCCAGTAGGAGCCGATAAGCCAAAGAATGAAGAGGAGAGCCTCTAACGAACATAGCAGAAGTGAGGGCGACCAAAGGGCGTTGTCGAGGCCATATGCAGAGAAGAGGAGAGAGAGAAATCGATGTGCAGTAGCTAAGAGGAGAGAACTGCATGCCCCTTTGCATCACAGGAAAGCTATAGACAGAGCCAAATGCTATGAGTTTCGCTAGAGTGGGTGGAACTCGAGTATGTTGATGAGTGGTGACAAGGACATCGTGGAGAGAGGCGGCGGTTGTTGGAAAGGGTCGAAGCTCCAATCGAATTCGATTTTTATACTCTATATATGGTTTTTGTATTTTTTGAGTTTGTCAAAGCTTCAGTTTAGCCATATGTTTTCCTCACGAGTGCATGCTCAATTTCGTTCATCGTATCTATATACCAAATAGACATACGTTTCTTTTCGCACAGTCTGAAAATTCAACCTATATATTGAAAATAAAGGAAAATTGACTACGGTTGATTGAGATAAGATGGGTGTCTCAAAGATCGTTCCACGATTTAGAGACTACATGGTCGATATTACTAGATTGAATGGTGCCATTTGCAAACAACTACCAAACTAGGTTAACTTGCAACCCTTTTGCTCTATTCAATCACCCTCTTTAGTAGCTCAATTTCCTATATGGAGCACTATGGGGCATGACAACTTGCTTCTTTCCAATGTTCATCAAGTCCCAAAATGAGCTATTATTGGAGCCTGTCAATTGGTTCTACTCATTTTCTCGAGTCACCACAACAAAACCCAATGCGGCAACAATCACAACCAGCTAACCAACTAACCAGCTGCGCTCCAAAATCTGTCAGATTATAAGCGGCAAAGGCCCACCAAGCAAGAGTAGTTATGATAGTGGGTTATTTAAGGGGACATGTGGGTACAACAAATCCTTGAAGAGCTCGGAAACGGATCTCAATTGTAACAACCAAAATATATACAAGCGTATATTGGGAATTTTTGAAATTTCATGGGTATTTTCTCAGTTTTCATGTTGTTGCAAGAGTCGTTGGCTTTGTTTTCTGGAGCAACGGAGGAGATGTAGATAACCTGCAGGACAGGACAAGGAAAGCATGCCGACGACGTGCACCTGAGGCCTTCGCATGCGATGCAGAAGCAGGAGAAAGAAGAGGAACAGGAGGCGCCTTGGCGTTTGAGACTGGGCACAAAAGAGCAAGGGGACGAGCAGAACCGGTGAAGCATCGTATATATAAGCAAATTTAAAAGGACATAGGCGCGGGCTGCCTTGGCTTCTCGGTCAGACCCTGTCCCTCGGATGACGGCAGCCTGCGATCGAATCCCGCGGAGGGATGATGAGAATCTTGACCCGTGTGAGGAAACTCTGTGGTTAGTCAATAAATGTCATTTTAGCAAATCTTTGCACACACTAACTACTACGACTACTACTCGCTCCTCAGAAATCGTATCACCTGCTCCCACATTTTCCATTTTTACTTGTATGAGAAACCCACAAACGTTAGGCCTTGTATGAGATGCGTGGGGAAAGAAAAATTCGACCACAGCCAAATCTGGGGAGATTGGCCTTGTTGGGGTCGCCATGCTGCACTACACCATGGCTAGCAGAGCGTCGAACCACGTGGAGTCTCTCTCTCTCTCTCTCTCTCTCTCTCTCTCTCTCTCTGTGGCTCGTATGCATCACCTGTGATGCCATAGCCAGTTTCTGGATTTGTTTTCATACGCTGGTCGGCTAATCCATTAGCCTTGGTCAATCAAGTTTTGAGTTAAGGGGTGTACCCACCCAAATGCATCGAATTCAAGCTACGGAGTTCCCCTCTTGCTACGGTTTGGGAGCAACAGTGGGTACTCCACATTGAATCGTAGGTAAACAACATAAACTTCTCAAATCAAAAAAATCAGCATAGAAATATCATCATTTGGTAAGCCAACTGCCGAAACAAAAAAAAAACCATACCACAGCTATGCAAGGCACTAACTACTACGACTACTACTCGCTCCTCAGAAATCGTATCACCTGCTCCCACATTTTCCATTTTTACTTGTATGAGAAACCCACAAACGTTAGGCCTTGTATGAGATGCGTGGGGAGAGAAAAATTCGACCACAGCCAAATCTGGGGAGATTGGCCTTGTTGGGGTCGCCATGCTGCACTACACCATGGCTAGCAGAGCGTCGAACCACGTGGAGTCTCTCTCTCTCTCTCTCTCTCTCTCTCTCTCTCTCTCTCTGTGGCTCGTATGCATCACCTGTGATGCCATAGCCAGTTTCTGGATTTGTTTTCATACGCTGGTCGGCTAATCCATTAGCCTTGGTCAATCAAGTTTTGAGTTAAGGGGTGTACCCACCCAAATGCATCGAATTCAAGCTACGGAGTTCCCCTCTTGCTACGGTTTGGGAGCAACAGTGGGTACTCCACATTGAATCGTAGGTAAACAACATAAACTTCTCAAATCAAAAAAATCAGCATAGAAATATCATCATTTGGTAAGCCAACTGCCGAAACAAAAAAAAAACCATACCACAGCTATGCAAGGCACTAACTACTAGGACTACTACTCGCTCCTCAGAAATCGTATCACCTGCTCCCACATTTTCCATTTTTACTTGTATGAGAAACCCACAAACGTTAGGCCTTGTATGAGATGCGTGGGGAGAGAAAAATTCGACCACAGCCAAATCTGGGGAGATTGGCCTTGTTGGGGTCGCCATGCTGCACTACACCATGGCTAGCAGAGCGTCGAACCACGTGGAGTCTCTCTCTCTCTCTCTCTCTCTGTGGCTCGTATGCATCACCTGTGATGCCATAGCCAGTTTCTGGATTTGTTTTCATACGCTGGTCGGCTAATCCATTAGCCTTGGTCAATCAAGTTTTGAGTTAAGGGGTGTACCCACCCAAATGCATCGAATTCAAGCTACGGAGTTCCCCTCTTGCTACGGTTTGGGAGCAACAGTGGGTACTCCACATTGAATCGTAGGTAAACAACATAAACTTCTCAAATCAAAAAAATCAGCATAGAAATATCATCATTTGGTAAGCCAACTGCCGAAACAAAAAAAAAACCATACCACAGCTATGCAAGGCATGGTGGTAGGGAGAATCATGGGCCTGCATGGAGGACGACTTGCGATCTCAAAGCTTCATCATGAGCCTGCAAACTAAGTCTATATACTAAGGTTTTAGAGTCCACCACAGGCTCAAATTTGTAGAGGGGGTTGTATTAAAGATGTAGATCAAGACTAAATAGGTTGTGTGTGCTTTTGCAAGGTAATTAATAATTTGGCCAACCTCTCTCGCTCTTCCAACGTGGTATATCTTTAAGGATTTGAGGTCGCAAATCAAAGACAAAATTTCGCATGTTTCAGAATTAGCTCCCTCTTATCAATAAATCCCCCCTAGGAGATGGTGGGGGTGTGATATTAAGGCTTGCTTCTCTTCCTAAATCTTCATTTCGATTAACCGGGAGCATCGACTTGGCGCATATTTCACGTGCCAAATCAATGCAATTCTCTCTTCCTTTTAACTTAGTGAGCCTAGTAAAGAGGATTTTTAGTTTCTTGATACTAAAAGCGTCCGCTTGGCATGATCTAGACCATTGCCCTTGTTTATGATGAAGAAACCAAAATACAATGTCATGGTCACAGTATGCTTTGTATTTTCGAGATGGCTAATGTGAAAATGCAAAAATGGCATGTTTGAAGTTTTAACCTTGGGGGTTGAGACTAAAATAAATCAACTAGCATTTCGGCTTGAAGAGCAACATGAGTGCATGCAACGAGAAATTGTGGAGTGAACAATTTGTAATAATTACCCCTATTGTGATCATAAAGTGCCAAGGCTTGCAGATGCATGAATTGTAGGCCAGTGTTAGAGCAAGTAAGCTACAATGTTCTTCAATAACCTTGTGATGATTGGAGTTATGGTGTAGGAAAGGATGCCTACTATCCTTTCCTAGTAACCAAGGCGACTAACGGAGGCGGGAGCACTGATTACAAGAAAGGATAGTAAGCATATTATCCCGCACATCAAGAGTCCGGGGGAGGGGAGCCATGCAAGGCAAATATTTGTCAGAACTATATCTACAAATCATTAGAGTAAAAAGTCGATGTAATTGTGACACCAATCTTTGTTGCACAGAGTACATGCTTGTAAAGCTTTTGTGTGCATGAGCCATATCTTAACCTTGCATTCTACATGTTGATGTGTCTGCTTCCGGTGAGAGTAGTTTTTTTGCTATGCTGATGCATCGAATTCTCTATGACTCATGGATTCTGGCTGTTGATCTGGACGCCATCGGTAGGCTTGTAGACGATGGGATCAATAGCCCCCCGACCTTGATGTTTGCAGGAGAATTACTATGCCATGGTGTGGTGCGCAAGAGGTTGCAATACTCCTATGGGAAACCATATTCATCAGGCTGACACAAGTGATGCCCAACACAGGTGGTGCACCCCCCACGAGGATGGCAGGGAGGCAATAATGCAGGTCGGTGCTGCCACGAGCTTCTCCAGTCTTGCCTACAAGCAAGATATGAGGCGATACTCCAAACAATTACGTAGAAAACTGTGCAAAACAACATCGCACATGACGGCCAAGGTGGTGCAAACATTTAAGGACCATGTTTTCCATGACAACATCATAGCTCAGGGCCAAGTTGCATCGAAAATTCAAACAAAGGGCAAAGCTCATACGCTCCTTCGGTGCTAGGATGAACATAGGCTAGCATGGCATGATAAGTAAGGGGTTGATAGAGTCTTAGGCCCCTGTCACTCTAGAACGGGAAAAAGCATCCCAAGCTGAGTTGGTGCGCCGCTATTCGTTTGGGGAGGGGGGGGGGGGAGAAAGCAAAGTTGACCGTGAGGTGTTGTCAGAGGGGCGTCCTCTCTTGACTGGCCATCTTCTCAAAACGATGGCCAACTGAAAAAGTGAAGGCAGAAGTGTGCACGACTGGTATTGAACATTGACCGTCAACTTGAAACGTGCACACACTACCACTTGGCCAAGGCTTGTTGGATCCATGAAAGGGCCTACATTTTATTCTTAAGCCAATGTGACATAAAGAGGCTACCCGTCCCTACAGAACCCCCATGGGCGCTCGTCCCAGTGTGACAGGGGCCTTAGGGAGAGGGGGGTTGATGGCTCAATAGAAGGGGATTGTGAATGTGCCTTCTACTCCCATTTGCGCATACTATCGTTCAGGGCTCTGGGCCTATTCAATGTGCTATTAAGGTTGGCAGAATCTAATGTAATCAACACATACATAGGCACTCCCCCATCTAGGCCTTCTCTTGTTGGCGTGTCAACATCCTCCTCCTCTACTAGAGGCTGAAGTGATCGAAGAGCTTGTCGCGTGAGAAATCAGAGGGTCTGCAGCCTAGCCAAATGACTAGAGAGGGCCGCGCTATTGATGAGGCGGACAATCAAAGAATGCCGTTGCATTAGGGTCATTATACGGTTAAGATATTGCATGCATGTTGGTACTATGGAAGCGATGAACATTGTTACATGGAGCGAATAAAACGTGCTTCTTGTGAATATCATGCCAAAAGATTTCAATAGATTTGTGGGTATTTCCTTAGAAAGGGCCCGAGTTAGAGGAAGAAAGAAATGACATTGTTGTAATGTTTGAGAATAATCATTTTCCCAAACATACAAAATCGCTTTCCTTCAATGCATGAAGAGAAAATCTCAAAAAATCAGGTCCTTTTTTTTTGGATTTTAACACTATCTTTCTCTATTTTGGGGTGGCATTTCTCCTTTTCCCCTTTCCCTCAATTGACTTTGGAAAATTGAAAACGGAACGATATTAAGCTGAGACACATGTTCCCCAAACACTACATCATTGTGAAGGAAAGGAAATGGACAATGTGTGGTCATGCTCGTGCCACTATGATTGAATGGGCATGAAATTGGGGACACATACAATGATTGACACGGATGATCTACTAATGAGGCAAACATGTACATGTACGTGAACTAAAATAAAGGAAGCCTTGGCAAACTCATAAAATTGAAGTGCGCTATTGATGCAGTGATCACATATGGATGTCGTCTGAATGTGCCAAATAAAGGATCTTATTTATGTTAAGATATAAGTAAACAATGTAAATAATTGAACATTTTCTTTTGGAATGAAGTATAGAAAGAAAAAGCCAAACATTTAGTGTACTCCATGCAAAAGTGCCATACAAAAGAATGGTGGAGAGTTGGCATTGTGGTTCCCCAAAAATATAAGGAACATAAGCAAACACATAGTTATGGAGGTTTGGATGCACATTAGAAACCTTTCAAATGAATCAAAGTGGAGGCATGCTTGTCTATTCAAACATCCATGTCTTTATGTGTTGTTCAAGCAAACACATTGTCATGGAGGTTTGGATGCAAATTATGAACCTTACAAATTCATCAAAAGTGGCGGCATGCTTGTCCTTTCAAAACGTCCATTATTGTGAATATATATGGTTTTTATTGCACACATCACAAGAAGTGAAACGGATACGAAAGATGTAGAGTTTAAACTTTATTAAATGAGGAGGAGAGAACCTGCCCCCTATATAGGAAATGGAAGCGTCTCTCTTATTGTTAGAAACGCCCTAGTCAAAATGTACACCAAATGCGGCTTACTAACGAAAACTTTGTCTCATGGAACACAATTAGCCACTTTTGGCGGAAATAGTGCCTTTGAAGCATTGGTCATGCAATGTCTTATAGCGGGAACATGTTATGTGTGAGGCCTTTTAGTTTCAAAAGCTGGTGATATCCCATGTCCACTTCCTCTTTTCGTACGATCGCTTCAAGTAGAAGTTATATTGCAACAATCATTCGAGTCCCTTAGGTCCATGGTTTTGGTTTATATCAAGTATAGGGTAAGACCATGTGACAAGCCAAGGGCCAAGATGGACATGCAGTCAATGATGCATGGCCTATACAGGGCATGGTTGGTGGAGAATTCCATGCTCCATCCCCCTTAGTCTTACACTGGTGTCAAGAGTGTCAGGTTTTTTGGGGAAAGAAGGGACGTGGTCTCTTTGCCCCTGCATGAACTGCATGTACATGTAGGCCGTGGAGAAGGGGGTCAAGGATGACCGCGTTCACTGTGGCTCAACAAGAAGTTGAAGGGTCGTGTGCTAGACCGCTTAGGCGTGGGGAGTGAAAATTTTGACCATAGCCAAATTGAGGGAGATTGGTCTCGTTGGGGTCGCCATGCTGCCGGAAGCACTGCATGGCAGTAGAGCATCGTACCACATGGAGTCTCTCTCTCTTTGGCTCATCTTCATCACGTGCAATGCCATAGCCAATTTCTAGCTTTGCTTTCAAACGTTGGCCGGCCAAGTCCATTAGCCTTGGTCAATCAAGTTTTGAGTTAAGGGATGTACCCACCCAAATGGATCGAATTCAAGCAACGGAGATCCCCTCTTGCTACGGTTTGGGGGCAGCAGCGGGTACTCCACATTGACTCGTAGGTAAACAACTAAAAATTTTCAAAAAAATCGAGGGTACCAATATCTTCATTTTGTAAGCCGACGACTGAAATAGAAAAAAAAAACCATACCACAGCTATGCAAGGCATGGTAGGGAGAATCATGGACCTACATAGAGGACGACTTACGAATTCAAAGCTTCATCATGAGCCTGCATGGAGGTTGATTTGAAACCTCAAATCCTTAAAGACATCCTTTTACATAAGCTATGTGGCTTGTATGGGAACGCACAGGAATTTACCACGAGGGCTTTCTCGCAAGTCGCGAGACGGGACGACACATGCTCAGCATGAAGGTATGTTTTGATTGTGCCCTTCATGTAAATGCTTTTATGCTTTGAGTACAACATTCTGTTCAACAAGGTCGACAACCGGCGATAATTATTTTTTGTATGCACCGCCATAAGTTGTACCATGGTACTTTAATCATGTTTTAACATAGAAGAAAGGCTTCAACAAGGCAAAGTTGGCTAGCCGTAAGGGCAAGTTAGGCATGGCTTGTGACTTGCAAGGAAAACTTATATGAGAAAGGCTCAATGGAATCCCATAGACCTCAAGAGAAAAGTGGGTTTTGATCATGAAAATGTGGCAAGGTTGCCTAGCAACAAAGGCAAGTCAAGCACGTCCTGTTACTTGAAAAGAAAAGGTATACAATAGGGCCGACCAATGATGTAAATACAAGCAGATGGCAAGAATCTTTCTCTCTAAAAGGGCATGGCTCCCAGGTAGTTGTTTGTCCTCGAATGCAGGCAGACATAGAGATGATTAACTCATTGCTGTCTAGGGTGATCTAACGCGTTTTCAGAGGTACTTGACAATGAGCATGTGCAAAGCATTCTTGCACAAGTACGTTTTTCTTTATTATCTTTAATGTTGTAGTTTTACGCTTTCAATGCCGTATACGATTCAACAAAATTTCCAATCACTAGGATTAATTTTCTTCTAAATCTGTTGAATATTAAAATACCCTACAATAATGCAATGAGAAAGTTTGCATGAATATAGTTGGCCATTGATTTCATCGGCCAGTATCTCCTTAATGTATCCTCTTTCACTGTCGATCGAAGGGGAAAATCAAGTCTTTTAGGAGCACGACTCCCTACCTATATTTATGCATTGGGAACATGTTTCCTCCAAAGCAATTACAACCTGCAACAATTATAGCTTTTCAGAGTGCAGGCAACATACATACATGAACACTTGGGACACACTTGGACGTCCACTGCTATGAGCCGACTCCAATGTCGACCATCATACTGTGCAATTCTATGACATTTGATACCATGGGTAGTCATCGGTATGAGTTACATACTTTGCAAATATTTGTTTTCTTTTTAATACGTGGTACACTTTCAAAACGAGGGGATGATGACCATCAAATTGAGCTCCTACCAGGAAACTGTCCGCCCAACAAGACTCCTTCTCGAGTTTCCCAAGCTGAACAAGAGGAGATCATGAGGCAACTACAAGAATTGGTTGACAAAGGGATGGTGAGGCCTAGCTCCTCTCCCTTCTGTTCTCTAGTCCTTTTAGTGAAGAAGAAACATGGTACATACCATATGTGTGTGGACTATCAAGAACAAAACCATATCACTATCAAAAAGAAAAATCTCGTGCCTCGAGTAGAAGATCTATTTGATAAGCTACAAGGATCGACCTACTTCAATATTATTGACCTTAAAAGTGGCTATCATTAAATAAGGATAGTGGATGAAGATATCCTAAAGACCACGTTTCGTACAACGTTTGGTCTTTATGAATATCTAGTCATCTCTTTTGGCTTGACCAATGCACCAGCCATGTTCAATTATCTAATGGAGAAAATCTTTAGACCTTACCGTGGAGTGTTCTTTGATGATATCGTTATCTACTCTAAGTCATTGAAGGAACACAAGCAACATCTCCAAGTGATTTTTCAAGCACTGATCGAGGGAGAACAAGCTTTTTCTCAATCAAAAGAAAACTAAATTGTTCCTTCAAGAGACACAATACTTAGGTTATATTATCTCTCAAGATGGTATCCGTATGGATCCATCAAAGTTAGAGGTAATAAAAGCATGGCCTAATCCAAGGAATCTACATGAGCTAAGAAGCTTTATTGGTATGTGTGCATACTATAGACGCTTCATAGAAAATTTTTCTCAAACAGCAATACCATTACATGACTTAACAAATAAGAACGTTAAGTATTCATGGACGACTAAGGAGCAAAATGCTTTTGACAAGGTCAAAGACAATCTTAGCTCCCAACCAGTCCTCATGCTTCCGAATCTCTCAAAGCCATTTGAGGTCCAATGTGATGCTTGTGGTGATTGCCTTGGAGCACTCTTGCTTCAAGAAGAGAATTCCATAGGGAGCCGAAGGCTCAATACGGATGAACGGGTCTTAGGCATTTATGAGAAAGAGCTTTTAGCTATTCTACATGCCCTAAAAACATGGAAGCACTGTTTATTGGGGACTCCATTCATTTTATGAGAAAGAGCTTTTAGCTGTTCTACATGCCCTAGAAACATGGAAGCACTATTTATTGGGGACTCCGTTCATTTACGAACAGACCACCAAAGTGATGCAAGCCAAGCTTTCTGACAAACAAATGAGGTGGGAAAATTTTCTTTTGGAATTCTAGTTTTATATTGCTCACATTGCTCGTAAGCACAATCAAATGATTGATGCACTTTCATGACGACCAAACGTTAATGTGGTGTCTATAGCAGCTCACAATTATCTATCTTCTATGATAGATGAGTATGTTACTAACCCTGAATTTAGAGACATAATGTGAACCCTTGCTTTGGGAAGAAAGAGGAACCATTCACCTTGTAGAATGGCTATCTTCTCCATGGAAATAGGGTATGTGTTACCCACTCCCTTCGTTGAGAAAGTCATGTGTGGATCCCATGATCCTCCCTATGCAAGGCATAGAGGCATTCAACCTACTCTTCAAAGAGTAGAAACGTACTTCTATTGGACTACCATGAAAGTGGACATACAAGAGTATGTTTCAAAATGTTTAGTATGAAAAAATACCATGTATGATAAAGGGAAGCAACCTGGATTACTCCAGCCATTGCCTATCCCAAATTCACCATGGGAGAGTATATCCATGGATTTCATCTTTGAATTACCCAAGTCTATCCATTGAAATACGAGAATCTGGACAATAGTCGACATGTTGAGCAAGCAAGCACACTTTATTCCTGTCAAAAAGACTATTAAGGCACACCAAATGGCGACTCTCTTCATATCTCATATTTTCAAACACCATGGATTTCCAATATCCATCGTGTGGAATAGAGATCCTAGAATGACCAGTAATTTTTTTAAATCTCTTTGAAAATCTAGGTACAAGATTGAATTTTTTTCCGGCCTATCACCCACAAACGGATGGCCAAAGTGAGATAGCCAATCTTACGATACTTGATCTACTAAAGACTTATGTTACAAAAGTAGATCAATGCTCACAATGGGGAAAGTACTTACCTATTGTGGAGTATGCGTACAATAACATTGACCATAATTTTACGGGAAAAGCACCTTTTGAAATCATTGAGGGAAGACCTAAAAGTCCCTTGCTACTTAAAGTACATGGGAAGATCTTCATTGGTGCTGATTGATGAGTATAGCCGTGACCTACATTAAGATCTTTTTAAAAGATTAAGGAGGCTATATCCATATCTCAACAAAGGCAAAAAGCTATCCTAAAAAGCACATATGGGCCTTAACGTTCAAAGAAAATTATTGGGTTCTACTTAAGTTCCCCAAGTCTCAATTGAGGCAAACTATGGCAAAAATCGTACAAGCCATCAAAAGTATCATGCTAAACTAGCAAAAAGATACTATGATCCTTTTTAAATCTTGAAGCCAATCAATGTGATGGCTTATCAACTCAAGTTTCCCAACCATTGGGTCATACAAAATGATTTTCATGTGAGCCTACTTAAGCCCTACAAAGGAGAGCCACCAAGTGCACCAGTTATTGAAGACCCTCCCAAAATCAACGACTAGGAAGAGGTGCTACAACCCGAAGCTATCCTTTGGCATGAAGACAAGGTACTATGACATGGTAAGATTATCCGATGGTATCTTATTAAGTTCAAGCATTATCATTTTGAAGATTCTAGATGGATGCAAGAAATACAACTTAAGGATAGTGTGAACCTTGTCAATTCTTACAATGCTACATTCGACCTCTCAAACACCAAGTAGAATTTGTCACTCTACTTGGGAGGATGAAATGGACTAAAGAGGAGACATGCTTGCCACAGCTATGTCTCTCAAGCACCCAATGGATTAGTCATCCATCTTGGAATGGTGTCATAGGGTAAAAAGGGATCCTCTACCCGCTAAGAAAGATTGACTAATGACTAAAGCTTTATCTCTTCTACCTCAAAGTCAAGGACAACAATGATTTCAAGAGAGAGGTAATGTCATAGAATGGCCCGAGCTTGAGGTGCTTGTCATGCTTGCTGACTAAGGTGTTTGAGGTTATTTTCATGCTTGATGACTAAGGTGCTTGTCGTGTTTGCTGACTAAGATTATTCAGGTGCTTGTCGTGCCTGCCGACTAGGGAGCTTAAGGTGCTTGTGGAAACACCACCCAAGCTTGCGGTGCTTTCTCATGCTTGCTGACTAAGGTGCTTGAGGGTAAGGTGTTCAAAAAGTTAAATCCAATCCCTATTCAAGAGGGGGTGAGCCCTAAAGCTAGGGGGATTAGAAAAAAAAAAAAAAAACACACACACACACACAAGGAAAGCCCAAGCCTCAAGAGGCAGCAAGGACACATGCCAAGCCCCTACCCATGTTGCCCTCATGGTGTGCCTAAAGCCTTTGGTTCGGCCTCCCAAGGAATCCAATGGTAAATTAGTTAATTTAATTAAATGTTTTTGTATTTATCAAGTCCTCTCTCTCAAAGGGGAAAGGGGGACACTTGTCCCAAGGCTACCCTTGTTGCTTGATATGCCTCTTGCATGTGATTGGCTAGGCCCAGAAGGGCTCAATGAGCTTCAAGCATGAGCTACAAGGGGGGATCAACCAAAGAAAGAAGGGGGGCTGCTTGTGGGGTATACTCTCCCACATACAATCACACACGACTCACAGTGTGAAGTGCAAAATGCAAGAGCTCCATCTCCTTCTCCAAGCTAGTAGAGAATTTGAGAGCCTACACCAACCCTCTTGGCTATGGAATGCAAATCCAACCAAGTGCCATGCTTCAATGCTTAAGCTTTCCATCTTCTCCATCCTCATTACTATGCCATTATGTATGCTAGCAAGAAGAGTGTTGATAAGTGAGGTGCTACTTCTTTCTCCTATGGGATGCTTCTTCTTCCTCTTCCTTACTCTCATTCCCCGCTAGCTGTCTCCACCTTCGAAGTTGTTTGAGGCCTTGGGACTCACGCTTGGAATAGTCAATGTTTTTTGCAAAGTTTATGTTATGCTTGTGATGCATGAAGCTTTCCATCTTCATTGCATCAACTAGGTCACAAGGAACACAAAGATTATACTGTACCAAGTCTCTCTTGATGGGGAAAACTATAATACAAATGCTTATTGGAGGGGGGACTGGCTCCACATAAATATGGTCCTTAACTATTGTCATGTTCTCTAAACCCTCTCTCTTGCAAAAGTACTGTTCATGCCAAGTTAACTAAGTACTATGTTTATGTTGCTACCATCAATTAAGTTCACCCTCTATGCTCTCAAAGTAATCTCAAAAAAGTGCTTTCTCTAATTTTCCTAATTCCGCTACTCTCAAAGCTCATAGGCCATTTCCATTAGATGCCAAGTTCATGTGGGAACAAAGTATCTTAGATCGTAATGTCCAACATACATTCCTGTATTATGCAGTTTTTGACCTACACGTAAGGTTTTATTTGGCACATATTGTCACATGGGATACAACATGGTCTAGGAACTCAAGGAGATCAGTTTATCCAGTGTGGAGTAAGGCTATTGAGGGTCTCTCTCATGCATGTCGTAGTGTGTTTGCAGTTACCTCCACACACAAGTATATCTCGTACTTAAAGGATATTATTTTTTCAGACATCCTTATCTGAAACATATTCCACATGTCGAGAATATGAGTCTTTGGGAATGACACTGGTGCCAATTATTTCAATGATGTGTCGCAACAAAGTCCCTAGGTACTGGTCAAATCTGTTTTATAGACCATTTTCAGCATGCGATATAAGGAACAATTTTTAGTGTCCTGGAATTGTCGGGTACTCAAAACGACTTGTTAAGGTTACAAGTGTTGTTAAACAACATTAAGAAATGGTTGTTTATGCATATAGCAAGGAAAAGTTCCATTTTTTGTACCTAGAAGTGACTTATATTTGACCTTCTATTATGGTTCAAATGTTTTAACAAGGCTTGCAAATGATTGCAGTAGAAAGTATTTAGTTTCTTTTCAGAACTATTTGCACTCCCCTTTCATATGCTCTAGGAGTATCACATATGCCAAATGTCAAACCACTTGATTAACACTAGTCCTGTAAAAAATCAGCCACTTTTGTGGCTTTTTGAGACTTTTGTACAAATTTCTCAACACTATGTTAGTTATATAAATAAAAACTGGTTTCAGGGAATTATGATGAACACTCAATATTAGTTGATAAAAAATAGTACAGAGCTAAATGAAGGTTTAAAGGTGTCTTTCCATTGCCATCCTCTACAACTAATTTGTGTGGATGGACAAAAATTTTCTATTTTCTATTGAAAGTAAATCAAATCATTGATAAGCAGGTCCAAACTTCTTTGAAAAATTCCTCAATAGATATGTGATAGATGTACCAAGATTTTTTAATCCATATACAAAGACTGCCGGCATTTTTTATTTCTCCAAGTTAAGTGTTGAAGGGCACCAACATTTGGCGCCATTGTCGGGGATCGATAACCTAAGCTAGTGAGTATAATATGTTTAGAATAGAGTAATTTCATCACTAATTTCTCGTTTTTTGAGTATGTGTAGCTCAATTTTGGTGTGATTTGATGATGTTTGTGAAAGAAATTGATGCTAGTTTTGAGTTATGAATACCCCAAACCCCCAATTCCATCCCCATTTTTACTAATTTCATGCTAACCCTTGCTAATTTTGCTTCGTTTCCATGCTAATTGTACTAATTTCATACTAATTTTGATTAACTTTACTAACAATTGAAGTGTAAAGTATGTTAAGTCCCCTTGTAAGAGGTGGAATCATCACTCTAATCAAGTTAATTGTGCTAATTTATTGCTAATTTGATGATTTGAGTGCTTGATTTTTTTAACCTACAATGGTCAATTTTGGAGCCGATTTGATGGTTCACACACTTGTGTATGCAATGACGCATCTTCGAGTGGAGCAAAGGAATAGCTTGGAGTGTAATTATGATGTAAGTGCACTCACTTTCTCATGTCAATTCTTGATTGATTAATGTGATTCAATGTGCTAAATATTGGCTAAAATTAGGTGTGTAACTCAATTGACCTACATTTCTCACCTAGTTTGATTCACTTGGAATGAAATTGAAAGTCAAATTTTGACTAGTGAACTTTGTGTAAGTCAAGATAATGCTTAATTCTCATCAAGAATTCATGTGTGTGCATCAAAATCATTCTGTGTGTAATGCACCGAAGAAGGACAAAATTGTCATCTTGAAGCACACACCTATAAATACACGCATAAAAGCGTGCACAAAATTTTTTGATGACGACCTACCCACTTGCAAACCTTGTACCCATTATCAGCGTCCCTTATTGCTTGGCTCACCGTGAGCTCATTCACACATACACACACTCTACTTTGTCGCTTATGGTGCTTGTGAGCTTGACTTGGTGTTGATCATAGGATCCCGCCCACTCACCAAGCCCACCACTTTTATGCAGGTATTAATGCAAGTCCACACCCACTTTTGGCAGGTTTCACTTTTTGTTGCCATTTTGTTTGCTTTTGCCTCTGCTTTTAGCTTGCAAACAAAGCACATATACTCCTATCACATGGAGTTTGGGCCCATAAAATCAGTACTCTTAGAAGTTAGCGGTGGCTTAACCTCTCCGTTATAGCCTTTAGTAGACCCACCATCAAACACACACGCCAAATTGTTCTGACCCCAGTAACCAGTAACCAATAAAGGTCAGAACCAAGTGAAGGGAGGCCTTGGGAAATCTCTAAACCCCTTATTTGCCTGGTCTTGACCCCACTGCAAAAATGGCGTTCACCAAAGGCATATCAATAGAGGTCATAACCAAGCGAAGGGAGGATTTGGGCAGTCTCTAAACTTCCTATTCGCCTCGTCTTGACCCCACTGCAAAAATGGCATTCACCAAAGGCATATCAAAAGAGGTCATAACAAAGAGAAGGGAGGCCTTGGGTAACTTCTAAACCCCCTATTCGCCTGGTCTTGACCCCACTGCAAAAATGGCGTTCACCAAAGGCATATCAATAGAGGTCCTAACCAAGCAAACAGAGGCCTTGGGCAATCTCTAAACCCCCTGTTTGCCTGGTCTTGACCCCATTGCAAAAATAGTGTTCATAAAAAAAGGTCAGAGCCAAGCGATGAGAGACCTCGAGAAACCACTAAACTTCCTATTCGCTTGGTCTTGACCCCGCTGCCTGGAAAACTCTTGGTGATATGTTTGGGCATCTTTTGAGAGCTACATTGCACATGCAATAATGCTTGATCGAGACATTCTATGTACTAAAATTTGGGCTTGGCATTGACTGTGCATTTTAGTGCTTTCTCTAAATAAAAATTCACTACATAGCACTAAAATTTGAGCTTCTTGAACGATCAAAAGAGAGCAATAAAATTTCGAGCTTGTGACTGATTGTGAATTCTATTAGTGCTTATATTGATTGACAAATTCTTTAGCACTAACAATTGAGCTTCATTCCGAAGATATGGCAGGTGTGTGATTCCATTGATCCGAGAAGAGGTCATCATTATAGAAATTTACAAAATTTGGCTACTTAGAGCCATTCAATCACTTACAAGAGGTTGTGTGCTCTTGTGACGCTGTTAGCGACGGAAATACACTGGGTTTTTATAACCCCCGGCGTCGCTAAAACCGTCGCTAATAGCGTCGCTACGACAGCGTCACTATATGCGTCGCTATAAGCATCGCTATATAGAGACGCTCATAGCGACGGTCATAGCGACGGTTATAGCGACGTTTACACAGAAGTCTATAGCGACGCTCATAGCGACGCTACAGAGCCATAAATAGCGACGTCCGAGAGAATTTTTTTTTGGTGACAGGACATTGAATGCCCTGCCACCCATCAACCATATTGTACTTGATTCACTTTTTTAAAAAAGTGCAAGGGTAGATAATAGACCCAAAATAGTCACCCACAAGACGCATTGTTTGCAAAATTGACAAGCGTAAAATTGACAATTGTACACATCATAGGCAAAATGAATTGATTGGCAAATGTAATAATGACAATTGTACAACATCATAGGCATAAAGAATTGATTGGCAAAAGGAACTGCGGTGACAAATGTAATAATATACATGGTTAAAAAAGACGTATAAAATCCGTCTCATGATACATAAGCTATGAGAAACCCTAAACTAATGCTATCTAGCTACGGCTAAACTGACGTCGTCTAGTCAGACGTCTCATCGCGTCCAAGCGGCGTATCTGTCGGATTCTGCAAAAAAAGACAATAAGACAGCTTTCAGTAAGTATAAACATATAACGACATTTATAAAACAATACAAAAAATAGAAAAGAGTAAACCCTAATACTAACCATGCCGCCGCGAGAACTGATAATGTCCATCAGGGCGTTTAAGCCCTTCCTGCCTACGTACTCGCGCTCGTACGGTGTGGGATCACGTCCTGTCATCGACCACTGTCAAAACATACAAAGATTTCATTATGTTTGAATTAAAAAACTCATAAACCCTAAACTATCGAACATAAAGAGCAATGCAAAAACACTTACAAAATTGGCCTCAAATGATGCCCATCCACCGCTCCCCAAGTGGTGCGAGCTCCCTGCCTCTACTCGCGCTCTGGCTGCATCCTTTTGTTGCTTCCACTTGTCGGGATTCTGGCGCGCTGCTTTCTTCGCATTCTTCCAATCTTCTTTGGCCAGCCAATCTGGCATGTTCCACCCATGCTTGATTGCTTTTTGCACTTCGGAACGCTTGTGTTTGCAGTATTCGCGCATTCGAATCTTCATCAGGTCTTCATTGAAGCGCTGATCCCGTGTTGGAAGGGGACACTCATCATGAAGTATGCTGATGACTCTGTTTTTTAAATCACTTGGTACTTCACTCCATTTGTTTAGTATGTAGTGTCTAAACAACTGAGAGCAAAGACCACGCATGCGCGAGATCACCTTCTTGCCGTCATCATCCATGATGATGCCGCCGCTGAAGTCGACGGAGTAAGGCAAGCCCTCTGGCCGGTGACGCGTGAACCTGGGTGTCCCGGCAGGGGTCTCTAGCGGCGTGTCCATGGGGGTACGGACGTCAGGTGTCTCCACCGGTGTCTGGGCCCCGAAGCGAGGAGTGTCGAGTGGGGTGGCTCCTGGCGGAGTAGGTAGAGGTGTGTAGCTGCTAGGAACAGTCAGCCGCGCAAAACCTGGCGTAGATGGCGATGCTGTGGCTGGTGTGGGGGCGGGCAAAGAAGGGGAGGGTAAAGAGCCTCGTCGAACACGAGGCGGTGTGGAGGCATCGGCGGCGGAATCCCCACAACAACCGCCACCGCCACCACTAGAGCGCCGGTGTCTAGCCGAGTGTGAAGATCGTCTCGTCGACGCCGAAGCTTCGGAGCGCGCCGAATGCTCCGAAAGAGAGGGAGATGCGGATGGAGTAGGAACACGCGATGATGCGCTAAAGCAATGACGCTCCACGTACCACTGTCTTTGCTGCGGTGACAAAGAAGAAAGAAACTCCTCATCATCCATGCCTGTATTAAACACACGAATATTTAAACTTAATATTGAATGAATAGAGTAGACAATGACGCAAAGACCATTAAATACAATGACGTAATGATGCATATAAATACAATGACGTAATGAATTGAGTGATAGAAGAGGCAAGTTGAAAACTCAGAATTTTCAATCAAAAGATGTGAGCGCGAGTAGAAAAGAGAGTTATACACCATGGAAAGTACTTAGAGAGCCAGAGTTTTTACAACACGGAGCAAAATTGTTCAAATACAATATTTGTGGCTTTAAGAGATCTCTCTCTCATCCTCGCATAACTCAGCATAACTTCCTATATCTATATAGAGCTCTCCGTTTAAACACATATCCTCTGTTTCATTTTGTAGCTCCTCTCCATGCACCCCATATAGAGTAGTAGCATCTTGATGCTCGTCTGGCACCACCGCAGCGGCTTCTGATTGAGCATCTTCTCTGATCTCCTCCATTGATGCCGTTGTGATTGGCACATGGTAGCCTTCATATGTCCTTGCACTACGAGGGGCTACCTCTATGACGTACCACCAGTTTGATGTAGACTTTGTAGGATGAAATATTACCTGCCAGAGCCACATAACTTACATGAGAGCTTTCAAGCACATAACTTGTAAAAGGGGGATGTTAACTATTTACATACTTACTTGTTCACAATGCTCGGGTAGTACGAAAGTGTCTCTTAGGTCAGTCCATTTCTTAGTAGAATCCACCTCAAGAAAACCAGACTCTCTTCTACGCACAGTAGCGTTGCGACCCTCCATGATTATCTTGAACCATTGCACGTTGAACAAGTCGACAAAAAATCCTCTGTAATCGATCCTCAAAATCTCTTGTAGCATGCCGAAGTAAGTGAGTTCCGCCACCACAGGATCTGCATCAGAGGAACGTCGTCGACTAGACTGTTTAAATTTTGCCATGATTCCACAATCTTGAGTAAAACGCTTTTTGTCGATCCGTTCCACCCTAAAATGTCGACCTTTACACCATGTTCCTGTGTATGACTTATACTACAACGAACAAAGATTATGAGTGGCCGTTCAAACGTTTAGAAATAAAGTCACTAGCTAGTCGTACATTGCAAACTTACCTTGGTCGCGCAACCCCGAGAGTACTCCCACTCTTCCTCAGTCACTTCGTCACTGCATTGTTGTGCGCTTTTCAATTGGTTGTGCAACCATCTTAAGCTCATGAATGTTGGTAGGCTCTCTAGAACCGTCGGATACTGCATCGGTGGTCGTCTTCCCCGTCTCCACTCGATTCGTGCCCTTTGTCGCTCTTGGTTTGCATCCTCATATTGTGCAATCCACTTTTGCATCACTGGATTGTGAAGCATGCAAAATCGGTTGATTTTAGCCTCTAGATCTTCCGTCATCTTCTTCTCAACACCGAGATTGCACATGACAATCCCAGATATGCGCTCATCATCTATGGTTCGCCATAGCGTGTCCCGGGCTTTATCAAATCCTTTTAGCCACTCTCCAATGTACACTAGGGACTCTGATACCAACCAACCTTCTGCCATGCTACACTCCGGACGTGCCTTTTGACGCACATATCCCTTAAGCGTTTTCATGAAACGTTCTAAGAAGAACATCCATCTGGAATGAACTGTGCCAGCTATTTCCACCTCATCAACTATGTGAACAAGAAGATGCACCTGAATGGTTAGCATGGTAGTAGGAAAATGTTTCTCAAACATGCACACAAGCTCCGCAGTATTTAGTTTGGTGAATGGTATGGAGTCTACGTTGATCTCCTTTTGTGAGATCCATTGCACGAGCTTTGCAAGTTTGTAGATTGTGTTACGGATGTCGAGAGACAAACATCCCTCAATGGCAACCGGTAAAATAAATTGTAAAGTATGTGCAGCAATGATATTAAAGTCCACATTTTATGCAATGATATTAAAGTCCACTATGAACGTACCTGACACATTTTATGCCAATCGTGTGACTTCAAACCGGTAAGCTTTCCTTCTTTAGTAAAACACGTTTGGAGCGAGTGCATTATGCCAGTGGGGGTCCGCAAAGATCGAATGGTCTCTTTTACTTTGTGTTTTTGGGCTCCTGTGAAAATCCATGGTGCTTTAGGGAGTTTTATCGATCCATCAGACGCTGTTTGCGGCCAATATTGCCCCATACGATCCACATTTCTAAGGTCAACTCTGGCTCCCAAAGTATCTTTCTTGCCAGTCAGATGGTCCCATAGTAGATTACCCACATTCTTGAATATGTGCATTGGATCGAGCAAGTGATTGATCATGAGTCGGGGCCAGTATGGTAACTCGTACCATAGAGATAGTCTCTTCATCCCTAGAGGCAATGCTTCATCGCACATCTCCTTCTGCTCTAACCATGCTTGTGCAGACATCCTTGGTGGCTCCTCTTCCCAAAAAGCTGTCGCGTAACACATGATTCTCTGGAAGATACGCTTGATGACCTTCGTAGATTTGCTTCTTCAGTGAGGGCGCCCTACGTGCATTCAGTCTCGGTCCACATGTGACACATGCTCTGTATCCGCTTGTTTGAAGCCCTGCATGTATACACATGATAATAGATCAACTATGGAAAAAAACAAGATTTACAGTGTCTGAGTGAGGAGTGTCAATAGATCACCTGAGCATTCTGTTAGCCCGGGATAGTCATGCATGGTCCACATTAGAATGCCTCTGATCAAAGCATTCCGTCGTCCTGTGTGTCGGCTCATATCCACCACCTCTATGCCAATCCACAATTGTTGTAGCTCTTCCAATAGTGGACGAAGATACACATCCATATTCTCCACTTTACATCCATTTTAGTTGACGATGACAACGGGCCATACATTGTAAGATGTTGATCTTTGACCAAATGGATTTACGCCATCCATAGCCAGGCCTAAGCGCAAATTTCGAGCTTCCCTGGCAAAATCTGACCATGTTCCATCTATATGTTTCGAGGCTACGCAATCTGCAGGAATTCGTAGCACACCATCCGAAGATTTATTCTCCTCATGCCATGATGCTAGGGCGGCCATGGACTTACATTCGAAGAAATGCTTGATGCGAGGAAGCAGAGGAAAATGTCGCAAAACCTTTTGTGGAATTTTTGTCCCGTGGAGATCTACTCGATATCTTTCGGAATCACATTTCGGACACTTCTCCATGTCTATGTATTCCCCTCTGAAAAGAATGCAGTCATTAGGACAAGCGTGGATAGAATTGTAATCCATTCCCAAGTTTCGCAAAATCTTTCTTGCCTTATCTCGGGAATCTGGCATCACATTGTCAGCTGGTAGTATGTGCTCTTTAAGCAATCTACACAACATAAAAATACGATACAGTCGTGTAAAAATCTATCAGATCATTATACATTTAGAGTTTTATTAAAGTAAACTAATTGTAATAGATCACCTGAAAAGCGCTGTGACGCTAGTGTCACTCCATCCAAACTTTGCCTGCATGTTTAGAAGAACCAGGAGTCCTTTCAATCTAGACATACGTGCTCCATTATACAATGGCGTATCGGCTTCACTTTTCATATCATCATAGATAAGCCTTTCTGAATCCATGATCGTCTCGATCATTTCATCAATCTCGGGCTCAAACATTGCCTCGTTGGGAATGTGCTCTGCATGATCATCCCCCGAGCTGTGAGAGGCTACATCTTGTGGCCTCACATATGCTGCTTGACCAAAGCGCCTGCGAACACGTCTATTGGGTTGCAAGATTGGTGCTTGTTGGCCAGCGTTAGAGTCCGACGAGTTATAATTAGCAACAACTCGATCTATAATAGATGGATCGAACTCGCCAAATTCGCGAACGTGCTGCAAAGAAACACGTCTTGTCCGTCGTAGAGCATGCTTGCATTGATTACAAGGACATAAGACCCTCGTTGAGAGATAGGTGTTTCGGTTGGACGGTCCCACATCCTCGTCACTACTCATAATGAGGATAAAAATCTTATAACCTGGACAAAAAATTTAATATTCTATTGGCATTATTCGTCTTATCTCTCTCTCTCTCTCTCTCTACCTCACATTCTCTAGTTATGTCCAATCCCCGCACACCTCGGTCTAGAGGTGCACGGAGATCAGAACCACCGGGTTATAATCTCGTCTTTATTGGTCAATCCCTATATTTGTGGGTACAAGCAATCTACAGACCCACGTCTACATGATACTGCATGTAGTGGACAAAACCCCTTTGCCTCTTCTCTAGCTGTAGCACTTCACATCATCTTAACAACTTTTCACAGTAGATCTTTTCACTGTTCGTCTAACTCTAAACCCTAAACCGTAAGTAATTCTTGCGTGGACTCGATCTAACGTAAATAAGCGTAAATCTAACTAAAAATAAACCTAAATCTAATTTAACGTAAGTCTACATCTAACCTAATCTTTAACGTCTTTTGGGATAGTTTCCTACGACGTTAAAACTCTCTTCTTCTTGTGTGTGTGTGTGTGTGGGTAAACCTAAATAAACCTAAGTCTAATCTTATATAACATAAATCTAAATGTAACATAAATTATGTTATATTAAAAACAAAGAACTAAACTAACAGGGATTATAAGAACCTTAAAACTGATTTAACACATAATTTTTCACATAACTCGGCAAGAGTTGGCATTCTCATCACTAAAGATGTGAGAGTTAACTTCCGGCGGTGACGCTGCCTCATCTCCATCCACATTTGACGACAGCAATTGGCCCTTTGGACCGTTCTTGCTCTTGTTACTAACTTTGAAGTTGCTGTTGAATGACTAGAGGTTGTCTAGATGGTCATTGTCAGGGATGTAGTGACTCTTGCCGCCCTGAAGATCCACCTTCTTCCCTATCTTCTGAAGACATTGCACCAATACTTTTGGATCGACGGACCCACCATGAGTGAAGGCAGCAATATCCTATATTCCATTGAGGGCTTTCTTCATCCGCTTCATGCAGGCATCGCAGTCTATGGAGACCTAAATCTAATCTAATATAACGAAAATCTAAATCTAGCGTAAATAAACGTAAATCTAACTAAAAATAAACCTAAATCTAATCTAATTTAACTTAAATAAACCTAAATCTAATTGAACGTAAGTCTACATCTAACCTAATCTTTAACGTCTTTTAGGATAGTTTCCTACGACGTTATAACTCTCTTCTTCTTGTGTGTGTGCGCGTGTGTGGATGTGTGTGCCAATAAAAAGAGATAAATGGTATAACCTTTCTATCACCCATGCCAAGTATGATAGATTGGTTATGCCATTTCCCTCTTGAATACTAGGTCTTGAGTTCAACTCCTTGTCGGCTAGATCTGCAGGTCTTTTAATTTTAATTAGTTTCCTACGACGTTAAATTAGTTTCTCTCTCTTTCTCTCTCAATGTGTGTGCGTTTTTTTGTTTATGCATGTTTTCTCTCTCTTTTTCTCTCTCAATGTTCGGTTTTTTGTTTATGCATGTTCTCTCTCTCTTTTCCTCTCTCAATGTGTGTGTTTTTTGTTTATGCATGCTCTCTCTCTCTTTTCCTCTCTCAATGTGTGTGTGCATTCTTTGTTTATGTATGTGTGTGTGCGTTTTTTTTTATGTTTGTACTCTTTCTCTCTCTCTCTCTCTCTCTCTCTCTCTCTCTAACACTATGTGTGTGTGTGTGTGTGTGTGTGTGAGAGAGAGAGAGAGAGAGAGGGAGAGAGAAAGAGGGGAAGGGAACATGAGAGTGAGGAGAGGGAAGGAGCATACCTGGCTCTCCTTCCTCTCCTCGTGTGTGTGTGTGTGTGTGGAGAAGAAAGAGAGAGAGAGAGAGAGAGAGAGGGGGAGAGCGTTACCTGCTCCTTGCTTGAGGGCGCCGAAAAACTCAGATCTGAGATCTGAGTTTTTGGGCGCTCTCTGTTATTTTTTTTAGCCCAGCCGACATCGCTATGAGCGTCGTTATAAGCGTCGCTATGAGCGTCGCTATGAGCGTCGCAAATTTACTTAGCGTCGCTATGAGCATCGCAAATTTACAAGTAAATTTGCGACGCTCATAGCGACGTCGGGAAATTTTTTTTTGAGCGTCGCTAATATGAATAGCCTCTTGTAGTAAATTCTTTGGATTAAATTTGTAAACATGCTAGCTCATAGCTTGGTCTAAAGTGAAAATGTTTTCATTTGAGCTAGTGTAGACAATTTTTTTTGAGAGCTTTCAAGTACAAATTTGGCTATGGAGAACCATCCATTTTCATTTCATCAAGTTGTAGTCATCTCTAGCTCATAGCGTGCTCTAAAATTGTAGAATTTCATGAGCTAGTTGTTATCCAACTTTTTAAAAAGATTTTAAATTGTAAAATTTGGCTTTCGAGAGCCACTTCATTTCATTCAAAAGTTGCATTATTTTCAGCTCTTGGCTTGTTTTTTCATATTTCATTGAGCTAGAAATTAATCAACTTGTGAATCATGTATGAGAGATGGTAAAAATTACAAAAACTGCTTATGAAGAAGCATTTAATCTCTCTCATTGTTGTTATCTATGCACACATTTGCTATCAAAGAGCATCATGTGCATAACCAAAGGCATTTTTTTCCCTTGGGTTTTTTCCCTTTGGAAAAATCAAGTATCAAGACCCTAGCTTTAGGTTTTATGTTTTTTGTGTGCTTTTGACTTTCAATAATTGGCTTTTGTAGCTTGTGTTTACGCTTAGCTTCAAAAAGCTTGGATTGTAATAAAAGATCAAGAGACTTGTCTACAAAGGGGATGCTTGCTCAAGGATGCACAAAGAGCATGTATAGGTGTAATCCTTCTATGATTTTGCTCTTTTTTAATTTATCTCTCTATTCTCTATGATTGGCTTAAGTAATTTTTGCTTCTAAGCTATGGTTCTTTCATGTTCAAAAGCTAGGCATCCTAAAGTTTCAACACTTTGCTTTGTGAATATTAACTCATCAAAAATTAGGTTTTATGTTTGCTAATCATAGGTAATTGGCCCTGACCTTGGGTTAATGTAGGTTCATTTCTCATTAGTCCTAAACTCTTAGTGATAGTCTTAATACTCCATTCATTTTTAACATGACCTAGGACTATGATTAGGCTTTAGTCCTTTAGTCCATTTGCCATTAGCATCTCATGTTGGAAGCAATAAAGTGCTAAAAAATGAATCAATGAAGAAAAAAATATCAAGAAAAAGTAGTAAAAATGTTATTAGACATATGAAAAGAAAATCTTTATGTTATGTTGTGTCCCTAAACGGATGCCCTAGGTATATAGGGGGAATCACCTTGGGTCGCTTAGTCAAGGCCCTAAACCGATGCCCTGGGTAGATAGGGGTTAGCCATCGCCTGGGTAGGCTAGTAGGCTTTTGGAACACCTTCTTGAGGGTTTAAGCAACCGAGAGTCGTACCTAGACTTGCCTTGGGGTGGTAGCCTTGTGATGTGTTTTACTTTTTTCAAATGAATGACAAAAGAACTTCCAGGAGCTTCAAAAAGCAGTGACAATGTACTAATAGATAAGGAGCTTTTTTATAGCTTGTAGACAAGATAGACTTGACTGATTTATTAAGATTGATCACATGGTTTTTAGGCTAGTAGGTTTATGAACTTGCATTAGCCTAGGGTCATAATTGATTGCTTGTATTTCATGCATAAAACTGAAATTTTAAGTGGTTTAATCTTCATGATAGTTAGGTGTTTTTTTTATTTATGTTGTTTAGTTTTTTACTATGATTCACTCATCTTTTAGAAGCAAAAAATTCACTTTGCATGGTTGTTCATTGTACTTCATGTTTTGTATCCTTGTTGGCCTTTTGATGCTCATTACTTGTTCTTATGATTTGCAGCTCAACATTTCTTCCATGGACTTGGTTTCTACCATGTCTCCATGTTTTTCTTCACTAGCACACAAGGAAGTGCACCAAATTAGTAAGGGGGGAATGTTAGCAGCTAACACAAGCTACATCAAATATGCATCAATCGGGAGATATGCTATCGTTGTACATAATATTTCCAACTCACCTTGTATAAGTCTTGGGCTCACTTGGAGTTCCAAAGTTGTATGTGTAGTTAGAAGGCTCAAGCTTAATTCCATAGTAGAAGGGATTGTGGTGAAAGCCTTTAAAAGGAAGGCTTTATGCAAGGACACTTCATTCTTGAGTATCCACTTTTGAGAGCTCCTTCTCTGTAGAGTGTTCACTCTTTGGCCTAGCCTTGAGCTTAATGTCTATGCTTGAGAGGCTAGTGCTAACCATTGTAATTAGAGTAAGCTCTTCTTGATTAATCTAATACTTATTTTCTCATTAGTCTCTTCTTCTCTACATTTCATCTTGTCATGAAGTAGTATTACACTTTCACTATTCTAGATCTGAGAGATGTATGTACTTCTTGCTAGTAACCACTCCTATTCTTCCATAAGCATTTTGATTTGTGATATTTAGCATCACTAATTAGGTTGATTAAGTTGGGTCTTAATTTTGTAATTAGTGTGTGTGCCCTATTGTTTGCTTGTGTGTAGACAGGTTTTATGAAGCTCTAGCACCATTCACTTTGTGTGTGTAGCTATTGATAAAGTGCCATGATTGACATGTGGTAATTAGTGTGTGCTTGGGATTTCTAGTCTATGGTAAGTTGGACTTCGGTGGGCTTGATGTGTGTAGGATATTGATTGATTAATGGCTAGAGTAGGTTTAGAGTTAGTCTTGCCATGGCTTATCTCTACTTGCATTGGAGAGGTGATCTCTTGAATCCTCTGTTCCATTCATCCGATGCCCGTGCTTCCATGCCCTAGCCGGGTTTGCGATCCACAGATTTGATAATTTTATGTGGGCTACGATTAGGTCGTGCTACAGCGCCTCCCAAACAACAAAGCTTGTACATGTTTTTGGTTTGTATCGTTGAAAGAGACTCAAAATCTTAAGCCAAATTGTTGTGAGATGATAGATGTTTTTTGTTGTGTATAATTTTTTGATGTCTTTGTTTTGGATTAATTTTTTTGTGTCATTAGAAAAGGCTCTAAATCTAAAATCAAAAAGCTGGCAAAAATGATTTTGATTGCAAAAGCTCAAAACCAAAAGCTCACAATGAAACTAACTCGATGGTTGATAGCGTAATCTACTTGGGCTGGATGCATGAATAGGTGGACCAAAAACCTTGTCCCGGACAGAGGTTTTATAACCGGTACATAAAACCATCTATATTAGTTCAATTCGATATATTGTTTTAAGCAGATTTTTAATTAAATATAGAATTTCCACAGCTTTTTGTTAAATATAGAAGATGGCTCTGTACCTCTTAACTATGCACGTCAGCCAACTCTTTACACCATTACTATTTCCACACCTCTCTTTCAAATATAGAAGACACGTCAGCCAGCTCTTTACACCATTACTATTTCCACACCTCTCTTTCAAATATAGAAGACGGCTCTGTAACTCTTAACTATGCACGTCAGCCAGCTCTTTGTCTTCCCGCTCTCTTGTTTTCATGTCTCTCTCTAACTCTCTGTGTAGGAGCACAGATTGCTGTTTTACTTTGTAGGCCTATCAAACATCTATTGCTGTCATATACTGCTCTTACTCTCTGTAGGCCTATCACCTCGCTCAATCTCTCCCTCTCTAGCATGGAGCAAGAATCTCACACTGTATGTGAGTTCTCTCAGCCTCATTGTGAACTGTGTGCTAGGTATGTTGTTGATGCGGTCAAGGAATATCATGCTAGGAGAAAGAGGAAGCAACGTGCTAAGAACAAGCTTGAGCAGGTAGCACGTGGGGCACATAATGATCAAAATGGTGCCGATGATGCAAAGCGTCAAAGACTTTGCAATGACCTTGTTATGCTCTTCAATCGACGTATAAAGACCCTCGATGTTGCATCACGCTCAGATATTTTGTGCAAGTTTGTCATTCATCCTTCTCTTGGAGACCTTGAAATGCCCAGGGCACAAACAACATTGGTTGAATCCATACGCAACACAATAGATGCAATCAAATTACCCAAGAGTGGACATGAGCTCTTTCTTAAAAGGTTCATCCCCACAATGCTTATGAATGTTGAGTGTACACACACACACACATAGAGAGAGAGAGAGAGAGAGAGAGAGAGAGAGAGAGAGAGAGAGAGAGAGAGAGAGAGAATAAAAAACCAAAGAGAGAGACGAAAGAGAGAGGTAAGGGGAGAAAACAAAGAGAGAAAGAGATTATGTTAAAATTTAAATTAGATTACATTTAGATTTATGTTTATGTTGAGTTTAAAATTAGGTTAGATTTAGGTTTATTTACGTTAGATTTAGATTTACGCTAGATTAAAGTAGATTTAGGTTTATTTTGAGTTTAAGATTAAATTAGATCTAGATTTATGTTCGATGGACTAGCTTTTTTTTAGATTTATGTTAGATTTTAGTGCATGTCAATGAAGGTGCGCTTTGCCCAAAATATACCTTAATGCCCAAAATAAACCTTAAAGATTGGCTAATGATCACGGTTACAAAAATAGTTGGGATTAAGAATATCATGCAATGCATACTATGTCCCATGTTGCATGGTCATGCGTGAACTAGCACTAATTGTGACTTACCTCTAACATCATGAGCTTCTGTGAGGGAGGCACCGCATACCTAGCTAGGTACAACTGGGGGCAAGGGACCACTGGGCTAGGTACGATTGGGGGCAGGGGACCGCTGGCCCGGTGGTCCCCTGCCCCCAATTGTACCTAGCTAGGTATGGAGTGCCTCTCGAGCAAAAGCTCATGATGTTAAGCATTGTATGAAAAACACTGAAAAAGACTTCGTTTTCCTACATGAGAAAATTTTCTACGCTCATAGCCTCGACAGTCCATGCGAACCAGCTGCACTCATAGCCTCCTCAGTCCATGCGAACCAGCAATTCCACCTGCATGTTCGACTGTTGCTGCCATACAATAAGCCGTCATGATCAACCAATGGAAGAGCAAATTGAGCCTACACAGAAATTAGTGATGCAAGATGACGATTCGAAGGGTCACACACACACACACACACACACACTACATAGCCCGCCAAATCTAGAGTAAGAATTAATCACTTTGAGCAGGCATCAGCTACATTGCAAGAATGGAGTACCTGCATGCTACAGACAAAGATCTACTGTGATATAAGCAGCCACCATGCAAAACATTTGGGCGTGTACGAGAGAGGAGGCGGCGTCACCCGGCGAATGAGTGACACACAGAGATGGAAACGTTGATGCTGTCGCGCACTGGCCAGCAAGAGAGAGAGAGAGAGAGAGAGAGAGAGAGAGAGAGAGAGAGAGAGAGAGAGAGAGATTAAACCACCAGCAAGGACTGTGTGTGTGTGTGGGAGAGAGACAGAGAGAGAGAGAGAGAGATGGAATCCGGTCAGCCTATCTGTGTGAGAGAGAGAGAGAGAGCGTTGGGACAATCCACCTTTATGAGTCCTCTCTCTCTCTCTCTCTCTCTCTCTACTTGTCCATGTTTTCTTCTCCATTCATTCAATATTAAGATTAAATGTTGGTGTGTTTAATGTAGAAATGGATGATGATGAGTTTCTTTCTTCTTTGTCACCCCAGCAGAGACAGTGGTACGTGGAGCGTCATCGCTTTGGAGCACCATCACGTGTTTCTACTCCTTTAGTGTCTCCCTCTATTTTGGAGCATTCAGCACGCTCCGAAGCTTCGATGTCGACGAGACGATCTTCACATTCATCTAGGCATCGGCGCTCTAGTGGTGGCAATGACGGTTGTTGTGGGGATGTCACCACCGATGCCTCGACACTGCCTCGTGTTTGACGAGGCTCTTTACCCTCCCCTTCTTTGCCCACCCCCACACCAGCCACATCATCGCCATCTACACCAGGTTTTGTGCGGTTGATGGTCGTTCCTAGCAGCCACACACCACTAGCTACTCCTCCAGGAGTCACTCCAGTTGACACTCCTCGCTTCGGGGCCCAAACTCCAGTGGAAACTCCTGAAGTCCGTACCCCCATCAACACGCCACTAGAGATCCCTGTCGGGACACCCAGGTTCGAATGCGCGAATACTACAAGCACAAGCGTTACGAAGTACAAAAATCAATCAAGCATGGGTGGAACAGACCAGATTGATTGGCCAAAGAAGATTGGAAGAATGCAAAGAAAGCAGCACGTGAGAATCCCGACAGCAACAAAAGGATGCAGTCAAATCGCGAGTAGAGGCAGGGAGCTCTCACCACTTGGGGAGCATCGGGTGGGTATCATTTGAGGCCAATTTTGTAAGTGTTTTCACATTTCTCTTTAGGTTTGATAGTTTAGGGTTTAGGGGTTTTTAAATTCTAACATAATGGATTCTTTATATGCTTTGAGAGTGGTCGATGACAGGACGTGACCCCACACCGTACAAGCGCGAGTACGCAGGCAGGAAGGGCTTAAACGCCCTAATGGACATTCTGAGTTCTCGCGGCGGCATGGTTAGTATTAAGGTTTACTCTTTTCTATTTGTTGTATTGTTTTATAAATTATATGTTTATACTTACAGAAAGCTGTCTTATTGTTGGTTTTTTTGCAGAATCCGACAGATACGCCGCTTGGACGTGATGAGACGTCTGATTAGACGACGTCAGTCTAGCCGTAGCTAGATAGCATTAGTTTCCTTTTGTCATAGCATATGTATCATGAGATGACGTTTATACGTCTTTTTGTAACTATTGGAAAACCATGTATATTTTTTCAATAATGACAATGGTGTTGTAACTATTACATTTGCAAAGTTTAACAATCAAGTGGTTTTCCCTATGATGTGTACAATTGTCATTGATATACTTTCATCAATTTACTTTTGTTAGTTTTGTATCTCTATTCTGCAAACAATACTATGGATGATGGAGTTAATGATTATATTGTCTTGTGTTGACTACTTTGGGTCTATATCTAAGCTTGCACTTTCTTGCAAAGGTGAATCTAGGCTTATCTTGGATTCATTTAGGTTTACTCAATTATTGAAACATTCAATATGCTTGATGGGTGAATGTCCTGCCACCAAAAAAAAAATCCTCTTGGACGTCGCTATGAGTGTTGCTATATAAGGCTCTGCAGGGTAGCTATAAACGTCGCTATAGGTGGCCTGTAAACGTTGCTATGATCGTCACTATAAGGGTCGCTATATAGCGACGGTTATAGCAATGTTCTCGTATCGACGCTGTTAGCGACGGTCTTAGCGACGCCAGGGAGTATAAAAACCCAATGTATTTCCGTCGCTAACAACATCACAAGTGCACACAACCTCTTGTAGTGGACAAGGGAGTCTTTTCTTGAGCCATCGATCACGTTCAGGTCCTCTAGGGGACCACGATCATCCAGTCAACATCCTGTACACGCAATAAATTTTTTATTCAGTCATATGTGCCCTAAAAAATAAGCAGTTAATTAAAAAAATAGATATATTTCAATTAAAAAAAGAACTATATAGTCAAAGAGAATAAAGTGCAGTGAGTGTCTTTATTTTTTTAAATAAAGTACAATTGGTGTGCGCACTAAATGGGTTAGTTTTTTAATCGCAAATATCTAAAAGTACTTTAAAAATGCACTTAAAAATCTCTACAAGTACTACAAAAATAAGTACTCATAAAAAAATTAAAAGTCTTCATAAAAACACTCAAAAGGCTACAAAGAAAATTATTGATATCTAAGGGTAGAGGGGTGGTTTGTACCCCCGCCCCCTCCTTTGCCACCTTGGATACGTTTGTATTCGTTGAAATGACGTTACGTGACAATAATTACTGTAACATCCGCAACAATATTCATCGCGGTAATGCCTGGCGCCTAAAAAAAGAAGAAGGGCAGAGTATGCCGCCTTTTCGTGGCATACCTTGCCTTCTTCCTCTCCGCCATCGCGCTTGCTTCAAGCTCCCTTCCCCCTCCTACACCTCCCACACCCTCTCTCTCCCTCTCTCTCTCTCTCTCTCTCGTCAATCTCTCTCCACACACGACCACACACCACACCTCCCCCTTTAGGGAGAAAAAGATGGACTGAGAAGGGACTGGACAAGACTGAAGGGACTGTACCAACTCCAATGCCTCATGTGGGGGGAGTCACATCTTACAACGACTTGGGGGCTTAGAGGCTATGTTCTAAGAGGACTCGACTCGACAAAGAAACATCCCGACATAGGCAATGCACTAGGCCGCTATCCCAATACAAATGGCTACATGCAGAATGATTAGGGACTGTGTCATGACAACGAAGACGTGATATTTTTGGGACATACATCGATTATCCACAAAGGGTATTGGTGTGGTGGTTTGCTTATTGAAAACCAACTACTAACAACTAGAAAAGTAAAGTTGCGACCAAATAAGACCTTCAAGAGAAGCTACTCTTCCGACCAGGTAGGTGAGAACACAAACTTGCTAGAAAACAATCTCAAAATTAGAGCAAATTTCATCAGAGTTTGCAAAATCTCAAAAAGAAAAGCTCCTGGTTTCTCATCCTTGGTGGTTCTCATTGCAGGATGTATCAGTTCCCTGCTTGAGGACTCTTGCTCTTCTGGCTTTTCTCTTTCACGATTACTTCTTTCTGCTCTTCTTGCGGCTCCAGGTGCTGCTTAGAATCTGAGAGCTCCACATGGCCTTGGATAAAATATGTGAGTCGCTGTGACTTGCTCCTTCTTGAAGGGTTCAATGGAACCGGAAGAAGATGAGCAGCAGAGCGAGAAAAGGTTACTGACAATACTAGTTCCAGATGATACTGAGCAATGGAATCCCATCATTGGCTGAGCTTGGAACGACACTGGAAGCAGTGTTCTCGTAATGAGGAGGAACAGCACCAGCAGCAACGTGTGCTCTTGAGGTATTACAAGAATTGGCCTTGATAGGAAAATATAGCTGTTGTCGGCTCAAGACTTGTAACAGGACTTGTAAGAAAGGAGCTTCTGCTGGCCTACAATAGCTGAGTGTTGACGCCTCTCCCGAGGCACTTCGCTTGACAGAGCGTACAAAAAGTAAGCCCTGTGAAAGCATGCGAAGGTCCAGTAGAATTGTGAAAGCGATTAAGGAGTTATCCTGTGTCAAACAAGAATGCCATAGCTACGTACTCGTGAACCAAGAAATGGAAAATGAAAATCAAGAAGCTCTCTAGTTGCCCGTGAACTCCACCAATGTGATGTGCTCGAGTAAGAGACAAGTATGGCCGGAACTCCCTGTCCCTCTCTCTCATCCGCACCTTCTTATATTACCATCAAGCAGTTACTACCATAACATGTCCGACCACACTAGGTGGCCGGACTCTACCTACACGATCACACACCACAATATTTTGGTCGGATTTTTCAATTTTTTCTAATCTTTACTCCTTTCTTACAATTGAGATCAGTTTTCGAGCTCTTCAAGGATTTGTTGTACCCCACATGTCCCCTTAAATAACCCTCTATCATAAATATGAGCATGTATTTGGCACAAATCCTTCTATAAAATCTTTCCACATGGGTTCTTAGTGAGATCACAAAAGAGACGCATTACTCTCTCGAGCCCTTATCTATATCTTTTTATGCGGGGAAGAGCCCGCGTGTTTTTTTTTTTTTTTGGGAGGGGGAGGGGGTCTCTTTGAGGTACTCTACGAACACAAAGCCAAGCATGCTTGCAAAGACATGAAAACTAAGAAAACAAATAATCATGACACACACAAATTCACGCATGTGAACTTCTTGCAAAGTACCACATGACTTTCAAAACGCAAGCATTGCCCCTCTGCCATTTGGAGGAAGATACTCACTTTGAATTCTTGGTAGTTCAAGAGATGGCACGGAGCAAGCTAGACATGCTACCTACACTGAAGGTTTCATGCTTGTTGTTTTTGAAGTTTAGGGATTGCATTGGCACATTGAAAGATATCACTAACTTTTATGTGCTTTCAAAAACTTGTCACATTTGTCACAAACAGTCTACAGACTACTATAATGAACACAAAAGGTGTGCCAAAAACTTTTTTCACTTGTAGAAGTACAATGCATAATGGCATACATACTTCGTAAAGAAAAACAAAAAAAATGGAGTAGCCTACACATGCTATCCACACTTTGAGGTTTTATGCTTGCCACTTATCAAGCCCAGAGATCATGTCGCATTGCTAGTCATTACTAGTCAAACCAATCTCGTTGCCAACATATGATACTAGTAAAATAAGCAGGTGTCAAAAGCTACTTGAATACTAGGATGCTCTGTGATACATACTAGACCTTGGGAATTCAAAACAGTTATGATGTCCGTCAGTATATCATGTTCCAAAGTGGTTGGGTGTCCTCATTGTTTGCAATGTTACTCTTATAATGTTTAATGCACATGATTAAGGAACTGGGAGAATATTCAGAACTGACAATATCACCTAGAGCTTTTCCATAAACATCATTGGCTATATTCATGGAATGATCAAATGTCATGTGTGTATGAGGGTGCTAGTCACCGAATACCTTGTCCTTACTTTGTGACCAATAAAATATTCAATGTGTCCTTTTCTCATGGCTATTTGGATAGATAAGTGAGCAAGGGATTGTTTTGTAAAGATGGAAAACATAGTACAATTTGTCACTATTTCAAAAAGGTTGTACTCTCTAACTATCCATGTGGATCTAATTAAGGCTAGCTTATTATGTTTTTCCATTTGAATCAAAAGATGATTTGACTAAGGGTGCATGTGGGCAACCACTTGCACGAGGTCCAATCAGGAATATGTAGGGTTACGATAGAAAGAATATGCAAAATGCTAGCAAATACTTTGTGGGTAAACCAAAACCATGGACCTAAGTGAGTTCACATGATTGTTTCAATACAGCTTCTACTTGAAGCAATGATACGAAAAAAGGAAGTGGACATGAGATATCACCAATTTTTGAAACTAAAATGCCTCACACATAACATGTTCCAGCTATAAGACATTGCATGACCAACACTTCAAAGGCACTCTTTCCATCGCATGCCCATCCTGGCCCTTGGTTTTCCACTCGATCTAGTTACCCTAGGCTTGACATTACTCTCCCCTTGGATAAGAGTTTTCATCCTCAAAAACAAAAGTGATCGTATCTTCATAGAACGCTAATGTTTTCCACGATGGCATCCTTCATGGATTCAACTGTTCGCTTGACCGAAACACGGTTCTAGGAGGTTCAATAAAACCAAGAGTGACATCCTGATTTTTGACATTCTTGTCCCTTTGCAACCGTCTTCTGTAGCTGGCTCATATACAACGTAGTCTTCTCACTTTTCATGAAAATATTTGGCTAACAAAACTGATCAGCAAAGTATAAGTCCTTGACTTGTTATCTTATCTCATCAATAAGAAACCCCACCATAACTAATGTTCAAGGTTAAGAACTTGATTTAAACATGAAGAGACTAAACCTAGTCACAAACATGCTTTACCTAATGGTATTTAAACAAACTCCAACTAGAGCGATACATGCTTGCTAATTGGATTTCTTGGTGCTAAGGTACACTCTTTGCATATCCTTTAGCACAAGATTACACGTGTAATCTACCTATCCTCTTTGGATAACTGACAGTGTTGAGGTGTGTTCCCCGTGGTTTATAGAGAGTCACCCAAAATGATTGGTAAATGGGGATTACAATGTCGTACAATATTGTTGAGGATCAACAATGTCCTGTGAATAACCATCTTGGTTAACTTGAAAGATCCACAAGCACCAAACCGAGCCATGACCTCTATTGGTGATGGGTAGATCCAAAAGTAGTTTCATAGAGATGTTACGCATAGAGTGCAAAATGCTTCATATGCAACTAATGTGATGAATATTCATACTGCTCCAAATCAGTCTTTGCTAAACACTAGGGCCCATAACACCTAGTGTGCATGCATTTAGCAAAAATAGATCTAAACCTATGATTTTAACCAAGGGTTTTGGATTGCAAAGGAAACAACCGGGGCTACATGTGCAATACTACTTGAATTTCATTAATTTTTAATTAGTGTTCCTAGACCTTTCCAAGCAAGAAATTCGAGCAGGTGCCTTTGATTGTAGGTAAGTGAACACTATGTTCAACCTCGAGGTACACAATTGATTTGGTTTTGTTTCTTTTTTTGAAAGTTTTTTTGTTTACTTTTCCACGTAGGATGCATAAAATTCTATGTTTTCCTCCATTTTGCTCTTTAATAGACATGCCAAGGTCATGTAAGAGCAAAGTATCTTGGACTATAATGTCTAACATACATTCCTACATTATGCAGTTATGGACCTAGATGTAAGGTTTTCTTTGGCACATGTTGTCACATGGGATACAACATGGTCTAGCAACTCAAGGAGTTTGGTTTAGCTAGTGTGGAGCAAGGTTATTGAGGGTCCCTCTCATGCATGTCGTAGTGTGTTTGCAGTTACCTCCACACACAAGTATATCTTGTACTTGAAGGATGTTCTTTTTTCAAACATACTTATCTTAGACATATTCCATGTGTGGAGAATATGAGTCTTTGGGATTGACACTGGCGCAGTTATTTCAATGATGTGTCTCAAGGCTATGTGTTGTTAATGGAAAAGTTCCATTGTTTGTACCTAGAAGTGACTTATGTTTTACCTTTTATATGGTTCAAACATTTTAGCCAAATGTTTCAGCAAGGCTTGCAAATGATTGCAGTAGAAAGTATTTAGTTTCTTTTCAGAACTATTTACTCTCCCCTTTCATGTTCTCTAGGAGTATCACATTTGCCATATGTCAACCCACTTGGTTAAGCTTTGCAGGAAAACTGCTCAACTAGCTGCCATTAGTGATTGAAGTGAACTTTGGAAGTTGAAATTTTCCACTATACCTTGGCAGCTTGTCGACTTCTTTTCTTGTAAGTACAAGTGTGAAGGTTACAAGAATTGACCATCAACACTTAGTAAGTGATCTAGTAATCATGAAGTGGGTCTTACCCCCAGATTGTATTTCATATAGACACTCTTAGTGATATAGATAAGATAGGAGATCCATTGAAGTTGGAATCACATTCACAACAAGATATTTTCTAGACCCAAAAATCCATAATTTTGGGTTTTTGTGAACATTCGTGCTGCCTGAAATGACGGATTTGGAGAATGATTGGTAGACAAGACAAGTCTTAAGATCAAGGCTCTGAAAAACATAAAAAACACAAGAAAAAAAGTGTTTGTGGACACTCCTGTACAAACACTACTACTCTGCTGCACTTCTTTGACCCTACCGAAATCATTGTGCCGCCCTCCTCTGACACAAATCTGCAAGGCTTGGCAAGCACATTTGGACTCTTCAATCATGTGCAAGCTAAGAAGGTTAGCTGCATTTTCCTTCTGTTAGCCTACTGGCATGTCTGGTCTACATCTTCACACGCAGTAATGAGACAGCAGCTGCTGTTCTTAGATGGTTCAACTCTCTTCCTTAACCAAGTACTAAAAGAACCACAGTGACTAAATAGTTATGCGTAACCTTCCTTGTTTAATATAAGGTTATGTTTGAGGGTGGAAAATGAGAAAGGAGTTATTGTCTTCCATCATTGGCTTCAGGCAAGCTTTTGTCTCATCGGTTACTAGTTCGTTCTTTTGAATGCTGCAACACCATGAATCATTTGTTGGGTCTTTGTACTGAGCTTGTGACCAGAAAATAATTAGAAATTGCTCAGCTTAAGGTCGTACCTTAGGTTACTGTTAATGGATCAGTGGAACATATGGGTATTGAACAAGCTTACGACACTTGCGAACTCAAGATAATTATGGTCCTGAAAGTTTCATCATGCAGCTTGTAGAACCTGGAAGTGATTGAGCCCTTGGTACCTGCTACGGGACTACTCAACAAAAAGTATAGAAACCTTTTCAATTACTCAATACGACTAAGACCATTGGCGGGTATTTAACTCTACACATAACGTCATTCACTGAAGCCCTTTTTCGGTCATAATATACAAACCATTTAAAATGTTGGCATATTTTGATTTTCTTGCCAACTCTGTTTGGCCGGGTGGTTTCATCCTTTTGTAGTGGTTATAATTATATGTTGTATGCACATTGACTTTAACTTGAAGGTGATGTTATGGCTAAACTTCTCCAGGTGCGGGTGCTGTCTATTTGTTTACTTGGTGTGCACCATTTTTTTTCTTCAACTAGTAGTGCCACTCGTCCTGTGGACACCTTGTTTTCTAGAGCGACTTGCGATCTCAAAGCTTCATCATGAGCTTGCATGGAGGTTGTTGATTTGCGACCTCAAATCCTTAAAGACATACCACGCTGGAAGAGAGAGAGATTGGCCAAATTATTTATCAACCTGCAAAAGCACACACAACCTATTTTGGCTTGATTTTCATCTTTAATACAACCCCCTCTGTGGTCACACTCCACCATAGCAAGATAGGATCGATCCTTCACTAACAGTTCATATGTAGTAGCTAAGGCAATGTCTGTTGATTTTTATTTCTCAGGATTGGAGACCTATCAAAGGTACTCCGTTCCTCTCAAAAGGAGCAGTGACCTCACATTGGTATCAAAGCCTATGTTAAAGCTAGCAGACTTTTCTAGATTGATCTTTGGACGTTGAAGGATGTGAATGTTTGAAACAATAGAAACATCTAGGAAAATTATTTTGAATGTTTATATGGTATTGAGGATTTGACTTTTCTGATACAAGAAAATGTTCATTCAGCCTACCAAAAATTCTAGGTGTTCACCATTACGTTCAAAAATGCATGCCAATCACCAAATTATCAGTTTCAAAAATTGGTAATAAAGATTTTGGATAAAGTGTTTGCACCACCTATCCCAAGGGTGCAAAGAGGATGGGGCATCGACTGTAGTCCATTTGGAGGAGTCTATACCATTGATGCTAACAAGATATGGTGCATGGCTACTAACCTCAAGAAACTTCGATGGACAGAGGAATTAAAAGTTATCGAACTTTATATTTTCATCGATACTAAGAATCCGGATGCTACCATTACCTTGGGAGGAGAAAAGATATCTCAAACTCAATGGGTCTATAATCAAGTTACCAAAGTTATCCATGGTGGTAGGATTCGACCCATGTTTGTATTGCCTAGCTTTTCAGGGTCAAAGGAAACTTATTTTTTTGATCCTTTACTCTATCATTTTGTAATCAGTAAACTCAAAATATAGGATATTTCAAAGTCTTGTACTCAAAGACTACCAACCTAGTAGCAAATAATGTGTATATGAATAAAGTTTGGATTAGTATTGACTTTTGCCTATACTATTGTTTGATCAAGTCTTGTCTTAAAGTAGATTAAAGTTATTGTATCAAATAAAGTTTTACTTTATCTATATAGCATAGAGTGCGGTGTACACATCTCTTCAAGTGAAAAAGCTACTTCTCAAGAAAGCTAAACTTCCCTCTTTCAAGGAGGAAGGAACTCTAGTTGAGCGTGATGCAGAAGTGTGGCTCAAAAGTATGGAGGATTATTTTGTTGCAGCTGGTACTACTCCCGATAACCAAAAAATGTTGGCTATGTTTTGTCTCACGGGGGATGCCAAGCTTTGGTGGAATTAGCATTATAAAGATAACCAAGTAGATCAAAACACTCAGACATGGGAAGACATTAAGTATTCTATCAAAGGATGTTATCTTCCACCTGCACATGAATGCCTTGAGATGAATGAATTCTTCAACTTACGTCAGTTTCATGTTACAGTGGAAGAATACTACTCCAAATTTGTAACTCTTAGGCACTATGCTCCACCAATGACCGCAGATCAACAAGTAGCCCGTTTCTGCCAAGGGTTAAATGCTCCATTAAATACTCGTCTAGAAGCCATGAGGCCTACAAATTTACAAGATGCTCTTTTAAGAGCTAAATCCTTAGCTAAAGAGATGTCAAACTTTCAACGGGGACGAAATGTAAATATAAGGAATGCTACAAGGAGAGGATGACCTATGATGTGGAACCAAAGGCCAGTTCACTCAGTTCACCAAACTCATCCAATAATTGCAGCTCTAGCAACTAGAACTCAAAATACAGATCTTAGATGCTTTAAATGCATGAGCTAGGACATTTCAGGAATGTATGTTCTAGGCAAGTCTCTGCAATAAACATACATAATCAAGGGAGAGAGGGCGAGATCAAATAATAAATCGTGGAGGAAGAAATTGAGGACAAGGTCGAGGGCGCGGAATGGCTGCCACAGTTAATGCTATCATAGGAGAACCAACATTGGAGAAGAACAAGAGGAAAGAGCAACTCTACATGCTGCAATTGATAACCTAGGAGCAAGACAACAGTACGATCTCATTCAAACACCTACAAATCACCAAGGTGAAAAATTTGAGCTTCTTATTGATTGTGGTAGTACTCATTCTTTCTTGTCACCTAAATGTTTAAGGAGGTTAGGACTTAATCAACACCTTGCAAGAAAGATGAGAGTTCAATTAGCTAATGGAAAGGAGGTGTTATCTCAGTACACTATGGAAAAAATAGATTTCAAGTTGGGAGAATACTCTACTTCTGCTACTTTTCAAACCTTACCCATAGGAATCTATGATGGAATTCTTGGAATGGATTGGTTAGCCAGTCATAATGCCAATATCCATTCTGTCCAAGGAAGTGTTACCTTTGTGGACAACCAAGATCAGGAAGTCACTATTCAAGGCCAGAATGGACGACCAAAAGCTTACTTGGCCAAAGCTAATCGTCTTTTGAAAGGTTTACGCAAGTGCTTTACGCCAGTGGGGGTCCGCAAAGATCGAATGGCCTCTTTTACTTTGCGCTCTTGGGCTCCTGTGAAAATCCATGGTGCTTTAGGGAGTTTTATCGATCCATCAGATGCTGTTTGCAGCCAATATTTCTCCATACGATCCACATTTCTAAGGTCAACTTTGGCTCCCAAAGTATCTTTCTTGCCGGTCAGATGGTCCCATAATAGATTACCCACATTCTTGAATATGTGCATTGGATCGAGCAAGTGATTGATCATGAGTGGGGGCCAGTATGGTAACTCGTACCATAGAGATAGTCTCTTCATCCCTGGAGGCAATCCGTCATCGCACATCTCCTTCTGCTCTAACCATGCTTGTGCAGACATCCTTGGTGGCTCTCTTCCCAAAAAGCCGTCGCGTAACACATGATTCTCTGGACGATACGCTTGATGACCTTCGTAGATTTGCTTCTTCAGTGAGGGCGCCCTACGTGCATTCAGTCTAGGTCCACATGTGACACATGCTCTGTATCCGCTTGTTTGAAGCCCTGCATGTATACACATGATAATAGATCAACTATGGGAAAAAAAAAGATTTACAGTGTCTGAGTGAGGAGTGTCAATAGATCACCTGAGCATTCTGTTAGCCCGGGATAGTCATGCATGGTCCACATTAGAATGCATGGTCCACCACCTCTATGCCAATCCACAATTGTTGTAGCTCTTCCAATAGTGGACGAAGATACACATCCATATTCCCCACTTTATATCGCCCTGGCACAATCAAGCTTAGCCATAGGTGCCCCTTCTTCGTAGTCAACCACGGGGGAATGTTGTAGTTGACGATGACAACGGGCCATACACTGTAAGATGTTGATCTGTGACCAAATAGATTTATGCCATCCATAGCCAGGCCTAAGCGCAAATTTTGAGCTTCCCTGGCAAAATCCAACCATGTTCCATCTATATGTTTCCAGGCTGCGCAATCTGCAGGAATTCGTAGCACACCATCCGAAGATTTATTCTCCTCATGCCATGATGCTAGGGCGGCTATGGACTTACATTCGAAGAAATGCTTGATGCGAGGAAGCAGAGGAAAATGTCGCAAAACCTTTTGTGGAATTTTCATCCCGTGGAGATCTACTCGATATCTTTCGGAATCACATTTCGGACACTTCTCCATGTCTATGTATTCCCCTCTGAAAAGAATGCAGTCATTAGGACAAGCGTGGATAGAATTGTAATTCATCCCCAAGTTTCGCAAAATCTTTCTTGCTTCATCTCGGGAATCTGGCATCACATTGTCAGCTAGTAGTATGTGCTCTTTAAGCAATCTACACAACATAAAAATACGATACAGTCGTGTAAAAATCTATCAGATCATTATACATTTAGAGTTTTATTAAAGTAAACTCATTGTAATAGATCACCTGAAAAGCGCTGTGACGCTAGTGTCACTCCATCCAAACTTTGCCTGCATGTTGAGAAGAACCAGGAGTGCTTTCAATCTAGACATACGTGCTCCATTATACAATGGCGTATCGGCTTCACTTTTCATATCATCATAGATAAGCCTTTCTGCATCCATGATCGTCTCGATCATTTCATCAATCTCGGGCTCAAACATTGCCTCGTTGGGAATGTGCTCTGCATGATCATCCCCCGAGCTGTGAGAGGCTACATCTTGTGGCCTCACATATGCTGCTTGACCAAAGCGCCTGCGAACACGTCTATTGGGTTGCAAGATTGCTGCTTGTTGGCCAGCGTCAGAGTCCGACGAGTTATAATTGGCAACAACTCGATCTATAATAGATGGATCGAACTCGCTAAATTCGCGAACGTGCTGCAAAGAAACACGTCTTGTCCATCGCACAGCATGCTTGCATTGATTACAAGGACATAAGACCCTCGTTGAGAGATAGGTGTTTCGGTTGGACGGTCCCACATCCTTGTCACTACTCATAATGAGGATAAAAATCTTATAACCTGGACAACAAATTTAATATTCTATTGGCATTCTTCGTCTTATCTCTCTCTCTCTCTCTCTCTCTCTCTCTCTCTCTCTCTCTCTCTCTCTCTCTCTCTCTCTCTCTCTCTCTCTCTCTCTCTCTCTCTCTCTAGTCATGTCCAATCCCCGCACACCTCGGTCTAGAGGTGCACGGACATCAGAACCACCGGGTTATAATCTCGTCTTTATTGGTCAATACCTATATTTGTGGGTACAATAAATCTACAGACCCACGTCTACATGATACTGCATGTAGTGGACAAAACCCCTTTGCCTCTTCTCTAGCTGTAGCACTTCACAGCATCTTAACATCTTTTCAGAGTAGATCTTTTCACTGTTCGTAAGTAATTCTTGCGTGGACCTGATCTAACGTAAATAAGCGTAAATCTAAATAAACGTAAATCTAACTAAAAATAAATCTAAATCTAATTTAACGTAAGTCTACATCTAACCTAATCTTTAACGTCTTTTGGGATACTTTCCTACGACGTTAAAACTCTCTTCTTCTTGTGTGTGTGTACATGTGTGTGTGTGTGTGTGTGTGTGTGGGTAAACCTAAATAAACCTAAGTCTAATCTAATATAACATAAATCTAAATCTAACGTAAATTATGTTATATTAAAAACAAAGAACTAAACTAACAGGGATTATAAGAACCTTAAAACTGATTTAACACATAATTTTTCACATAACTCGGCAAGAGTTGGCATTCTCATCACTAAAGATGTGAGAGTTAACTTCCGGCGGTGACGCTGCCTCATCTCCATCCACATCTGATGACAGCAATTGGCCCTTTGAACCGTTCTTGCTCTTGTTACTAACTTTGAAGTTGCTGTGGAATGACTAGAGGTTGTCTAGATGGTCATTGTCGGGGATGTAGTGACTCTTGCCGCCCTGAAGACCCACCTTCTTCCCTATCTTCTGAAGACATTTCACCAGTACTTTTGGATCGATGGAGCCCACCATGAGTGATGGCAGCAATACCCTATATTCCGTTGAGGGCTTTCTTCACCTGCTTCATGTAGGCATCGCAGTCTATGGAGACCTAAATCTAATCTAATATAACGAAAATCTAAATCTAGCGTAAATAAACGTAAATCTAACTAAAAATAAACCTAAATCTAATCTAATTTAACTTAAATAAACCTAAATCTAATTTAACGTAAGTCTACATCTAACCTAATCTTTAACGTCTTTTAGGATAGTTTCCTACGACGTTATAACTCTCTTCTTCTTGTGTGTGTGCGTGTGTGTGGATGTGTGTGCCAATAAAAAGAGATAAATGGTATAACCTTTCTATCACCCATGCCAAGTATGATAGATTGGTTATGCCATTTCCCTCTTGAATAATAGGTCTTGAGTTCAACTCCTCGTCGGCTAGATCTTTAGGTCTTTTAATTTTAATTAGTTTCCTACGACGTTAAATTAGTTTCTCTCTCTTTCTCTCTCAATGTGTGTGCGTTTTTTTGTTTATGCATGTTTTCTCTCTCTTTTCCTCTCTCAATGTGTGCGTTTTTTGTTTATGCATGTTCTCTCTCTCTTTTCCTCTCTCAATGTGTGCGTTTTTTGTTTATGCATGCTCTCTCTCTCTTTTCCTCTCTCAATGTGTGTGTGCATTCTTTGTTTATGTATGTGTGTGTGCCTTTTTGTTTATGTTTGTACTCTCTCTCTCTCTCTCTCTCTCTCTCTCTCTCTCTCTCTCTCTCTCTCTCTCTCTCTCTCTCTCACACACACACACACACACACACACACATAAAAACACTATGTGTGTGTGTGTGTGTGAGAGAGAGAGAGAGAGGGAGAGATAAAGAGGGGAAGCGAACATGAGAGTGAGGAGAGGGAAGGAGCATACCTGGCTCTCCTTCCTCTCCTCGTGTGTGTGTGTGTGTGTGTGTGTGGAGAAGAAAGAGAGAGAGAGAGAGAGAGAGAGAGAGAGAGAGAGAGAGAGAGAGGGAGAGCATTACCTGCTCCTTGCTTGAGGGCGTCGAAAAACTCAGATCTGAGATCTGAGTTTTTGGGCGCTCTCTGTTATTTTTTTTAGCCCAGCCGGCGTCGCTATGAGGGTCGCAAATTTACTTGTAAATTAGCGACTCTCATAGCGACGTCGGGAATTATTTTTTTTGAGCGTCGCTAATATGAATAGCCTCTTGTAGTGTTAGCTTTAGGAAGGATGTGTGTGTTATCTCTTACTCTATTCTCTTTAATGGATTAGTAAGATTCAATTAGTGTTAGAAAGGATGTGTGTGTGTATTCTCCCTTATCCAAATCTCTCTAATTATACCTATTCTCTCTAGTTAGTACATCTTAACTAATAACTTATGCATAGTTAATTGAAAGTTAATATATAAGAGTACTCATCACACTCTTATTATGCATGATGAAATTCTCATACACCAATCTTATGATCAATTAAATTAATTAATATTTTGAATAATACTAAAAATTGATTTAGTTGAAGTATAGAAACTGAAGTTAGAATTGGATTAAAAATCTCGTAGTTTATACACTTAATTTTTTATTAATTAAGATTAGAAAAGATTTGGAGATATAGAAATTAGGTGTAGTGTAGTAACACTTACTGCGAATCCGAATTGGCGAGGGTTTAAATTACAGCCTCTCCTTGGAAAATTTTAGTAAAGCAATATTCAAGAAAAATAACAAGGCTACTTATATATTAAAACAACCTTAGATTTCAAGGATATTGACCAATTTAAAGTTTTAAGTGTGTAACTTAAGTGTAGTACAAAAAAATGGCCCCAAAGCATGCTCAAACCCAAGGCACTAATGATCACGAAGCCGGTACAAGTAACGGGGGAACTCCTGCGGAATATGCTATGTCTCTACCAATCAAACCAATCGAAGCTATGGTACATGTTAGTATTGCAATTTCAAGTTATGCATCATTGTATATGCGAGACCATAAACATATATTAATCACCTTAGGAAAGGAAAACACAGACCGAAACCAAGGGGCGTAACCCCAAGAAACTCGGCATATGTATGACAAGTAGAAAATATTGTTTCGTTAAGTTGTTTTCCATAGAAAAGAGTGTATGTCTATACATGAGATGACATGCACAATTGATGCTGCAGTGGAAGTACATCAAGGATGCCCTAGCTGGATACTGCAATTATGCTTTGCCATGGCGTGAGGATGACACCCAGTTTGGCACTGTTGTTTCTGTGGCAGGAGTACGTCCAGGTTGGCACAATGAGTACTTGTCGAGTGGTATGAGACGCTCAAGATGACAAGGGTTTTTATGAATAATGTATATATCGATCGGACCTAATGGTGCAAGTAAAGATTCTTAAGTAAACCTAATTCAAAAATTGGTGGTTTAAAAATAGACTACTTCTTGCTTGATTACTATTTGTAATATTGTTTGAAGGGATGTTGAAATGAATGAGTATCATGAATAAGGTAAAGAAACATGTATGTTTAAACAATGTGGTAGTAATTAGGTAACAAAAGAAGGGTGAGTGCGGTGTGGAAAGTGGGTACGTTCCCTGCTAAGGCAATGTCTGTTGGTTTTTCTTTCTCAGGATTGGAGACGTATCAAAGGTACTCCGCTCCTCTCGAAAGGAGTAGGGACCTCACAAATGTTTTCCATGACAACATCATAGCTAAAGGTCGAGTTCCATTGAAAATTTAAAAAAAGGAAAACGTTCATAGGCTCCTTCGGTGCTCGAATGAACATAGGCGAGCATGTCATGATAAGTAAGGGGTTGATAGGGTCTTAGGCCCCTGTCACACTGGGATAGGCAAAAGAAGCCCAAGCTCAGTTGGCGAGCCACTATTCGCTGGGGGGAAAAGCAAAGTTGGCCGCGAGGTGTTGTCAGAGGGGAGGCCTCGCTTGCCCGAGCATCTTCTCAAAATGTTGGTCTCTTTGCTCTTGCATGAATTGCATGTACATGCAGGCCGTGGAGAAGGGGGTCGAGAATGACCGTGTTCATTGTGGCTAAGCATGAAGTCGAAGGGCCATGTGCTAGACCGCTTAGGCGTGGGGAGTGCAAAATTTGACCATAGCCAAATCGGGGGAGATTGGTCTAGTTGGGGTCGCCATGGTGCGGGAAGCATTTCATGACACTACTCCATGACCAGCAGAGCATTGTACCACGTGGGGTCTCTCCCTTTGGCTCATCTGTGTCACCTGCAATGCCATAACCATTTTCTAGCTTTGTTTTCAAACGTTCTCCGGCCAAGTCCATTAGCCTTGGTCAATCAAGTTTTGAGTTAAGGGGTGTACCCACCCAAATGCATCCAGCTCTAGCAACGGAGTTCTTAAAATTCTTAAAAAATTTCAAGGTATGAATATCATCATTCGGTAAGCCGACGGCTAAAACAGAAAATAAACCCATACCACAACTATGCAAGGCATGGTAGGGAGAATCATGGGCCTGCATAGACGACGACTTGCGATCTCAAAGCTTCAACATGAGCTTGCATGGAGGTTGATTTGCGACCTCAAATCCTTAAAGAGATCCTTTTACATAAGCTATGTGGCTTGCATGGGAACACACAAGAATTTTACCACGAGGGTTTTCTCGCGAGTTGCGATGGGATGACACATGCTCAGCATTAAGGTACGTTTTGATTGTGCCATTCATGTAAATGTTTTTATGCTTTGAGTACGGAATTCTGTTGAACAAGGTCGAAAACTAGCAAAAATTATTTTTTGTATGTAGCACCATAAGCTGCACCATGGTACCTCAATCGTGTTTGAACAACGGAGCAAGGCTTCAACAAGGCAAAGTTTCCTAGCGGTAAGGGCAAGTCTAGCATGGCTCATGACTTGCAAGGAAAACTTATCTGAGCAAGGCTCAATGGCATCCCATAGACCTGAAGATCAAAGTGGGTTTTGATCATGACAATGTGGCAAGGTTTCCTAGCAACAAAGGCAAGTCAAGCACGTCTTGTTACTTGAAAAGAAAAGGTAGACAACAGGGCTGACCAATGATAGCAATACAAGAAGCCAGCAAGCACCATCTTTCTCTCTAAGAGGGCATGGATCCTAGGTAGTTGTTTCTCTTTGAATGCACACAGACATAGACATGATTGACTCATTGTTGGCTAGGGTGATCTAACGCGTTTTTAGAGGTACTTCACAATGACCATGTGCAAAGAATTCTTGCACATGTAAGCTTTTTGTTTTTATCTTTAATGTCGATAGTTTTACCCTTTCAATGCGAATATTATTCGACAAGGTTTCCAAATCACTAGAATTAATTTTCTTCTATATTGAATATGAAAATACCCTACCATGCACATCTAGCAAGGCTGCATGAATTTAGTTGGCCATTGATTTCATTGGCCAGTATCTCCTTAATGTATCCTCTTGTGCTGTCGAGCAAATGGGAAAAACAAGGCTTTAAGGAGCATGGCTCCCTACCTATATTTATGCATTAGGAACATGGTTCCTCCAAAGCAATTACAATGTGCAGCAATTATAGCTTGTCAGAGTGCAGGCAACATACATACATGAACACTTGGGACACACATGGACATGCACAGCTATGAGCCGATTTTTATGAACTATGACAAGTGAAGAGATGTGCGCCTCAGGTCGAAGGCGGATATCCATTCCTACCTGAGTCCAAGCACAATGTGCCAAGCGTACACACGTGCAAAAGCTCTTGCATGTAAGGATGCATGCAGTGAAATAGACTCTCTCTCTCTCTCTCTCTCTCTCTCTCTCTCTCTCTCTCTCTCTCTCTCTCTCTCTCTCTCTCTCTCTCTCTCTCTCTCTCTCTCTCTCTCTCTCTCTCTCTCTCTCTCACTGTCTCTGTGTGTGTGTGTGTGTGTGTGTATGGGTGGGTGTGTGTGCATGTGCACGTGCGTTACCTCCTCCGCTCGATTCTCGATAATGACCATAGCGATGTGTAAGATTTTGTAGCCGAGGAGTCTTGCTGCTGCGTCTGTTGGAAATGCTCCATTTATAACATATCGCGCGAGCCTGTGTGAGTGTCAATGTGCACGCGAACTCACAGCTAGCCAGGTCCTTTAAGCTCTAGGAGTAGCAAGACATGAGAGATAGATAGAGAGAGAGAGAGAGAGAGAGAGAGAGAGAGAGAGAGAGAGAGAGAGAGAAACACTCGTCAACTCTTAAAAAGGACATTGCTATTACTGGTCCGAAATATAGGGCCACACTTTTTGTAGTAAAATCAAATTGTTGCGTTGGCATCTGCCTCAGGCATTGCCAACAAAACCAAGGACTCTTGCAACACCATGAAAATTGAGAAAATACCCAAAATATCGCTAAAATTTCAAAAATTCCCAATATATCCTTGTATATATTTTGGTTGGATTTTTCAAAATTTCCTAACCTTTATTCCTTTTTTACAATTGAGATCCATTTTCGTGGGTTCTTAGTGAGATCACAAAAGAGACTCATTACTCTCTCGAGCCCTTATCGATATCTTTTTATGCGGGGAAGAGCCCGCGTGGTTTTCTTTTTTTATTTGTTATTTTTATTTTTTTTTGGGGGGGGGGGGGGTGTCTCTTCCAGGTACTCTACGAAGACAAAGCCAAGCATGCTTGCAAAGACATGAAAACTAAGAAAACAAATAATCTTGACACACACAAATTCACCCATGTGAACTTCTTGCAAAGTACCACATGACTTTCAAAACGCACCCATTGCCCCTCTACCATTTGGAGAAAGATACTCACGTACTTTGAGTTCTTGGTAGTTCAAGAGATGGCATGGAGCAAGCTACACATGCTACCTACACTCAAGGTTTCATGCTTTTTGTTTTCAAAGTTTAGGGATTGCATTTGCACTTTGAAATATATCACTAACTTTTATGTGCTTTCAAAAACTTGTCACATTTCTCACAAACAGTCTACAGACTACTATAATGAACACAAAAGGTGTGTCAAAAGCTTTCTTCACTTGTAGAAGTACAACGCATAATGGCATACATACTTCGTAAAGAAAAACGAAAAAAATGAAGGAGTAGCCTACACATGCTATCCACACTTTGAGGTTTTGAGTAGCCGTCCTAGTTGGACGCAGAGAAGTGGGTGGGGATTGCACAAGAGACACAAGACAATCCTGATAGATTTCAGTAGTAGAGAGATGCAGCCAGAGCACGTTTGGAGTCTACTAGAGAGTCACATCTTGGGAGTGGAGGCTACCACACACTTTGACATAAGTTTGTAAGTATTATACGTATGCTTTAAATTCTTGAAATTATGTACGTTATTTGAAGATTTATCTCATGATTAAACCATAATTTTGCAAGAAGTTTCCGTGAAGCGCCTTATGACACGCCGAGAGGAGAAGTATGGGTACCAACATGGACTTGTGGCCCTTTTGACCCAGCTGTCTACAGAAGGAGGGAGAGGATGTCAACTGGGAGGCATTACCATGAGGGTCTTCTTGATACAGTCTCACTCAGTCGTCTTGATACAATCTTCTTGGTATAGTCTTTTTTTGTAGTTGTGGTCTTCTTGATATAGTCTTATGCAATGATTGTATACACTACATTTTCACACTTATGTTTATGGTTTTGCATTCCGTTTGCGATTATGATTCTGGTATGACAATTAGGTTATGGTTATGGTTTTGCAATTATGGTATGGCACGGAGGTTATGGTTATGGTATGACACAGAGGTTTTGGTCATGATTTGGCAATCAAGTTAAGAACTGTTGGCATACAAAAGAAACACAAACACATGCATGGATGTGAGCACAATAGCCATGTACTTGGTTTAGCAAAGCCAAGGTTTTATTCGACAACAAAGCACCCTCCAAGAAGTTAAATAGTGAAATTCTCAGTAACAATTTCAAGAATTGCCCTTGCCTAAAGAAAATACAGTTGTTTGGGGACAAGAAGCCATGGTAAGCATCCATATGACAAAACATCAATAGCTCCATTGACTATTATGACTTTCAATATATTTCGTGTCCTCAGCCTACATTTACCTGCATTTTAAGCCACCATTAAGATATATGCACACAACTTAGAGAGACATGGCCAACAAGTATCCAAGCTTCATTCATACAATTACATAAAGCATGTATAGATGTGTATTTTATAAATGAGAGTACGGATATACCAGACTTTGGCATGTTGATCGAGTTGTTTACCTTGCTTGTACTCAAAATTGGCAGCACCCAAATGAGCTTGGCAAGCAAGTGAAGGGCACATCATTATTAGACCGTGCAAGGGTGGCACTGATGGCTTTGCCAGTAGCTCCCGAGTCCGTCCATGCATACTGCAGAGGTCACTTAGGAAAAAGCAACATACGATATGTAATTGCAAAATGAAGGCCATTCCTTATAGTAATCCTTTTCCCAACCCTTTGGCAAAGCTTGCTTTGATTCCCCGCTTCTTGATAGATTGCACAGTGTCTGAATAGAATTGAAAATCTTTTTCTCTCCAGAAAAAGAGTGCATTGTCCTCAGTTGCGCAATACCCTGCAAGAAATATATATGTACATTGAATCACCATGCGGGCAGGGGAACACATCCTTGATGCACGCACAAGCGTAATAAAGGGTCTAACCTCAAAAGCCACTTTGCTGCTCATGAGTATGTACCTTGGTTTCTAGCAGCAATTCCGATCATCACATAGGCACAAAATCCTCTGGCCAGCACAATGACTGGCAGACCAAAGTGATCAAAGATGACTGCCACACGGAGAGAAAGGCAAGCACCATACCGCACACAAATTGACCCATGTGATGGAACAAGTTCCCTGTCAGTAAAAAAAAACACAAAAATCACAAGCACACTCAATGAGTTTGCAAAAAAAAATAAAATGAAATGACACCTGTACAAGAGAACTAAGAAGCTCAAAAATTGAACCTTAGATCCCAATCGGCTCTTGGACAAGATTGGTATCACTTGGAAAGCCAGCTACAACCTCACCAGTAGATATATTGATGTTAGAAAAGCTCACGTCTTGCGAAAGTAGCTCTTTCACATAGCGAATCCTTAATCATGCAGCTTGTTTTTTTCCGGTGAACATGCATCCACATTGAGACATCTACACTACACAATAGAATGTCTATATTTCTTTTTCAAATAAATTGTACTCATGACATTCTATGCTAATTATCCAAATGCTAAGTGCGAATGAGAACGTAGGCTTACCAGTCTATCCAGTCCCAAATAGCACCAAGATCAGGTAGAATAATAGAGTGCATACTGCAAATAATCATCAAGAGGAAATGTTTCAGTCAAGGGGATGGATATAAATCATGAAATCAAGCTCTTTGCTTGAACAATCTTCAAGCTATTCAAAGAAAATCATAGAAACAAACACATAATTGGAAAGTCAAGCCTTCTAATGGCATTCCCTTACCCTGTTGTTGTTGATTCTAACAGAAGGAATAGTAGGAAACCAAAGCTATTACTTACCTTGCAAACCTGCTTGGCCATGCAATCAGAGTCTGAAAAGCTTCAGATCAAGTCCATGAGCTTCTCGAGGAAAAGAAGAAACATGGGCATGGTTGCGCCATGCACTAAAACGCCAAAGCCACCAGCCAGCATAGTTACTGCATCCACCCAGTCCGTCTGCTCAGATAGCTTGTGGAAGGCCACTGCTAGCCGTAGCACAAAGGCAGCCTACATTTCAGAGCTCTCAGGTCTCTGGATTTCTTCTGTGTCTACCTCTATCATAGAGGAGCAAGAAGATCTCTCTCTCTCTCTCTCTCTCTCTCTCTCTCTCTCTCTCTCTCTCTCTCTCTCTCTCTCTCTCTCTCTCTCTCTCTCTCTCTCTCTCTCTCTCTCTCTCTCTCTCTCTCTCTCTCTCTCTCTCTCTCTCTCTCTCTCTCTCTCTCTCTCTCTCTTTCTTTTGACGCTAACCCTGAGTAACTACACAAGATATTGTTACAACAATTTTTGTCTTGCTTTTTCCATTTTGTACTTTGATGTTGCAACATAACGCAGACTCTAGTCATTGATAAATGATAAAAAACCTCCAAAAAATTTATGAAAGCAATGTATGTATAAGAAACACCTCAAATCTGTGTCAAACAAAAAGACAATGATAAAAAATGTCAGCTGTTACTTGTATTTTTCCATTATTCTCTTGGCCTCCTCCAATGTCAAATTTGGATCGCTGCCATTGGAGGAATTTCCACCTCCACGGTCATCATCATCTTTGTTCAAATAATAGAAGAGATAGTAGCCAACACCACCAATAGCCAGTATAAACAAAGCAATTGAGAAAAAGGACTATAGCAGATACAAGGACCCCACAATGCCAAGGATTGCTACGCCTATTTGCGCCACAGGCCTTGGCACCGACTCCTGCATTTACAAGGTACCAGCTTTGTTCCTGCATCTCTGGCAGTTTTAACTGCAACCGCAAATGCTTTGCATAAGTTGGGAGATTTCTGAGGAACAATCCAAAGAGAAGAAAGCGACTTTCATCTTGAGAACTGCTTGCATTGGAAAGACTTTCAAGCTCCTCTCTGTAACAAAAGTGGTGACGACAGAGAACGGGATGGTATGATTTCACAAAAGCTTGCCACAGTCAGATCCCCCTCAAACACGTGGCGGTTCCTTGCTTGCCAAATAAGGTGCAAGAAGTAGTACCTGATTATTTGAGTGCAGACAAGAAGAGCAGGACTTCTCAACCTGTTACTACCAAAGAACAGATCATTCTTGAAGAACTTAATTTGCTATGTCCTTTGAATCCACTTGCATATTTTCCCAGCCATGTCCCTGATTGTCTGGCATCCCATGAAAAGGTGGGCTAGGTCTTCACTAGCTATTCTGCACCTCGAGAAAACGATCGGACCCAATGCCTCTTTCTTCTATCTTTACGTCCATCGACAGAGCACCCCACATCACTTTCCATAGAAATATCTTCATAAACTGAGGCCACCTTGGATTCCAGATGTTCTCTATGACTCCCTCCCACCGTTTTTCCGGCCAGTGCCTCTTCCATAATTTGTTGAGGGGGCTACACCAATTATCCTCGTGCATTAATGCTTGCTAAATGCCTTTAGAGTGTGGTTTCCAAAGGAGGCTACTCCCGGGCCATCTCCAAGCGTCCCATTCAAAGTTGGATTCACAAATTGGCATCACCACCTTATCAAGCTCTTTCATCACCCTGTAGACTAGTAAGATCTCAAAGCCATTCAGTTGAAATTGGATGGCTAAAGAGTCACCAGTTTTCCAGCACTTCGTATTGCCATCCCAGAATTTCTCTAGTCGAATGAGCCCCTTATTATTCACATTCCTGGCCATTTCTATCCAATAGGGGCTTTGCGACGGCCCCAATATTTTAGAGAGCCAAGGAGACCAGTGCAAAATGGAGTTCTTAAAGTTTCTGGTTACTTTTCCCCATTCCAAAACCTCAACTGCACTTTTGCACTTCCTCATCAACTCCCCTAAGAGTCCACTAGATCTAAGATAATACCACTTTGCGAAGAGAAGTTTGTCGTGCATCACAACCCCCTTCCACTTTCCCCCTTTCGATCCCATTTTTATTGCATCAAGCATATCCTTGGTCATGATAGCCCAAGCTTGGTCCTGTTTAGCCAATGAGACCATAAATTTGGCACAAAGGGCCTCAACATGGGATACACGGTTAAGAATGCCGAGCCCTCCTTGGTCTACCGGGCGAGCAACTACCTCCCGTCTAGCCCACTACCATGGCCGTGAGGTTTTCGTGTTGTTCTTCCAAAGAAACCTTTTTATTGGTTTTAAGAATTCTTTCCAATTATGCTTAGCCATCTTGAGCACAGGGCTGAGGAAAGCAATATACGGGATGATAAAAGCATTAATGACTCTAATCCGGCTTTGGAAGGGGAGGAGAACAAACTCCTATCTTCTCATTTTTTAGCTTGTTTTTTCAAGGACCCATTGAAATCTTTGACTGTGGGTTACGTCCACTCCTACATGGACTCCCAAGTGTCTACATACTCTCCCTTTTGAGATAATCTCTCATGTCCAGACTACATGGTCAAAAGAGTCGTTCTCCGACAAGGAGATTACTCTTGACTTCTCTATATTGCACTTGGATCCCGAGGCATGGCAAATGTTTGCACAATCTCCAGAGCTCTCATGACAAATTTAGGGCACACCTTCGAGAATAGGAGCACACTATGTAACCATGTTAATGTGTAACCAAAACCATGCATGAGAATCTCTCTATCTATGGATCTTACACTACTAAACAAGCCCTCTATGCACAAAAGCTAAAGTAATCATATATTATTCTTTCTATGGTGTTTGTATAGTCGACTTGATCGCCTCCATAATATATAATATACAAATTGTAGATATTGAATCTTTTGAAAAAAAAAACTATTATGAGTTTCCTCTGGAGTTTATCAAATAAATAGGCCTCATATTTAGTACGTTCTCACTAGAATTTTAAGGCTTTCAAAACCAAACAAAACTTAAATCTCTATAAAGATACATTGCAAAAATAAATTTATAATGAGTTCACTTATCCACGTATCAAACCATAATCTTTTTAGCCACTTGTTTTTTATTTAACAAGTGATAAAATCACAAGGCTTGCAATATAAATATTGAAACTGCACACCATCTCATTTGTCATTATTTTTGAGCTTCAAAGTCTGCATGATAGAAAATACGGTTTGAATGCCAGCTTTGAGTAGCTTGATAAACTTTACAAATATCATAAGTCATGATGTAGCTACACACCATAATGCAGAACCTTAGTAAACAGACACAGACATGCGAATACATTCTGCTTCCTTGAGCTCCAGATGGCTACAAAACTCATGAAAATGATTCAACATATTTATAAAAAAGATTACTGTTTCGATTGCAGAATTTCATTCAATTATGCTTTAATCAAGACAAACCTACAAAACATGATCATTAACTTAATCAGCCAAAAGGTAGGGTTGCAAACGCTGACAGAGAAACGGTGGCCCCAATTGCCACAGAGTTGCGCAGCTTTGAAAGCAATACACAGAGAAATCTAGGTTAAAATCGGAAGGGCAATCGCATGGCGTAAAAAGTCGGGAAGGTCAACGGGCTGGAGCGCAGCTAATTTCATGAGCGCCAGAAAATCGTTAAGCTTTGCGGCAGGAGAGTGAAAAAGAGATCAAGGTTATGAGTAGAGAGGTATGGCGGGTGTGTGTGTGTGTGTGTGTGTGTCACAGAGAGAGAGAGAGAGAGAGAGAGAGAGAGAGAGAGAGAGAGAGAGAGAGAGAGAGAGAGAGAGAGCTTTTAACTAGGCTACGAACATTGTGAGGCCACTCGTGCACAACTGCACAGATCAGCTAAAATTAGGGAGACTATTCCCTGTACTATTACTCCTCCCTCCCTCCCTCCTCGAGAACTCTCTTAAATGAGGGTCCTATTCCAAGAGCTACTCCTTCACCCACGCTAAATTTCTACCATTGTTGCTTGCTTTGGTGCCTGCACAAAAGCGTATGCACCCTGACTTGCTTTCATTCCCATCCACACACTGCACACTAGAAGCTCTGGCATCCATAGCTCTAATACACAGAACTTGCTTGCTATCTCCCACATGTCATCCATAAGTGACATGGTCTGCTTTTCCACACAGAGCTTCCATGTCTTGCCTGAAGAAACCCTGTAGGGTAGGAACACATACACACATGAGCAAGCACGTTAGCTCCTCAGAGGTCTTGAATAAGAAGGCTCTCTCTCTCTCTCTCTCTCTCTCTCTCTCTCTCTCTCTCTCTCTCTCTCTCTCTCTCTCTCTCTCTCTCTCTCTCTCTCTCTCTCTCTCTCGCGCACACACACACACAACAACAAAACTGGCATGCAGTTTACGCACATTCTTGGCGGCATTCTTGCATAAGGGATTTTGATGAGGGGAACCAGAACAGATCTGGCGAGCTGTGTGTGTGTGTGTGTGTGTGTATGTGTATGTGTGTGTGTGTGTGTGTGTGTGTGTGTGTGTGTGTGTGTGTGTGAGAGAGAGAGAGAGAGAGAGAGAGAGAGAGAGAGAGACTAAGATTTGGTTCTTCCACAATATGGGGCAGTGGGGGCACAGGTGTAGCTCGAGTACTCCTTGCAACCATCGGAGAGATGCCTCTGCATCCAGACAGAGAGAGAGAGAGAGAGAGAGAGAGAGAGAGAGAGAGAGAGAGAGAGAGAGAGAGAGAGAGAGAGAGAGAGAGAGAGAGAGAGAGAGAGAGAGAGAGAGAGACATGTGTGAGCTAGAACATTACAGACTCTATAGAGCGAGAAGAGAGAGTCTGTGGGAGGCTTCAACTAGAAAGGGGAAAGATGGTTCTGCTTACACTCCGCACCCGCTGGGACCCCAACCTCCTTCATCCTTTGCCCTTTGCTCAGACCGCATCCTTTCTGATTCCAATTTTTAACGATTTTTTGAAAGAAAGCAACAAAAATCGATCACTTGCCGATGGTGACCTTAGCATGAGCAAAACGAGTGCAACCAGCCAGCCAAAACGAATCCTACAGAGGCGAGAGCCTACGTGTGCCTCCCCCTTTTTGGCCGGCAACTGGCTGGCTGGCCGGTGTAGCCCACACCCCACCTGTTCCAGCCATAGCTAGCGTCTGCCTCCCACCCAATTAGAGCGACGCTCTTCACAAAAAAGCACTTTCGGAGGGCTGGCCGGAGCAGTTGTGATCAAGAACGGCAGCCAGTAGTGGAAGATTCCTAAGAATCCTATTGTGGCTGGAGACTAGCCGCCCGGCACGTTGTGCCAGGGCTATCTGGTAGCGATGTCGCAACCTTAATTCTTGCTCAATTTTGCTGGTGGGAGCAACAACTCTCTCTTTCTCTCCCCCTAGTATGACGGTTTATCGTCCCTCGAGCACCTGTGGCACCATCTACCTCTTTGCCTCCCTATGGCTGGCATCGTACGCCTTTCCTAATTTGGCTCACAGCTCCTAGCTCGCCACCTCGTTCCATGCCACATGAAAGAGGCCCTCGATATTATTACGATAATAGAGTACATAATAGAGTAGTGTAGATATTGTCAAGATCTCATTCACCGAAAAAAAATCCATTGGTTGCTTTTCCCAAGATCCAAGCAATAAAACAAATGATAACTAATTTATGCACCAATCAAAAAGTAAGATTTTTTAAAAAAAAATTCTATTTCTTGAATAACCTTGTGGCTCTTTTTTTTTTTAGCAATGAAATGAAAAGGTGGTGAAAGAACTACTCAAAATGCAAAAGGTGATGGATTTGTGGAGCCACCAGGCCTAAATCTTTATCATTTTTAACCTGCTTTCAATGTTTCATCCTTTTAAAAGCAGTCCAAAATTCTTTCCTTCATAAACGAGCATTCATTTCATATTTCAAAATTCAAGATATGTCCATCATTAGATTTACACTCTCTCCATTTAAATGAGTTCCCACTATCTTATTTCAACCAATCAACATTTTTGGTCTATCAAAAAATGCTTGAAAATATAACTTAACTTTTTTTCTATTTTAGTCAGCAAAAAGAGAAGGCAGCTAGATATCATTAATTCGCAAAAGCAGCCAGATGTCGTATCAAATTATGTACAACAAAATCTTGAGTGTAGCCATAACTTATAAGCAGAGAAGGTCGCTCATATTGCCGCATACATATGTCTCTTTTGAGCACATCCAAGGACTTGAGCGATTAAAAATTGGAACCTGTAAAGATCGACTTTACAATGCTTTGAATAATTTCCCAACGTTCAATCAACTTCGTTTTATGGCATTGTCTCTCTCTCTCTCTCTCTCTCTCTCTCTCTCTCTCTCTCTCTCTCTCTCTCTCTCTCTCTCTCTCTCTCTCTCTCTCTCTCTCTCTCTCTCTCTCTCTATCTATCTATCTATCTATCTATCTATCTATCTATCTACGAGCTCATTACGGATGTCCATGGCTTTCAACGTAGAGTAGATAGATAGAGAGAGAGAGAGAGAGAGAGAGAGAGAGAGAGAGAGAGAGAGAGAGAGAGAGATTACAAAGATTACACGTTGATACAAACAACCAAAAGGAGCATGAAACACTTCCAAAGATTACACGCTGAGACAAACAGCGAACAGGAGCATGAAACATTGAGACACACAGACAGAGATGAAACGATGGAATTTATTTTGATGACAAGAGCCTAGTAATCATTGGAATCTGCTGCCCTCAATAGCCATTTTGCAACCATTTTGGTGGAGATTGAATCCAGGTCGAGGATCCCCAGTCCTCCTTATAATTTTGGTAAGCAACAGATAGACCATGCTACTTTAGGAATTTTGTGGAGGTGTTGGTTTCCTCCCCATAAAAAGTTCCTTGCCATTGAGAAGGCTTTCTGAAGCTGGTACTTGGCAGGGGTCCAACATGATAGGAAGTATATTAGGCTGGACAGTATAAAGTGGTTTAGAACAAATGTTCTTGAAGCAATAGAAGAATTGTAATTATTCCATTTGGAGATTTCATTCCTGAATCTGGAGAGTACCCAATCCCATCTTTGAGTAAGAGTCACTTTGAATCCCATTGGGGTCTAAAAATTTATCCATCTGGAATGTGCTTACATCGTGCATTAAGAATGATGTTAGGAGCAGTGCCAGAGGAGATTTTATACCCTTTCTTGGAGTGATTTATGACTAAGCCACTCCACTGGCTTGACAAAAGACTCCTAGACACTTCCAAAATGTGGTGAAAGTCTGAACATCCCTAGCCATAATTCCATTTGTATCATCTGCAAACTGCTGCAAACAAAGGTCCTTGTCTGCCCCAGGTATTTTAATTCCTTTGAGAGTCCCTTTATCCAATGCATCTTGCCGATAGCTACGAGCTAGCTGCTACTCCCCTCCATGCATGAGCGGTTGAGCTAGCGACTGCAGCCTCTCTCTCTTTGGGGAGTGCACATCCTTCCAAGTGCATGCTACGCGGGTCTGTATTGAAAACAAATTTGAGGTGCGAGCGAGCCATCCCTCTCGACTGCAGACCCCCGCCCTGCTCACCTTGGCAGCCCCAATTCTTTGTAGCATGCACCTGCGCAATGCGCAGAAACCGGCCATGATTATCTGTGTGTATTAGAGAGGCAAGAAGAAGAAGAAGAGGATGAAACTATCCCGAGAGAGAGAGAGAGAGAGAGAGGGTCGGAGGGGACAATTGTCTTGTGAATGCCATTCCCACTTGTGGGAGCCCAGCAAGGCATGAGACTGCAATGATGAAAATGATGGCCACGGACTCTCAGATGCCTCTTTTGCCTGACACTCGTCAATGAGACGGTGTAATTTGAGCTACTCATGTGCCATGTAATCAGAGGATCATGCTTTAGAGAGAGGATGATGATGATGCCTGTTTCGCCATACCAGGTGCAAATACCCATGGAAGAAGTATTATGCAAGGAGGGAGATGACCTATTGTAACATTTCGATCTTCAGCAGGGTGGTTGGCTTCTTCTATTCTGATTCATGATTTTTCCTCTATGGTTCCTGTTTGGTGTCAGGCAAGGTGGTTGCTCCCTAAGTAATTGTTGCAGATTACAAGGTTGTACTCGAGAATCAGTTGACTAGAGATGAGGCTTTACATTTTTATCATGGATCATCCATTAATCTTATTCACTTTTGGATTTGGAAAGTCTGGAAAGCAGGTGCATTTAGTGTGATTTTGTATTGTCATCAATCTAAACTGCAGTTAGGGCTCATTTCTCCACCATAGAGACAGTTCTTTGAGATAAAGGTAGCTAAGGTTTCAGACGCACTTATGTTCCTGCTTTATCAATTAGTTTCCGAAATTCTTTGAGTGTGTTGACATTGACAAACTTGTGGAAGGCCACTACTAGCCGTAGCACAAAGGCAGCCTGCATTTCAGAGCTCTCAGGTCTCCGGATTTCTAATCTTCTCTGTCTACCAGCTCTGTCATAGAGGAGCAAGAAGAACTCTCTCTCTCTCTCTCTCTCTCTCTCTCTCTCTCTCTCTCTCTCTCTCTCTCTCTCTCTCCCGCTAACCCTGAGTAACTACACAAGATATTGTTAGAACAGTTTTTGTCTTGCTTTTTCCATTTTGTGCAACATAACGCAGACTCTAGTCATTGATAAATCATAAAAAACCTCCAAAACAATATGAGAGCAATGTACGTATAAGAAACACCTCAAATCTGTGTCAAACAAAAAGGCAGTTATTCTCCTGGCCTCCTCCAGTGTCAAATCTGGATCGCTGCCATTGGAGGAATTCCCACCTCCACGGTCATCATCATCTTTGTTCAAAGAATAGAAGAGACAGTAGCCAACACCACCAATAGGCAGTATAAAACAAAGCAATTGAGAACAATTAGGACTGCAGCACATACAAGGACCCCACAATGCCAAGGATTGCTACGCCTGCTTGCGCCACAGGCCTTGGCACCGACTCCTGCATTTACTGTTCCTGCATCTCTGGCAGCTTTAACTGCAACCGCAAATGCTGAGCAACAATATTCCGAAGAGAAGGAAGCGGCGTTCTTCTTGTGAACTGCTTGCATTGAGAAGAATTCCAAGGTCCGCTGATCTGTAGCGAAAGTGGTAATGCAGTGAGTGCGTGCCATTTTTGTCGTATCAAATTATATACAACAAAATCCTGTGTGAAAGAGAGAGAGAGAGAGCGCTTACAAAGGTTACACGCTGAGACATACAGCCAACAGGAGCATGAAACGCTTACAAAGATTACACTCTGAGACAGACAGCCAACAGGAGCATGAAACGCTGAGATAGACAGACAAAGATGAAACGATGGAATGTGCATGGGGCGCATCGTCACGGCATCCTCCTAATTTCTGAGGAGCCGTTAACATCCCCATGCATCTTTTATGTTCCAGCACCTACGTCGTTACTGTGGCCATCAGGAAGAAAGGACAATATTATCAGCAACGCTAATGAGGACTAGCTCTGTGGTTAGTCAATGTTTGTCATGGTCATCATGGGCCACAGAAACGCCGCTTTCTGCATGCAGCCTCTAGCCATAGATGAAGGCTAGAGGCTCCAGCATTGCTGGTGGCCCTTCTGCTACTGTTGTGTGTGTGTGTGTGTGTGTGTGTGTGTGAGAGAGAGAGAGAGAGAGAGAGAGAGAGAGAGAAGACTTTTACCAGGCCGGAGCGCGCTGGAGAAAGCAGCTGGTAGCCATAGCTGAGGCTTCAAGGCTCGAGAGAGACTAGAGAGAGAGGGAGCGTGAAAGAGAGAGTATTGGGCGGGAGACGGCGACGTCGTAAATGACTTATTTATAACGGATTTAAGGGCACACTCCCCCGCTCATGTGAGACTTAGCTATCAAGCTATGAGTAATCTGTAATTGTGCATAACGAGCTCCATTTCAAAATAAAAGGAGGCCACCAAGTGACTCAATGGTCACACGCTTTTTCAGTGGAGAGCTTTCACTACCACCTAGAGGTTATGTGGCCACACTATTCGGTGATTTTAGAAGGTACGTGCCTAGCGTTGCAGGCTTGAATATTAGCAAGCTTTGCACTATCTATCGCAAGTTGGCGGCCAAGGTAGAGGCGAGACACATATGCCACAGAATCATGCAATCATTGCGTCATTAAGGAGTTCCCTTGCGCAACAACTTTGCCGATTTTGGCTTGTAGTTACACAAGTGTAAGCTTAGTAGGGCAGACCGGGCTCAATAATCTACGTGTGACCACAATGGGGGGACTCAGTTATTTGCTCAAATAGCTGATAATTGAGCCTCCTGTAATCACCACCTTAGTTTTTTGGCCTTGCTCAAACTGTCCTGGCATGCACTTGTTCATTGTAACTCCACGCCCTTTTTGAGGAGCTGACAAAGAGGGAAAGTAATAGATGTCACTTGTGGTAGGAACCACATAAAGAAATTGGTCCAGCCAAGAAATCTCTGAAGGTTCCTCGTGTTTGAGGAAGGGGAGTAATTTCGAATGGCGAGAAGTTTGGATGGGTCCATCTCAATGATGTCTACACAGAGATGACAAAGCCCATAAATATGAGCTTAATTAGTAGTACCTCAAAGTTACAGTTCTTGAGTTGAAGTCGTACCTTGTATATCTGAATGCACTTAAGGACTTCACAAAGAACTGATAGGTTTGGATGCCATGTATGCATATGCATCCATGTGTCATCAAGGTAGGCCAAATTAACAACACGATCTTGAATAAGGCCATAGAAAATGGGTGTTTGGTGATCTTTGAAAGATGTTGGCTAAATCCTTAGTGATCTCGTCGAGCCGATTGGGGCTCTAAAAGCGATCTTATGGGCATGATTATAGTGTAAGGGGGGCTTGCCAATCTGTAGAGGCCAGAACGATCTAGGGAAGGAAAGGAGAGTGACTTGCGTAATTCATCTAGAAGGTTGTCTACTTGAGGCGAGGGGTAAAGGTCATGGGTAGTGATCGTATTGAGCCTCTAAAATCCATCCAACGACGATACATGCCATCGTTCTTACAAACAAGATGGGGCTCAGAGGCCCATAATAGGAAGACGTTTGCGAGGGAGAACGTAAAAATCATGAGAATATGTATTATAAAAAGAAAAGTGCAAGTAGCCATTGTGTGATAGTGATACCCTTAATGTTATCTCCAAGGAAAACTGCAACAGGGTTTGTGGTATTTGTGCTTAAACCTAATGTGAAAACTAAGTACTAGCTAATAGAAGAAATGGTCCTACCAGTATCTAATAATGCCTCCTGAGTGTGCCTTGAAGTTTAACCATTGTGGAGCACACCACACATCCAAAAGAAGCCACGGGTTGTCCTTGCAAGTGATGCCGTTTCGCTTTTTGAAGCAGTGGTATAAGGGTTTCCACATCTGGGTGGAAACATGAGTGGGTGGTACACTTTTAGGGGTGGGAGTTGTTTTCAATAGCCACAAAATAGCTCCTTTTATAACAAATTTACAAAACAAAAAGAGTTCAAAATCTATCTTCAAGTACAATAACAAATAATCAAGAAAATTCTTGCGAGGATATATTTGCAGCATGCATGAGACAGCTACACTGCACGATGGAGTCTTTCTTCTTGCACACTCCACAGAGGTTCTTGTTGCACCATGGCCATGACATACCTCTGTCTCTCTCTCTTTCTCTCTCTCTCTCTCACACTCACTCACACAAACACACACACTTGTTTTCTCTCTCTTTCTCTCTCTCTCTCTCTCTCTCTCTCTCTCTCTCTCTCTCTCACACACCACACACACACACACCACACACACACACACACACACACACACACACACACACAACAAACGAGAGAGAGAGAGAGAGAGAGAGAGAGATGAGACAAATTTCATGTGTAGTGAAGAGGAAGATAGAGGGGGAGAGAGATGGGCCCATAATAACTCCCTTTTTCAGCATGTCTTATACCCGGTTGATCTTAACATTGAAAGTTGGGAAGGATCTTTGTGAGGGCAATATTCTGACGGTGTTGAATTTGTTGCACAAGAATATTAGTATCAAAAATAGGAGGGTTGCTCTGTGTCGCTTTTTCTCTGTTTTGGAACAATTCAGAAGGTGACCAAGTAGTCTATGTAGGTCGTGCGTGTGTGTCTACATTGACACGTGTTTGTTGGACGTGGACAAATTTTGGGCCTTCTTGATAGGAGATAAAGGGAACATGGCGTTTTCTCGGAGGAATTAAGTGCTTAATTTCAAAGTGAAGACATCCTTTAGATTTGACAAACCAATTACACCATGTGTGATAGGAAAATGTTTGCTAGGGAGAACGTAAAAATCATGAGAATATCACAAGGAACTTTAATTCAATTCCTACATAGCCAAAAAAAAAGACTTTCCTAGATAAAACTTGAGCATATGCAGTAGAAGTCCAAACTAGTAAAAACGGAACCTTTTATTACACTACAAGAGGTTGTGTGCTCTTGTGACGCTGTTAGCGACGGAAATACATTGGGTTTTTATAACCCCCGGCGTCGCTAAAACCGTCGCTACGAGCGTCGCTATATGCGTCTCTATACAGCGACGGTCATAGCGATGGTCATAGCGACGATTATAGCGACGTTTACACAGAAAACTATAGCGACGCTACAGAGCCATAAATAGCGACGGTTATAGCGACGCCCGAGAGAATTTTTTTTTGGTGACAGGGCATTGAATGCCCTGCCACCCATCAACCATATTGTACTTGATTCACTTTTTAAAAAAAGTGCAAGAGTAGATAATAGACCCAAAATAGTCACCCACAAGACGCATTGTTCGCAAAATTGACAATTGTACACATCATAGGCAAAATGAATTGATTGGCAAATGTAATAATGACAATTGTACAACATCATAGGCATAAAGAATTGATTGGCAAAAGGAACTGCGGTGACAAATGTAATAATATACATGGTTCAAAAAGACGTATAAAATCCGTTTCATGATACATAAGCTATGAGAAACCCTAAACTAATGCTATCTAGCTACGGCTAAACTGACATCATCTAGTTAGACGTCTCATCGCGTCCAAGCGGCGTATTTGTCGGATTCTGCAAAAAAAGACAATAAGACATCTTTCAGTAAGTATAAACATATAGCGACATTTATAAAACAATACAAAAAATAGAAAAGAGTAAACCCTAATACTAACCATGCCGCCGCGAGAACTGAGAATGTCCATTAGGGCGTTTAAGCCCTTCTTGCCTGCGTACTCGTGCTCGTACGGTGTGGGATCACGTCCTGTCATCGACCACTGTCAAAACATACAAATATTTCATTATGTTAGAATTAAAAAACTCATAAACCCTAAACTATCGAACATAAAGAGCAATGCGAAAACACATACAAAATTGGCCTCAAATGATGCCCATCCACCGCTCCCCAAGTGGTGTGAGCTCCCTGTCTCTACTCGCGCTCTGGCTGCATCCTTTTGTTGCTTCCACTTGTCGGGATTCTCGCGCGCTGCTTTCTTCGCATTCTTCGAATCTTCTTTGGCCAGCCAATCTGGCCTGTTCCACCCATGCTTGATTGCTTTTTGCACTTCGGAACGCTTGTGTTTGCAGTATTCGCGTATTCGAATCTTCATCAGGTCTTCATTGAAGCGCTGATCCCGTGTTGGAACGGGAAACTCATCATGAAGTATGTTGATGACTCTGTTTTTTAAATCACTTGGTACTTCACTCCATTTGTTTAGTATGTAGTGTCTAAACAGCTGAGAGCAGAGACCACGCATGCGCGCGATCACCTTCTTGACGTCATCATCCATGATGATGCCGCCGCTGAAGTCGACGGAGTAAGACAAGCCCTCTGGCCGGTGACGCGTGAACCTAGGTGTCCCGGCAAAGGTCTCTAGCGGCGTGTCGATGGGGGTACGGACGTCAGGTGTCTCCACCGGCGTCTGGGCCTCGAAGCGAGGAGTGTCGAGTGGGGTGGCTCCTGGCGGAGTAGGTAGAGGTGTGTAGCTGCTAGGAACAGTCAGTCGTGCAAAACCTGGCGTAGATGGCGATGCTGTGGTTGGTGTGGGGGCGGGCAAAGAAGGGGAGCGTAAAGAGCCTCGTCGAACACGAGGTGGTGTGGAGGCATCGGTGGCGGAATCCCCACAACAACCGCCACCGCCACCACTAGAGCGCCGGTGTCTAGACGAGTGTGAAGCTCGTCTCGTCGACGCCGAAGCTTCGGAGCGCGCTGAATGCTCCGAAAGAGAGGGAGATGCGGATGGAGTAGGAACGCGCGATGATGCGCCAGAGCGATGACGCTCCACGTACCACTGTCTCTGCTGCGGTGACAAAGAAGAAAGAAACTCCTCATCATCCATACCTGCATTAAACACACGAATATTTAAACTTAATATTGAATGAATAGAGTAGACAATGACGCAAAGACCACTAAATACAATGACGTAATGACGCATATAAATACAATGACGCAATGAATTGAGTGATAGAAGAGGCAAGTCGAAAACTCAGAATTTTCAATCAAAAGATGTGACTTAGAGAGCCAGAGCTTTTACAACACGGAGCGAAAATTGTTCAAATACAATATTTGTGGCTTTAAGAGATCTCTCTCTCATCTTCGCATAACTCAGCATAACTTCCTATATCTATATAGAGCTCTCCGTTTAAACACATATCCTCTGTTTCATTTTGTAGCTCCTCTGCATGCACCCCATATAGAGTAGTAGCATCGGTATGCTCGTCTGGCACCACCGCAACGGCTTCTGATTGAGCATCTTCTATGATCTCCTCCATTGATGCCATTGTGATTGGCACATGGTAGCCTTCATACGTCCTTGCACTACGAGGGGCTACCTCTATGACGTACCACCAGTTTGATGTAGACTTTGTAGGATGAAATATTACCTGCCAGAGCCACATAACTTACATGAGAACTTTCAAGCACATAACTTGTAAAAGGGGGATATTAACTATTTACATAATTACTTGTTCACAATGCTCGGGTAGTACGAAAGTGTCTCTTAGGTCAGTCCATTTCTTAGTAGAATCCACCTCAAGAAAACCATACTCTCCTCTACGCACAGTAGCGTTGCGACCCTCCATGATTATCTTGAACCATTGCAGGTCGAACAAGTCGACAAAAAATCCTCTGTAATCGATCTTCAAAATCTCTTGCAGCGTGCCGAAGTAAGTGAGTTCCGCCACCACAGGATCTGCATCAGAGGAACGTCGTCGACTAGACTGTTCAAATTTTGCCATGATTCCACAATCTTGAGTAAAACGCTTTTTGTCGATTCGTTCCACCCTAAAATGTCGACCTTTACACCATGCTGCTGTGTATGACTTATACTACAACGAACAAAGATTATGAGTGGCCGTTCAAACGTTTATAAATAAAGTCACTTGCTAGTCGTACATTGCAAACTTACCTTGGTCGCGCAACCCCGAGAGTACTCCCACTCTTTCTCAGTCACTTCATCACCGCATTGTTGTGCGCTTTTCAATTGGTTGTGCAACCATCTTAAGCTCATAAAGGTTGGTAGGCTCTCCAAAACCGTCGGATAGTGCATCGGTGGTCGTCTTCCCCGTCTCCACTCGATTCGTGCCCTTTGTCGCTCTTGCTTTGCATCCTCATATTGTGAAATCCAATTTTGCATCACTGGATTGTGAAGCATGCAAAATCGGTTGATTTTAGCCTCTAGATCTTCCGTCATCTTCTTCTCAACACCGAGATTGCACATGACAATCCGAGATATGCGCTCATCATCTATGGTTCGCCATAGCGTGTCCCGGGCTTTATCAAATCCGTCTAGCCACTCTCCAATGTACACTAGGGACTCTGATACCAACCAACCTTCTGACATGCTACCCTCCGGACGTGCCTTTTGACGCACATATCCCTTAAGCATTTTCATGAAACGTTCTAAGAATAACATCCATCTGGAATGAACTGTGCCAGCTATTTCCACCTCATCAACTATGTGAACAAGAAGATGCACCTGAATGGTTAGCATGGTAGTAGGAAAATGTTTCTCAAACATGCACACAAGCTCCGCAGCATTTAGTTTGGCGAATGGTATGGAGTCTACGTTGATCTCCTTTTGTGAGATCCATTGCACCAGCTTTGCAAGTTTGTAGATTGTGTTACGGATGTCGAGAGACAAACATCCCTCAATGGCAACTGGTAAAATAAACTGTAAAGTATGTGCAGCAATGATATTAAAGTCCACATTTTATGCAATGATATTAAAGTCCACTATGAATGTACCTGACACATTTTATGCCAATCGTGTGACTTCAAACCGGTAAGCTTTCCTTCTTTAGTAAAACACGTTCGGAGCGAGTGCATTACGCCAGTGGGGGTCTGCAAAGATCGAATGGTCTGTTTTACTTTGCGTTGTTGGGCTCCTGTGAAAATCCATGGTGCTTTAGGGAGTTTTATCGATCCATCAGACGCTGTTTGCGGCCAATATTTCTCCATACGATCCACATTTCTAAGGTCAATTCTGGCTCCCAAAGTATCTTTCTTGCCGGTCAGATGGTCCCATAGTAGATTACCCACATTCTTGAATATGTGCATTGGATCGAGCAAGTGATTGATCATGAGTCAGGGCCAGTATGGTAACTCGTACCATAGAGATAGTCTCTTCATCCCTGAAGGCAATCCATCATCGCACATCTCCTTCTGCTCTAACCATGCTTGTGCAGACATCCTTGGTGGCTCTCTTCCCAAAAAGCCGTCGCGTAACACATGATTCTCTGGAAGATACGCTTGATGACCTTCGTAGATTTGCTTCTTCAGTGAGGGCGCCCTACGTGCATTCAGTCTAGGTCCACATGTGACACATGCTCTGTATCCGCTTGTTTGAAGCCCTGCATGTATACACATGATAATAGATCAACTATGGGAAAAAAAAAGATTTACAGTGTCTGAGTGAGGAGTGTCAATAGATCACCTAAGCATTCTGTTAGCCCGGGATAGTCATGCATGGTCCACATTAGAATGCCTCTTATCAAAGCATTCTGTCGTCCACCACCTCTATGCCAATCCACAATTGTTGTAGCTCTTCCAATAGTGGATGAAGATACACATCCATATTCCCCACTTTATATCACCCTGGCACAATCAAGCTTAGCCATAGGTGCCCCTTCTTCGTAGTCAACCACGGGGGAATGTTGTAGTTGACGATGACAACGGGCCATACACTGTAAGATGTTGATCTTTGACCAAATGGATTTACGCCATCCATAGCCAGGCCTAAGCGCAAATTTCGAGCTTCCCTGGCAAAATCCGACCATGTTCCATCTATATGTTTCCAGGCTGCGCAATCTGCAGGAATTCGTAGCACACCATCCGAAGATTTATTCTCCTCATGCCATGATGCTAGGGCGGCCATGGACTTACATTCGAAGAAATGCTTGATGCGAGGAAGCAGAGGATCAAAATGTCGCAAAACCTTTTGTGGAATTTTTGTCCCGTGGAGATCTACTCGATATCTTTGGGAATCACATTTCGGACACTTCTCCATGTCTATGTATTCCCCTCTGAAAAGAATGCAGTCATTAGGACAAGCGTGGATAGAATTGTAATCCATCTCCAAGTTTCGCAAAATCTTTCTTGCTTCATCTCGGGAATGTGGCATCACATTGTCAGCTAGTAGTATGTGCTCTTTAAGCAGTCTACACAACATAAAAATACAATACAGTCGTGTAAAAATCTATCAGATCATTATACATTTAGAGTTTTATTAAAGTAAACTCATTGTAATAGATCACCTGAAAAGCGTTGTGACGCTAGTGTCACTCCATCCAAACTTTGCCTGCATGTTGAGAAGAACCAGGAGTGCTTTCAATCTAGACATACGTGCTCCATTATACAATGGCATATAGGCTTCACTTTTCATATCATCATAGATAAGCCTTTCTGAATCCATGATCGTCTCGATCATTTCATCAAGCTCGGGCTCAAACATTGCCTCGTTGGGAATGTGCTCTGCATGATCATCCCCCGAGCTGTGAGAGGCTACATCTTGTGGCCTCACATATGCTGCTTGACCAAAGCGCCTGCGAACACGTCTATTGGGTTGCAAGATTGCTGCTTGTTGGCCAACGTCAGAGTCCGACGAGTTATAATTGGCAACAACTCGATCTATAATAGATGGATCGAACTCGCCAAATTCGTGAACGTGCTGCAAAGAAACACGTCTTGTCCGTCGCACAGCATGCTTGCATGGATTACAAGGACATAAGACCCTCGTTGAGAGATAGGTGTTTCGGTTGGACGGTCCCACATCCTCGTCACTACTCATAATGAGGATAAAAATCTTATAATCTGGACAACAAATTTAATATTCTATTGGAATTCTTCGTCTATCTCTCTCTCTCTCTCTCTCTCTCTCTCTCTCTCTCTCTCTCTCTCTCTCTGTCTCTCTCTCTCTTTACCTCACATTCTCTAGTCATGTCCAATTCCCGCACACCTCGGTCTAGAGGTGCACGCAGATCAGAACCACCGGGTTATAATCTCGTGTTTATTGGTCAATACCTATATTTGTGGGTACAAGAAATCTACAGACCCACGTCTACATGATACTGCATGTAGTGGACAAAACCCCTTTGCCTCTTCTCTAGCTGTAGCACTTCACAGCATCTCACTACAAGAGGTTCTGTGCTCTTGTGACGCTGTTAGCGACGGAAATACATTGGGTTTTTATAACCCCCGGCGTCGCTAAAACCGTCGCTACGAGCGTCGCTATAGGCATCGCTATAGGCGTAGCTATGAGCGTCGCTATATAGCGACGCATATAGCGACGCCTATAGCGACGATTACACAGAAGACTATAGCGACGCTCATAGCGACGCTACAGAGCCTTAAATAGCGACGCTTATAGCGACGCCCGAGAGAATTTTTTTTTAGTGGCAGGGCATTGAATGCCCTGCCACCCATCAACCATATTGTACTTGATTCACTTTTTTAAAAAAGTGCAAAGGTAGATAATAGACCCAAAATAGTCACCCACAAGACGCATTGTTTGCAAAATTGACAATTGTACACATCATAAGCAAAATGAATTGATTGGCAAATGTAATAATGACAATTGTACAACATCATAGGCATAAAGAATTGATTGGCAAAAGGAACTGCGGTGACAAATGTAATAATATACATGGTTCAAAAAGACGTATAAAATCCGTCTCATGATACATAAGCTATGAGAAACCCTAAACTAATGCTATCTAGCTACGGCTAAACTGACGTCGTCTAGTCAGACGTCTCATCGCGTCCAAGCGGCGTATGTGTTGGATTCTGCAAAAAAAGACAATAAGACAGCTTTCAGTAAGTATAAACATATAACGACATTTATAAAACAATACAAAAAATAGAAAAAAGTAAACCCTAATACTAACCATGCCGCGCGAGAACTGAGAATGTCCATCAGGGCGTTTAAGCCCTTCCTGCCTGTGTACTCGCGCTCGTACGGTGTGGGATCACGTCCTGTCATCGACCACTGTCAAAACATACAAAGATTTCATTATGTTAGAACTAAAAAACTCATAAACCCTAAACTATCGAACATGCATAAAGAGCAATGTGAAAAGACTTACAAAATCGGCCTCAAATGATGCCCATCCGCCGCTCCCCAAGTGGTGCGAGCTCCCTGCCTCTACTCGCGCTCTGGCTGCATCCTTTTGTTGCTTCCACTTGTCGGGATTCTCGCGCGCTGCTTTCTTCGCATTCTTCCAATCTTCTTTGGCCAGCCAATCTGGCCTGTTCCACCCATTCTTGATTGCTTTTTGCACTTCGGAACCCTTGTGTTTGCAGTATTCGCGCATTCGAATCTTCATCAGGTCTTCATTGAAGCGCTGATCCCTTGTTGGAACGGGAAACTCATCATGAAGTATGCTGATGACTCTGTTTTTTAAATCACTTGGTACTTCACTCCATTTGTTTAGTATGTAGTGTCTAAACAGCTGAGAGCAAAGACCACGCATGCGCGAGATCACCTTCTTGCCGTCATCATCCATGATGATGCCGCCGCTGATGTCGACGGAGTAAGGCAAGCCCTCTGGCCGATGACGCGTGAACCTGGGTGTCCCGGCAAGGGTCTCTAGCGGCGTGTCGATGGGGGTACGGACGTCAGGTGTCTCCACCGGCGTCTGGGCCCCGAAGCGAGGAGTGTCGATTGGGTGGCTCCTGGCGGAGTAGGTAGAGGTGTGTAGCTTCTAGGAACAGTCAGCCGTGCAAAACCTGGCGTAGATGGCGATGCTGTGGTTGGTGTGGGGGCGGGCAAAGAAGGGGAGGGTAAAGAGCCTCGTCGAACACGAGGCGGTGTGGAGGCATCACTGGCGGAATTCCCACAACAACCGCCACCGCCACCACTAGAGCGCCGGTGTCTAGACGAGTGTGAAGCTCGTCTCATCGACGTCGAAGCTTCGGAGCGCGCCGAATGCTCCGAAAGAGAGGGAGATGCGGATGGTGTAGGAACGCGCGATGATGCGCCAGAGCGATGACGCTCCACGTATTACTGTCTCTACTGCGGTGACAAAGAAGAAAGAAACTCCTCATCATCCATACCTGCATTAAACACACGAATATTTAAACTAAATATTGAATGAATAGAGTAGACAATGACGCAAAGACCATTAAATAAAATGACGTAATGACGCATATAAATACAATGACGCAATGAATCGAGTGATAGAAGAGGCAAGTCGAAAACTCAGAATTTTCAATCAAAAGATGTGAGCGCAAGTAGAAAAGAGCGTTATACACCATGGAAGGTACTTAGAGAGCCAGAGCTTTTACAACACGGAGTAAAATCGTTCAAATACAATATTTGTGGCTTTAAGAGATCTCTCTCTCATCCTCGCATAACTCAGCATAACTTCCTATATCTATATAGAGCTCTCCGTTTAAACACATATCCTCTGTTTCATTTTATAGCTCCTCTGCATGCACCCCATATAGAGTAGTAGCATCTTGATGCTCTTCTGGCACCACCGCAGCGGCTTCTGATTGAGCATCTTCTCTGATCTCCTCCATTGATGTCGTTGTGATTGGCACATGGTAGCCTTCATACGTCCTTGCACTACGAGGGGCTACCTCTATGACGTACCACCAGTTTGATGTAGACTTTGTAGGATGAAATATTACCTGCCAGAGCCACATAACTTACATGAGAGCTTTCAAGCACATAACTTGTAAAAGGGGGATGTTAACTATTTATATACTTACTTGTTCACAATGCTCGGGTAGTACGAAAGTGTCTCTTAGGTCAGTCCATTTCTTAGTAGAATCCACCTCAAGAAAACCAGACTCTCCTCTACGCACAGTAGCGTTGCGACCCTCCATGATTATCTTGAACCATTGCACGTCGAACAAGTCGACAAAAAATCCTCTGTAATCGATCCTCAAAATCTCTTGCAGCGTGCCGAAGTAAGTGAGTTCCGCCACCACAGGATCTGCATCAGAGGAACGTCGTCGACTAGACTGTTCAAATTTTGCCATGATTCCACAATCTTGAGTAAAACGCTTTTTGTCGATTCGTTCCACCCTAAAATGTCGACCTTTACACCATGCTGCTGTGTATGACTTATACTACAACGAACAAAGATTATGAGTGGCCGTTCAAACGTTTATAAATAAAGTCACTTGCTAGTCGTACATTGCAAACTTACCTTGGTCGCGCAACCCCGAGAGTACTCCCACTCTTCTTCAGTCACTTCGTCACCGCATTGTTGTGTGCTTTTCAATTGGTTGTGCAACCATCTTAAGCTCATGAAGGTTGGTAGGCTCTCCAGAACCGCTGGATAGTGCATCGGTGGTCGTCTTCCCCTTCTCCACTCGATTCGTGCCCTTTGTCGCTCTTGCTTTGCATCCTCATATTGTGAAATCCACTTTTGCATCACTGGATTGTGAAGCATGCAAAATCGGTTGATTTTAGCCTCTAGATCTTCCGTCATCTTCTTCTCAACACCGAGATTGCACATGACAATCCCAGATATGCGCTCATCATCTATGGTTCGCCATAGCGTGTCCCGGGATTTATCAAATCCGTCTAGCCACTCTCCAATGTACACTAGGGACTCTGATACCAACCAACCTTCTGCCATGCTACCCTCCAGACGTGCCTTTTGACGCACATATCCCTTAAGCGTTTTCATGAAACGCTCTAAGAAGAATATCCATCTGGAATGAACTGTGCCAACTATTTCCACCTCATCAACTATGTGAACAAGAAGATGCACCTGAATGGTTAGCATGGTAGTAGGAAAATGTTTCTCAAACATGCACACAAGCTCTGCAGCATTTAGTTTGGCGAATGGTATGGAGTCTACGTTGATCTCCTTTTGTGAGATCCATTGCACCAGCGTTGCAAGTTTGTAGATTGTGTTACGGATGTCGAGAGACAAACATCCCTCAATGGCAACCGGTAAAATAAACTGTAAAGTATGTGCAGCAATGATATTAAAGTCCACATTTTATGCAATGATATTAAAGACCACTATGAACGTACCTGACACATTTTATGCCAATCGTGTGACTTCAAACCGGTAAGCTTTCCTTCTTTAGTAAAACACGTTCGGAGCGAGTGCATTACGCCAGTGGGGGTCCGCAAAGATCGAATGGCCTCTTTTACTTTGCGTTCTTGGGCTCCTGTGAAAATCCATGGTGCTTTAGGGAGTTTTATCGATCCATAAGACGCTGTTTGCGGCCAATATTGCTCCATACGATCCACATTTCTAAGGTCAACTCTGGCTCCCAAAGTATCTTTCTTGCACCCATGCCAAGTATGATAGATTGATTATGCCATTTCCCTCTTGAATAATAGGTCTTGAGTTCAACTCCTTGTCGGCTAGATCTTTAGGTCTTTTAATTTTAATTAGTTTCCTACGATGTTAAATTAGTTTCTCTCTCTTTCTCTCTCAATGTGTGTGCGTTTTTTTGGATCGTATGCATGTTTTCTCTCTCTTTTCCTCTCTCAATGTGTGCGTTTTTTGTTTATGCATGTTCTCTCTCTCTTTTCCTCTCTCAATGCGTGCGTTTTTTGTTTATGCATGCTCTCTCTCTCTTTTTCTCTCTCAATGTGTGTGTGCATTCTTTGTTTATGTATGTGTGTGTGCGTTTTTGTTTTTGTTTGTACTCTCTCTCTCTCTCTCTCTCTCTCTCTCAAAAACACTATGTGTGTGTGTGAGAGAGAGAGAGAGGGAGAGAGAAAGAGGGGAAGGGAACATGAGAATGAGGAGAGGGAAGGAGCATACCTAGCTCTCCTTCCTCTCCTCGTGTGTGTGTGTGTGTGTGTGTGTGGAGAAGAAAGAGAGAGAGAGAGAGAGAGAGAGAGAGAGAGAGAGAGAGTGAGGGAGAGCATTACCTGCTCCTTGCTTGAGGGCGCCGAAAAACTCAGATCTGAGATCTGAGTTTTTGGGCGCGCTCGGTTATTTTTTTACCCCAGCTGGCGTCGCTATAAGCGTCGCTATGAGCGTCGCAAATTTACAAAGAAATTTGCGACGCTCATAGCGACGCTTATAGCGATGCTCATAGCGACGCCGGGAATTTTTTTTTTGAGCGTCGCTGTGTGAGCGTCGCTAATATGAAGAGCCTCTTGTAGTGTCTTAACATCTTTTCACAGTAGATCTTTTCACTGTTCGTCTAACTCTAAACCCTAAACCGTAAGTAATTCTTGCGTGGACTCGATCTAACGTAAATAAGCGTAAATCTAAATAAACGTAAATCTAACTAAAAATAAACCTAAATCTAATTTAACGTAAGTCTACATCTAACCTAATCTTTAACGTCTTTTGGGATAGTTTCCTACGACGTTAAAACTCTCTTCTTCTTGTGTGTGTGTGTGTGTGTGTGTGTATGTGGGTAAACCTAAATAAACCTAAGTCTAATCTAATATAACATAAATCTAAATCCAACATAAATTATGTTATATTAAAAACAAAGAACTAAACTAACAGAGATTTTAAGAACCTTAAAACTGATTTAACACATAATTTGTCACATAACTCGGCAAGAGTTGGCATTCTCATAACTAAAGATGTGAGAGTTAACTTCCGGCGGTGACGCTGCCTCATCCCCATCCACATTTGACGACAGCAATTGGCCCTTTAGACCGTTCTTGCTCTTGTTACTAACTTTGAAGTTGCTGTTGAATGACTAGAGGTTGTCTAGATGGTCATTGTGTCAGGGATGTAGTGACTCTTGCCGCCCTGAAGATCCACCTTCTTCCCTATCTTCTGAAGACATTTCACCAGTACTTTTGGATCGACGGAGCCCACCATGAGTGAAGACAGCAATACCCTATATTCCATTGAGAGCTTTCTTCACCCGCTTCATGCAGGCGTCGCAGTCTATGGAGACCTAAATCTAATCTAATATAACGTAAATCTAAATCTAGCGTAAATAAACGTAAATCTAATTAAAAATAAACCTAAATCTAATCTAATTTAACATAAGTCTACATCCAACCTAATCTTTAACGTCTTTTAGGATAGTTTCCTACGACGTTAAAACTCTCTTCTTCTTGTGTGTGTGCGCGTGTGTGGATGTGTGTGCCAATAAAAAGAGATAAATGGTATAACCTTTCTATCACCCATGCCAAGTATGATAGATTGATTATGCCATTTCCCTCTTGAATAATAGGTCTTGAGTTCAACTCCTCGTCGGCTAGATCTTTAGGTCTTTTAATTTTAATTAGTTTCCTACGACGTTAAATTAGTTTCTCTCTCTTTCTCTCTCAATGTGTGTGCGTTTTTTTGGATCGTATGCATGTTTTGTCTCTCTTTTCCTCTCTCAATGTGTGCGTTGTTTGTTTATGCATGTTCTCTCTCTCTTTTCCTCTCTCAATGCGTGCGTTTTTTGTTTATGCATGCTCTCTCTCTCTTTTCCTCTCTCAATGTGTGTGTGCATTCTTTGTTTATGTATGTGTGTGTGCCTTTTTGTTTATGTTTGTACTCTCTCTCTCTCTCTCTCTCTCTCTCTCTCTCTCTCTCTCTCTCTCTCTCAAAAACACTATGTGTGTGTGTGAGAGAGAGAGAGAGGGAGAGAGAAAGAGGGGAAGGGAACATGAGAATGAGGAGAGGGAAGGAGCATACCTGGCTCTCCTTCCTCTCCTCGTGTGTGTGTGTGTGTGTGTGTGTATGTGTGGAGAGAGAGAGAGAGAGAGAGAGAGAGAGAGAGAGAGAGAGAGAAGGAGAGCATTACCTGCTCTTTGCTTGAGGGCGCCGAAAAACTCAGATCTGAGATCTGAGTTTTTGGGCGCGCTCTGTTATTTTTTAGCCCAGTCGGCGTCGCTATGAGCGTCGCAAATTTACAAAGAAATTTGAGACGCTCATAGCGACGCCGGGAAATTTTTTTTGAGCGTCGCTGTGTGAGCGTCGCTAATATGAATAGCCTCTTGTAGTGTTATATATATATGCAGTAAAAATGACCCACATAATAAAACTATGTAGCTTTTTGGCCAACACTCATGAAAAGAAAACTTTATAGCTGTTTGACCAACATATGCACAAGAAAAAACTACTTAGTAATAGGAACATAAGAAAATCTATATAGTAATATTCACGTTAGTTTTATATACGCTGCCTAATACAGTAGCGAGACAAAAAGAGTCACATAAGTGAATAACATAAATATAACTTTTTTATTATATATAAATTTATTGACTTTATAATTAAAATAATAATATTATAATAGCAAATCTCACAAATGTGTCGTAGATCTTGCATCAAAGACATTAAATCTTTGCATCAAACTCATTAAGTATTTGGAGCAGAGACTAGCTCATAAGAAAAGAACAATATATAAGAGTAACTCACAATAGCTTTTTGAAGAATTCAATTTAAGTCATAAATTTAATAATTGAAAAGCGTTGACGCTAGAATGTTCACACTTTCTTTGGGTCTCAAGGTTACATTAAAATAAACAAATCAGCATAACATCACTCAACCACAATTACATCAACCACATTTAGTGGAGAAGAGTCACATTTGAAAATTCTAATTTTGTTTGTGGCCAAAAGGTACACCACAAATGATGAGTGCATTCCATCCACACTTTGCTCTTGACGATCTCCTATGAAATCCGTACTACGCTTTGCTAGATTGAAACTAGACTTTAGCGTAATATACAATGCATCAATTGTTGGAACCTCTAAAAACTTGATTAGAATCGTCTCTTGGTCGTCTTTATCAAAGTTCATATCCTAAATAAAAGTTCAATTGTAAAAAGTCACTACTTAACACTATGTTGGTAATGAGACACTTTTATGTCCTCGGACACTTTTATGTCCTGTTAAGTGAACATTTTCCTTGAATTATGTCAAGAGTTTCAAAATGGATTTTGAGGTGCTATCTGTCTAGAAAGTTGTCTCATGAGCTGAAAAAAACTTGACATTTTTTTGGAATATCAATTCCATCTTTAACCTTGTCCTTGCACAACGTTTCACAACCTAAATTGTGTGAAAAAATGGGTCCTGTTTTTGGCTTTTTTCAACTTTTTGCAACTATACCACTCTAGAATTCATGTTTATTCATGTTTGTGAGGTCTATAATGCTAGAGAGCTATCTTTAGTAGTCCTCAACATGTCCTGATGCTTCTAGGGAGAAATAAATGTTAAAGTTGTAAGTTATGACCAAATTACAAAAATTATCAAATCCTGTTTTTTAGCCAATTTTAGCTCTTCTATGATTTTTTTGGTGGCTTTCATGATATCCAAATGCATTTTTGATTTTCTATGTCGCATATTGTAACATAAAGCTAATATTCCTTGAGTTTTGGGGCACCTAATACCCTATTTTGCATAGTAGACAACGATGGTTGATTTTTTCAATTATAAAAGAAAACGAAACGTTCTAGTATATCAAGTATAGCTTTTTCAATATTATTAGTTTCTTGTGACAACTACATGCATTTTGTAGGTAGTAACCATATCTAGTCATAAGGATCAAATTTGGCTAGATATTGAATAGTTTCTATGGGATTTTACAACTCATAATGTTGAAACTAGTTTTTTTATGTTTGTTGTATTTAGTACTTCATCTTTGTCCCCAAGATTCCTCTTGGTAAGAGATGTATTATTCTTTTGACATGCTCCATGGCTCCTTATGAACCTAAAGGACAATAGGGAACTAAGAAAACATGCATATATTATTTGTATTGAGCGTGGCTATAGAAACTTTGATGATAGGTTTGCAGAATGGTAAAAATTCAACTCTTTTGTACCTATTTCTTTTGGCAAAACAAAAAATAGTGAGTGAGAAGCAATCATATGTTCTGATCACCAACCCATTGAAGTTAACTAGGGAATTTATCTCAAATCCTACAAAAATCCCTAATCTTCTTTTTATGCAACAAAACGTAAGAAATGACTATTTTGATGAAAATGTATTGGTCCATCAACTTTGGAGGCTTGGTGTGACCAAAAGATGAGAAATTTTACAAGTTTCTTATTTTTTCCATGTATAGTAGGCCTTGAACTATAACTCATGAAAGGATTTTACAAAATGAGTGGATCTACTATGGTTTTGGAGGTTTTTTTCAAAACCCTGAAAGGACACTTTTATGTCCTGTTAGGTTACCAACCTAGTGTTAATAGAAAAAGATTAATCCATGCCAAAAGATGAGTACAACTAAGTCAATCTCCTTACATATTCATGCAACCAATGTTTGAGTTCATTGAAGGCCTTTGTGTTTTGAAGAGTAACACTCTCATTAAGAACATTCTTCAGTACACTCTGTATGCATAGAAAAAAACATAAAAGTTCAGTTAGAGCTCTAGACTATGAACATTTGGGCAATAGATAACAACTACCTTTTTCTTGGCGCAATCTTTTTTTGCCTTTTTAGTCTGCATCATATCCATCATCTTTTGATTCCACTGCATCAAAATATTTAAGTTAAAGCTCAAAGCATACAAGGATATGATATATATAAAAGTTAAAAGATGTGAGTAAACCTTAGGTGCACGCTTACTCTTTCTAGAGCTCACATCTACTTGATTTTCCTCATGAGAGCTCTCAAAATCCATTTGTTCTTTAATGAGATCAACCTTTGCATGTTCTTAGAATAAAACACATTAAATATATAGCTAGTTTAATTATTGTAAATGACAATAACATAGACATACCTTTGTGACATCTTCAATAAGAGCCAAGAAAGAACCATTTGAAGCTAAAGCCTCATCCTCTTCTTCTACATCCTAATAGTAAATAACTAGATTAAAGAAAGTGTACAAAATAATTTGAGATAGTATAAGTTGAGAAAACATACATCTAGAAGGGCTTCAACTTGCATGCCAGTGAAAATTTCCTCTGAATAGTTGTGGACTTTCTCAAAGTCAATATGAGGATGATACACATCCTCATTGATAGGTTGCAAATGATTTTCCTCAACCTGCAATTATATAACATTTGTAAATAACTTTAATAAAAAAAAACAAAAAAAAGATGTAGAAACTCCCACAAGCTGTTTTTCTTTGTCTTCCACCTTTGTATTCACTAAGTCGGTTCCCTACAATGCACAACTTCACATAATCAATCTTATTATTATAGCTAAAAACTATGAAAAATTAATGATAATGTGGCTTACAGATATTAAATTTATGGTATTGACCAGTGTTGATTTTTTCTTTTCATTCTTTTGCTTCGCTTGCCTATGACGCAAGAAAAATGTGTAGATGTCCTCCACTTTCCAATGGTACTCTGCACCATGGAACTTCATCTCCTCAATTTCATCATGGTGCTCTTGAATGAAGCTCACAAGTTCATCCTTCCCCTCTAGATTATATTGTGCCATAGGTCACAAAGCTTGGAATCAAATGATTTTATCCAACCTCTAACAGTTCTCAGATTGGAGCCATGGACTGCATGTACACTGTGAGTGTAATACTTTGCAAGGAACTCTTTTCCATACAAGAGTGCTGGATCTCTATCACTTTTCTTGAGTGGGAAGCGAAAGAGTTGCTCATATGTTGGAACTGGTTTTTCAACTGTGTCTTCCTTTGCAACTTGTATAGCCTTGCTATGCCTTTGAGACAATCTTCCAGCTGCCATACTATTCTTATGATCAACCTTAGAGGACTCTCCACCACTTGATTCTAGCTCTTTTACCCTTTTCTCTAGCATTGCTATTGTCTCTTTGAGAGACATTGTTTCAGATGGAGAAGCCATGTAATAGCTATAATGTCACAAGTTATACCTTAAATCATATAAAATGTGAACAAAACTTAAAACCCACAACAAAATATTCTTTCCAATCGATTAAATTACTTTAATGTTAGATACATGAAAGGCTAAGTAACTTGTGCATCTCCAAACTGTACTGGCAAATTTAATTGTGCACCACTTCTTGAAGACATGCACCTCCTACTATTTACAATAAAGTCATGTATCACTACTTTGCATGAGTTACAATCTCTCTCATCGTACTGCTGGATTTGTAAACTCCATGTACAATGATCAAAACTATCGCGTACTAGCCAAGCTAATTTGCATTTTTTACCCTGGTGGTCAATCTCTCGAACAACTACGTGTACAAGATCATCTTCACCATCACTTTTGGTTGCCAGAACGATATCACCAACCTCTACCCAAGGGGTGCATGTCTGACCTCTCCGAGAGTTGTAAGCCTCTTTCTTTGAATCAAATCCTTCACCTCATATGCTACTAGTATGTTACCTATCAACGGAAGAGGTATGAACTTATGCATCAAAGATGAGATTGGTCTTACACAATCCCAAGTGTATGGCATAGTTTGTTGTTGCACAATGCTCATTCCAGTTGCATGATGAACTATTCGTTCGTCAACCCCATTGTGTGAGGATATGCATTGTCTATAATACTCTACCCCAAAATACAAATAATATTGACCATTGTGCTCAATAGAGAACAATGTTTTTATTTTTGCCTTCCAATGCCCTACAAGAAGAGCATCAGTATCACCATTGTCATGCTTTACAGTCACATGGTCACCAACTTTAAAAGCCTCACCCTGGTAAAGTATCTTTTGGTAGGTTGTGACAAGAGTATTTTCACCTTCACTAATTGTCATCGACCACAGTTGCTGAAAGTACATTTTCTCCTCATCTGATAGGCATCTCTTTGTGCGTTTCTTCTTGGTTATACCGATCCATTTTGCTCTAATCATGTTGTGGAAGTAAGCTGGTTCATGATCTGCCAAAATCTTATGCCATAGCTCCCTGGCTCTTGTTAGAGATGAGAGTTCCAAGAGCCCTTTTTCATGGAAGATAGAACATTGTTGACTCATAGGATGCAGTAGAGTGAAATCATCTGGGAGTATCAACCTTTGGTGTAAGAATGACAAATTCCTCTTGTGTGGCAAGAATCCATCCTTCTCCTCTTGAAGCATGTGCGTAACCCATGTAAACAAAACACGCTTGTAAAAGTGGACATAAGTTATCATATTATGTTTTTTATTTGTGTTTACTCCCATATATATGGAGACCATCCTTTCAAAAGTGTAGCACCAATATATATCATCAGATCCATGCCGGATAATGTCATAAAGCAATTCCCCATTCCCAGCAACATGCTCCAATGGTGAAGAGTTTGGACCAAAGAATTCCTCGCTCCTTACTCGCCAAGATGAGAACAATGATCGCATCATCTTGATACTCTCCTTTGTCCAACCCTTTTCACGACTAAAATTGTAAAATGTGTGGGCAATGTCTATAAGGAGAAGACCAAGCTCATACACGGGTCTTGATACCTTGTTGATGACACTCAATACATATGGAAGACACCACTGAACAAATTTTTGATTTTCCTCTGCCTTAAAACCTTCAAGTACTTGCGAGGAGTGTGTGGCCATTTGCCATTGCGAATTGATGGTAGTGCAAGATTGTATACAAGCTTGCAACATTCATCCACCTTCTTTTTCAATTCATTTTGCAATCCTCGCACGACATTTGATGTATATTTATTGAACAAATTCAATGGAAGAACGTGCATTGTATCATACACCAAGTCACGTGACAAGTCAAAGCCATATAAGTCAAAGAGCTTCCATAACACCGACTCTCCAGATAGTCCTGCATGTGCAAGATTAGTCTCTCTTTTCATTTGAGGTTTCACTTCTAGCCTGAGTTACTGCATTGGACATTTCCAAAATGGACCATTTTGTTGGTGGATATCTTGCTTGTCGTCTATTATCATCATAAACATATCGCCCTCTATACATTGGATTACTAGCGTCAAGAGTTTCTTTGGGCTTGTCTCTTCGACAACCCTCCTTGCCACCGTCCTTGAAGAGTCCTATTTTGCACTGGGCAGGATAATTTCCACTGACCATCATAAGCATCCCACGTAATATGCATGTCTGTTGCCATTCAGTTCCCATGCCAATTTTTTTGTTAACATCATAGTTGTAGTGTACTGTTATTCCTAACGTGAACAAGTCTTGCAATTCCTCCATAAGAGGACGTAGAAAAGCACCAAATAGACCACTATTGTTTCGGGCTACTTTCTTGGAGCTAAATGGGAGGAACATTACTGGGAGTACACTAACGTTGGAAGATTTTCTCATGTTCAAAATTTTTATCTCTACCACCCCATTATCTTTCTGTGTGGTGTGAGAAGATTGGAACCCATCCCAATGCAATAGAAGTGCCAGGTTACGGGGATCTCCCTGGAAAATTATAATGCCATATGAAAATACTCAAAAAATGAAAATAAAAATACCATGCCAGTAATACTAAGACCATACCTCAATCAATTTCTTACTAGTGACTATACGTCTGCGACAATCTCTACACACGAAAATATATTCTTGAGTCTGCTCATTCCACCCTTGTTGAATCTCCTGTGGCGGACGGGATGAAGGAGAAAACGTTGTGTACACCTTATTACACCCTGGGGTTGTATAGATAACTGGAAGCTCAAATGTTTGATGTGGGTCCCAAAAGTGCTAGACTATACGACACCATCTCAAAAGTCATAGATAGACTCCGGTTGTAGTTCAGGTGACTTTCCCAACCATTTGTCTCGGTTTCTCCACATGGAGAGCATACCATGGGACAAAGAACGACTCTTCAACATAAGCTCAATTTGTCTCCCAATTGGGAGATAATCAAAGGCTAGTGTCTCCTTGCGAGGCTTGAGACAACTTGGGCACCTTTCACGACATGCCAAGCAATCACGCTTTGCTTTCCTTCTTCTATTATTACTAATGCATGCACAAATTTCCACACTACATCCTTCATAGTTGTCCTCCTTGCTTGGACGTAGGAGCTCTGGCTCATGGAGATTCCCTTCTTCACCCATGCAGACTCTGTATTGAAGAGGTTGTACCATACTAAGCCCTTGAAATAGAGATTGCAACTGCTCCCATCAAGTAGGCACCCTATAATTATCAAACAAAAGACCATCCCAATCATGTTCAAGTCGAACCAAGATTTTGCTCAGGCTTGGATCTTCTCTAGTGGAGTCATGCTTGCCTATTCTTGCCCCACCCATGTCACTGAAGAGTAGACGAAGAATTTCGTCTTGACCGCTAATGGGAACTTGATATTCATCCCACAATGTCTAAAATTGAATGATCTTTGATAAAATTGCAATTCCAAGCGGCGCATGATCTAGACCAGTAGGTTGTTTGTAGTCTTCACGTGCTCTACTTGTATTTGCTGATCTCAAATCTATGCCCTCTTCAAAGCCCTCTTCCACATTCAAAGAGGCATCTGATGGTTCCATGTCTGGTACATTGTCATCAAAGTGCCTTACCTCCATGTCATCTTCATTTACAAACCCAAGTTCACTTGCTAGACTACCTGCAACACTCCTTAGTTATGCATGCCTGAAAAATGTCGTTTTCCCAACATATTTTTCACCATGGCAAAATGCAGAACATGTACACCACATTCTTTGTGTGGTGTCATTATCGGATGCACTATGGAGAGGTGGTGTACTATCAAGATCATTCACATTAGGTGATTGCCCCTGAAGGGCTTCAAGATTTCTGTTGTGATGGAAATCAGGGTGAAATTTCTGCAGTGTCTCCTGTTTTCTATGTTGAAAAAAGGTGCTTCTGCTCAACATTTGATATCCTTTAGGTGTAAATGCACATTTATACGCGCATGTACACTTGAAAGTCTTGGAGGTGAAAGCCATGTATGCCTGTATCACCTAAATGTCACGAGCCATGGTTACACGGACTATAATGGCCCAAACACCACATTAACACATGATCCTAGTGTCGAACGTTGTAATACTACATACTTTAAGTCACAGATCCACATTAGATAAAACTTTGCAGCATTGTGCAACTTCAATAATTATAGAGAGACCTACAGAGAACGACTAATCTGAATACGCTTGTTGGATCTTTTAATATAGATGATGTATACATTCATGAAAGACACAATTTCTTGCTCGGAACAAGGCTTTTGATCATAGCAAGCCTATCACTTAAAATCCTTGGAGATATAGAATTTACATCAGGGAAGACTACTTTGTAACAATCAACTGGATTTAAGGTTTCCTTCAAAAGAACTAAAGCCATATTCTCGGGCCACCAGCTAGTGTCATTTATAGCTATTCTTGAAATGCATATCGGTGGCCTTTCTCTCCCAAAGACATAAAATTGTTTCTCTGGCCAAAGTGGTAATGCAGTGAATGAGATGAAATGCCGCTTTCTGCATACATACTCTAGCCATACATGAAGGCTAGAGGCTCGAGCATTGCTGGTGACGCTTCTGCTACTGTTGTGTGTGTGTGTGTGTGTGTGTGTGTGTGTGTGTGTGTGAGAGAGAGAGAGAGAGAGAGAGAGAGAGAGAGAGAGAGAGAGAGAGAGAGAGAGAGAGAGAGAGAGAGAGAGAGAGAGAGAGAGAGAGAGAGAGAGAGAGAGGACTTTTACCAGGCCGGAGCATGCTGGAGAAAGCAGCAGGTAGCCATAGCTGAGGCTTCAAGGCTCGAGAGAGACTAGAGAGAAGGGAGCGTGAAAGAGAGAGTATTGGGCGGGAGACGCTGACGTCGTAAATGACTTATTTGTAACAGATTTAAGGGCACACTCCCCCGCTCATGTGAGAATTAGCTATCAAGCTATGAGTAATTTGTAATTGTGCATAACGAGCTCCATTTCAAAATAAAAGGAGGCTACCAAGACACTCAATGGTCACACGCTTTTTCAGTGGAGAGCTTTCACTACCACCTAGAGGTTATGTGGCCACACTATCCGGTGATTTTAGAAGGTACGTGCCTAGCGTTGCAGGCTTGAATATTAGCAAGCTTTGCACTACCTATCGCAAGTTGGCGGCCAAGGTAGAGGCGAGACACATATGCCACACAATCATGCAATCATTGCGTCATTAAGGAGTTCCCTTGCGCAACAACTTTGCCGATTTTGGCTTGTAGTTACACAAGTGTAAGCTTAGTAGGGCAGACCGGGCTCAATAATCTACGTGTGACCACAATGGGGGGACTCAGTTATCTGCTCAAATAGTTGATAATTGAGCCTCCTCTAATCACCAACCTAGTTTTTTGGCCTTGCTCAAACTGTCCTGGCATGCACTTGTTCATTGTAACTCCACGCCCTTTTTGAGGAGCTGACAAAGAGGGAAAGTAATAGATGTCACTTGTGGTAGGAACCGCATAAAGAAATTGGTCCAACCAAGAAATCTTTGAAGGTTCCTCGTGTTTGAGGAAGGGGAGTAATTTCGAATGGCGAGAAGTTTGGATGGGTCCATCTCAATGCTCTCTACACAGAGATGACAAAGCCCATAAATCTGAGCTTAATTAGTAGTACCTCAAAGTTACAGTTCTTGAGTTGAAGTCGTACCTTGTATATCTGAATGCACTTAAGGACTTCACAAAGAACTGATAGGTTTGGATGCCATGTATGCATATGCATCTATGTGTCTTCAAGGTAGGCCAAATTAACAACACCATCTTGAATAAGGCCATAGAAAATGGTGTTTGGTGATCTTTGAAAGATGTTGGCTAAATGCTTAGTGATCTCGTCGAGCCGATTGGGGCTCTAAAAGAGATCTTATGGGCATGATTATAGTGTAAGGGGGGCCTGACAATCTCTACAGGCTAGAACGATCTAGGGAAGGAAAGGAGCGTGAGTTGCGTAATTCATCTAGAAGGTTGTCTACTTGAGGCGAGGGGTAAAGGTCATGGGTAGTGATCCTATTGAGCGTCCTAAAATCAATCCAACGGCGATACATGCCATCATTCTTACAAAGAAGATGGGGCTCAGAGGCCCATAATAGGAAAAAGTTTGTGAGGGAGAACGTAAAAATCATGAGAATATGTACTATAAAAAGAAAAGTGCAAGTAGCCATTGTGTGATAGTCAGACACTTAACTGTTATCTCCAAGGAAAAGTGCAACAGGGTTTGTGGTATTTGTGCTGAAACCTAATGTGAAAACTAAGTACTAGCTAATAGAAGAAATGGTCCTACCAGTATCTATCCTCGTGAGTGTGCCTTGAAGTTTAACCACTGTGGAGCACACCACACATCCAAAAGAATCCACGGGTTGTACTTGCAAGTGATGCCCTTTCGCTTTATGAAGCAGTGGTAAGGGTTTCCACATCTGGGTGGAAACATGAGTGGGTGGTACACTTTTAGGGGTGGGAAGTTGTTTTTCAATAGCCACAAAATAGCTCCTTTTATAAAAAATTTACAAAACAAAAAAACTTTAAAATCTATCATCAAGTACAATAACAAATAATCAAGAAAAATCTTGGGAGGATATATTTGCGGCATGAGACAACTACACTGCATGATGGAGTCTTTCTTCTTGCACACTCCACAGAGGTTATTGTTGCACCATGGCCATAGCATACCTCTCTCTCTCACACACACACTCACACACACAAACACACACACACTTGTTCTCTCTCTCTCTCTCTCTCTCACACACACACACACACACACACACACACACACACAACTTTGATGTTTCAATGTCATGTCAAATTGTTCAATTAAATGGATATGTTTTTTTTAATAAAAAAGTTGAAGACAACTTTGATAGAATCAATGCAAATTCTAGCTACTAATTTGGCTAATTTTTTGAGGATGGCCTGCTCTAATTTTCAAGAGTTTTAATTTGCTTTAAGTTTCAAGTAAAAGAAGCCTAATCTGATTTTAAAGTTAAAGAAAGCATCAAGTTTTAAAAAATAGTTATCTTGTGTCTACCTATCTTTGGAACTACTCACAGTCAAAAATCAATTTGCACATTTCTTGTCATCTTTAAATAGCTTCTTACATATGTATAAAAATCATTTTTTATGCATGATCAATGAACCTTTAAGCTCTAGATTAGGTTCCACTGGAATCTACTTCTAGCTAATATATTTTGATAGCTCTCCAAAAGCTATCAGATAGTAGCCACAGGACCTGGTCATGTGGCCCTACTATTCAGCTTGTTGTCCTTTCATCGATCATCAGCCTTCTCTCTCTACACTTCATATCTTGGCTAATAAAGAGCTTTGAAGATTGTAAACCTTTATCGTTTTCCTTGATAACGGAGGTAGGAACTAGCCACGATTTACACTGGCTTTTTGTACCTTCCAAAATAGTTGGAAACTGCTCAAAATGATTAACCATGATTAGTCGACTGTTAGACTTCAAATAGCTACCAATTCATAATGCACCCGGAGGTGCGCGTGCACAAACGAGAGAGAGAGAGAGAGAGAGAGAGAGAGAGAGAGAGAGAGAGAGAGAGAGAGAGAGAGAGAGAGAGAGAGAGAGAGAGAGAGAGAGAGAGAGAGAGAGAGAGAGAGAGAGAGAGAGAGAGAGAGAGAGAGAGAGAGAGAGAGAGATGAGGCAAATTTCAATGTAGTGAAGAGGAAGATAGAGGGGGAGATAGATGGCCCATAATAACTCCCTTCTTTCAACATGTCTTATACAGCCTGGTTGATCTTAACATTGAAAGCTGTGAAGGATCTTTGTGAGGGCAATATTCTGACGGGTGTTAAATTTCTTGCACAAGAATATTAGTGTAAAAATAGGCGGATTGATATGTACCGTTTTTCTCTCTGTTTTGGAACAATTCAAGAAGGTGACCAAGTAGTCTATGTAGGTCATGCATGTGTGTCTACATTGACATATGTTGTTGAACGTGGACAAAGTTTGGGCCTTCTTGATAGGAGATAAAGGGAACAAGGCATTTTCTCAGAGGAATTAAGAGCTTAATTTCAAAGTGAAGACATCCTTTAGATTTGACAAACCAATTACACCCATGTGTGATAGGAAAACGTTTGCAAGGGAGAACGTAAAAATCATGAGAATTTGTACTATGAAATGAAAGTGCAATTAGCAGATGTGTGACAGTGATACACTTGATTGTTATCTCCAAGGAAAGATGCAATGGGGTTCGTGGTTTTGTGCTTAAACCTAATGTAAAAACTAAGTGCTAGCTAATAGAGGAAATGGTGCTAGTATTATCTAATAATGCCTCGTGAGTGTGCCTTAAAGTTCAACCAGGGTGGAGTACACCACACATCCATCGAAAGAAGCCACATATTGTACTGACAATTGACACCCTTTTGCTTTTCGAAGCAGTGGCAAGGGTTGCCACATCAGGGTGGAAGCATGAGTGGGTGGTAAACTTTTAGGGGTGGGAAGTTTTTTTTCAAAAGCCACAAAGTAGGTGATACCCTTCTTGAGAAAGAAACTGAGAGAAGAATCTATCAAGATTCTCTCTCTATCTCTGATTCACCTTTTGGAAAACAGAAAAGGAGAGAGAACTGCATGGCATCTCTCTCTCTCTCTCTCTCTCTCTCTCTCTCTCTCTCTCTCCCTCTGGCTTTGCCCAGCCAGCCCTCTACTTATACCCCCTCCTTTTCCCTCTTGGATCCTTGAATTGATAGCCGATGGAATTACTCAAGATAACCCAGGTGGACATTACAATTTTCTTTCAAGGAGGGAGCATGCAAACTAGGGTAGAAGAAAGAAAGAGAGAGAGAGAGAGATAGAGAGAGAGAGAGAGAGAGAGAGAGAGAGATCTAGCTATGGCTACGGAGGAGGGGACGATGGCTAGTTTAGAGGAGCAAGGTAAATCTATTGGCGGACAGGGAGACCTGAGCATGCAACTGCGGGTCTAGGCACTGTGGGCGATGGGTGAGACAAGGGTTGTGAGGGTAGCCAACGTAGGGGCAGGGGAGCGGGGAGTTATGGCAGGGGTGAATATGGTGAGAGGGAGAGGGTTTTTCAACCTTAGTATGGATGGAATCTTCATTATAATAGCTCTATTTTTTTTAAAGCAGAGCGAGTAGGAGTAGTAGTATGTTACAGGTACAACTTCTTTTATAACGAATTTATAGAATTAAAAAAATTCAAAATCTATCTTCAAGTATAATCACTACAACACGCTGCACTAAAATTGGCGCAGATAGCAACGAGACAAACTTTGTTTTAAGACTTAAATGCACTTAAATAGGCATCAGAACAGTCAGCGGTATCACGTCGTTGGTATATGCACCAGTATGTGCACCGTCGGAATAGCCTATGAAATAATCATCGGAACACACGCTCTTAGACACACCGATATCTATTTTAAATATTTTGATGCCTGCTCCGAAGTGTCTACCGACACCTATACCAAATGTTGTACTGACGACCAAACCTGCAAATGTTTTTTCGGGCAGAGAGGGCTAGCAACATAAACATGGTACTTAGTTAACTTGGCATGAACAATACTTTTGCAAGAGAGAGAGTTTAGAGAACATGACAATAGTTGAGGACCGGATTCGTACAGAGCAGGTCCCCCCTCCACTACGCATTTGTATTATAGTTTCTCCCATCAAGAGAGACTTGATACAATACAATCTTTGTGTTCCTTGTGACCTAGGTGATGCAAAGAATATGGAAAGCTTCATGCATCACAAACATGGCAGAAACTTTGTAGAAACCATTAACTATCTCAAGCCTCAGCCCCAAGTCCTCAAACACCTTCGAAGGTGGAGACAACTAGCGGGGAATGAGGATAGGGAAGAGGAAGAATAAACATTCCATCGGAGAAAGAAATATTTTCTCACTTATCATCACTCTTCTTGCTAGAATACATAATAGCATAGTAATGAAGATGGAGAAGATGTCAAGCATTGAAGCATGGCTCTTGGTTGGATTTGCATTCCATAGCCAAGAGTGTTGGTGTAGGCTCACTTCTCCCAAGCTTGGAGAAGGAGGTGGAGTTCCTCAACTTTCACCAAGTGAGAATGATCCACAAAATGAGTGTGTGTGTGGTGTATATTCCCTCAGCACCCCCCTTGCTTGCTTGGGGCAAGTTGTAGATTTTACACATGTTTCAAGCTCATTGGACCCTCTCCCCCCTAGCCAAGAGTGTTGGTGTAGGCTCACTTCTCCCAAGAAGGAGGTGGAGTTCCTCAACTTTCACCAAGTGAGAATGATCCACAAAATGAGTGTGTGTGTGGTGTATATCCCCTCAGCACCCCCCTTGCTTGCTTGGGGCAAGTTGTAGATTTTACACATGTTTCAAGCTCATTGGACCCTCTCCCCCCTAGCCAATCACATGCAGCATGCATTCAAGTACATGGGTAGTCTTTGGACAAGTGTCCTCCTCACCCCTTAGAGAGAGAGAGAGAGCTTGAAAATATCTAGATATTTGTTGGAGGGAACTAGAAGCTCATTGGACCCCTCTTTAGCCCAACCAATAGCATTCAAGCACACCATGTGGTTAATCATAGGGAGAGTCTGACATGTGTCCCATGTGCGCTTTGAGAAAAGGGGTGCCCTTTGGGTGAGTGGAAGGTTAAGTCAAAGATTCCCCTAACTTTGGGACTTTCATGCATAAGAAGCTTCTCAAGCACCTTCCTCATCAAGTTTGTAGGGTCTCTTTTTTACTCAACCACCTTACCCCCCCCCCCCCCCCCCCTTGCATGGGAAGCTTCTCAAGCACCTTACTCATTAAGTTTGTAGGGTCATCACATTCTTATTGTTTTAAAAAGCCACAGTGACCCTTTCACTTGTTTAACTTGAAGGTTGGGTGGAGCATAATTACCACTTGCCACCTCAACAAAAATGGCATGACAAAATCACCTTTTTAAAACCCGTTCCAAAATATTTTGTTTCCCTCTAAAAAGGGGGTCTTAACACACATACACACATATTAAAAAAAAATTACTTTGGATTTTTCCCAAAAAAAGATTCACTACTTGCCACATAAGCAAAAACGTGGGTGAGTATTGACAAAAAAATAGCGTTTTTCATGAAAAAAATTTGAAATCCTCTCCTTTCCTCCAAAGAAGACTCCAACATATATCTATAAATCTCTTTTTCTCTTTTCCTCTCAAAGAAGACTCCAACGTAAATGTATATCACGAAATCACTTTTTGACATCTATTTTCCATTTCTTGAACTTATTTTTAGTTTGAAAAACACAAGTTCATTTCTCTCCAAATCTTTTTTTCATCACTAATCAGCCACTTTGATTGTGATATCAATTGCCCAAGTTGAAGCATGGAACTGCTAAACAATATCATCAATATCTCGAAGTTACCATGTTCCTGTCAAACCATTGGCATACACTTTTTTTACCAAAGGAGAATGCGTCAACACCACAAAATACTCAAGGGGGATTTTCTATAATGAGAGATCATTGAGTTGAAGGGCAGACCAATGTGGACCTATGGATAGAAGGTGCTTTGTATCCTAAGGATCCTGCTCTTAGCATGCATTTTCCATTTACCAACCTTCTGCCAATACATTGGTAACAAAGATCAGGGGCTCCTTCTCTATTATAAGAAGTTATTAATCTACGAGACAAGCAAGATTCAATTTCTTGCTCTCCATTTCCAAGAAATGACTGTTCATTTGCATGAGCTTCATCAAACACCCTGAGAGCCAGCTTCATCAAGTGATAGAAATTATTGAAGAAAAAGATGCATCAATTGCAAAGCTACAAGAAACAATGTTTCACATGAAAAAGACACCTTTGGGTAGCCAACAATGGTAGTAGACCCTTAACTCTATCAAAACACTTGCTCACATAGGTGGAACTTGCAAAAGGAGGGTCACTGCAACAAGGTACCAAATTTTTGGTCATGATTGGGGTTCAATGAGATGAAATTCTCTACTTCAAGATCTTTTCACATGTTTTTTTTAATAGGAACTTCATTCAAGAGGCATGTGGAAGTGCTACAATTTAGCAATTTGCAAACCTATTGGGTAGTTGCCTCAAGAAAATAAAATATTATGACCATCCTCAATGCACCTCAAGCAATGGCAATTCAAAAGGAGGTCACTAAGCACATAATGTATACTCTTTCTTAATTGTGTGATAGATCTTGAAGTGTAGAGCACATGTGTTGAGGTTGGAATAAGTTGAAAGGGTTACCAAGAGATCCACCATCTCATCAAATATGTTCCACAAAAACAAGGAGTGACCATAAACTTGTTTTCAGTGCCTCATAAGATCACCTTGCAAAGAAGGTTAGTGACATAGACATAGTGCTTTGCATAGGTGAGTATTTGCATATTAAAAATTCAATTAATGAGGCTATCCGACTCCACCCATTGACCTCATGCAAGGAAGCAAGATCAGGTGTGCAATAGATCTTCAAGAACTCAAAGGGTTTTTTACACAAGATTCAACAATGTTTGTGTTGATCTACAAAATCTTTAACAAGTAATGATAAGGTTTTATGGTCTCCCTGCCAAAGGTTGATATATATATATATATATATATATATATATATATATATTATCTTGGTAGTTAATTTTCATCTTGACAAGGCATTTGATTTATTATAAAATTTTGGTACTTTTCACCTTGACATGGCATTTGATTTATTGAAAATTTTTGGCATGTGTTTATTTTTTTAGTGCTTGAGAATAAGTGGATTTTTTGTCCTCAAATTGGGATGAATGTCAAATTGTCAAAAGATGCACACTCAAGAGGCTCAGTGTCACCTTAATGAACAAGCCTCACTATTGTGCAAAGAGAAATTCTTCAGAGGTTGAGATTCATGATCCATCTTTCAATATCTAATGCAAAAAAAAGATACGATGACTTGGAATTGAAGTTCCAATGGAGAAACATGAAGTGCTAGAATGGATATTCTCAAGAATTCCATGGATTATAAAAATTATTGATTATCAAATTGAAGGTGACAAGCTTGAGATGAAAGGTTTTCTAATATTTGATGTTGAGTGTCATTTGAGATGAAACTTAAGAACCATAAAGTGTATGCTAAAATGCAAACAAGGTGCTTCTACATTAATTCCATGGATTCTATGTACAAAGGGATACAAACCTAGCAAGCATGGACAAAAAGGAAGAATTTCTATAAAAAAGCATCAACATGGTGATAAGCATGGTATGGACCAAGAGGACGGTAACAAATTGGCCAAAATGAAAAGAGAAAGGCAAATATCCGTACTCTCTTATCCAATGTTAGTAGAGCCAGATCAAGTCTCTAGAGATTCCTCATCGAAACCGAACATTCGATCCCTACTCACAAACTTTCATTTCATTATATTGCATGCATTCATGTTATTTTTTGTCAATTGCTCAAACTACACATTGATTATGCATTCAATTGATGCTAGTAGAAAGATCAAGGGAGGCCTTGCACAAAAATGAAGGTTTTCTCAATTCTATTAGATGACATGGAGGCATGTCTCAATAGTGGTGGCCAACAAAAAAAGAGGTGACAACCATGAAATTGCTCAACACATTTCTATGAGTGGAGCAAAGGCATGCATGTTCCTCCAAAAACCAAATAGTAGTCATTGCAATCAGAACTTAAATAAAAATCAAGATGAGAAAGAAAAATGATAGAGCTATGGAAGGATTGTGAAATGCACAATGTTCCTAAACATCAACGTAGAAGGGACAAACCAAAGCTTGTTTGGGTGTCCTTTGAGAGGCTCATGCACATTATTTCTTGATATGCACAATAATTCAAATAATTATAAGGACAACTATGTGAATTCACATCTACCACTATGTGCACATGGGGAGAAAGAAACATTAACCACCACTACGTGGTTTGTCTTGTAGTCTTAATCTAATAATTGTGTTCTCCTCAAATGACTTTACAATTTCCAAGGTGTGCATCACCTACTATTTTATCATGGTGCCTATTATATGCATGAATGTGGATCTCTAGACATATGGAGCACTCAAGGGATGGAGAAGTCTCACAATCAAGCAAGGGGTGGGTAAATATTTCAAAAACACCGGACATGGTGGTGGAAAAACTCAATCTAGCTGTCTTTACAAAATGTTTGATTGGTTCTTTAGAACATATTTGCATATTGAGTTCTGTCATGCAAGCATGCAAAAAAAAAAAAACTAAACCTTAGCAAAATAAATTGATTCATTGATCACGATGTAAACTCTAAGAAATGGGGGGACATCACAAGGACCTGAGTGTCATGTTGCATGGCAAAGTACACTAATTCATGTTGGAAAATTTTGAGCCAAAATTTAGAACCGCTGTGCAAAAAGTGAGTAGTTGTTGGTGCTTAATGTGTACACAGACCTTAAATAGGGAACACTTAGGGGTGTTGTGTGTGAAGTGATCCTCACTTAAATGCTATTTGAAAGGCTATAGAACGTCATTTCTTAAACATGTTTCAATAGAGAGGTAGTCATGGCTCTCACTCTCACCCTCATTCTCACCCTCAATCTCAAGGTGCCATCACAGTAGAATAGCCTCCTTCTGCATACGGCCTATCTTCTTCACGCCAAAAAGTGGCTATTTTCGACCTTCCTCCAGTCTTTTACACAACGGCCCAAAAATAGGTTCAGAAGGAGACGTCCTGCATTCAAACACATAAAACCACAAAACGCAACCCACACTCGTGAGTTAGCAAATTTAGAAACTTTTGGCCATTTTTAGTGAGCCGTAACTCCCAAACGGTTCAGAATTTGACCGAGGCTGTCTCATATGAACTTGTTTGTCTCGTTGAGCTCTTCGAATGTCGTGTTATGTGAAAAATTCATATCCTGCTCATTTTTCCCAAAAAGTTACTTGCAAGTCAGCAATTTCTACAAAAACAGTCTAAAACAACATTTTCTCACTTTTTCTCTAATCTACGTGCTGAAACGGGCATCAAAATGAAGGAATCTGTAAAAGCTCAAAGAAGAAATAATTTTCCTTGTGTTGAGGACTACAACTGCTACAAAACTTTTCCATATTTTGACCATAGGACCCTCAAAACTGGTTCCCCAGAGGTGTCCCGGAGTCAAAATTTGAAACTTCACGAAAACGATTAGAATGAAGTCCTATACTGTGGAAAAACACTGGAATGAACAAAATTTGCTCCAAACAAAAATATTTATCAAAACTTTGCAGAATAAGTCCTATCACAACTTGCCAAATCCACACCTTGGGTTGCAAGCTGCTCAATGACTGCGGTTTCTTTGGGCAAGTATGTATATCCTCTCTTGCGAGGAGGGTCTTCTTGATTGTCTTCCTGTGCATGACTCTTCTCAATTAGGCTTCCTTTGCCAACACTTCCTATAGTGGGATGATCGTTCCCATCAATTTTGAGCCGCAACACATAGTAACAATAGCATTATTGCACAAAGTAAATTTCTACTTGATTATTATTTGGTGGCGATCTGTATAGTTGGATAAATCTTGCAAGGACATTTCTTGCGAGGACAATGTTTTGGAAATCTGAAACCTTCAAGGGATCGGAAGCCTTAGCATTTCCATTGACTTGAAATAATGTGTTGCGTACAAAGTGATTCGGGCATAGCTATCTGCATTGCCTGTAATTCAGTGTCTCCCCTTGAAGTTCTGCTTCGTCTTGTTGGGATGCATCCAAAGCGTTGAAATCTCCTTGAGCCACCCAAATCTCTTCCTCTTTATAAATTTGTTGAGTCAATGTATGATTAAGCAAAGGATCATTAGGCTATTGTGCATTCTGGTCGGGAGCAATATCTTCCATAACTAAAATGCAAAATAATAAACTTTAATGAGATAGGTCTTAGCACTTGGAAAAGAGAGATGGTTTAGAGAATTCAGCGATCCAACTTGAAATACTTTAAAACCTTAACTTGAAGAACTTTAAAGACGTAATTGACAATACGATTAAAGATGTAGTTTGAAATATCATCGCACACTGAACAACATTAATGCCAAAAAAATTAATTATTGGTCTAATCATCAAAGACCTCAAGCCAGATTTGGTTACAATATGATAGCCAACATTATGGACTCCATCCCAACAAAGGCTTAAATCCCATATGTTAGGTCTATCTAAGGGTTTGGGAGATTTTCCACTAGCAAGATTCTTGTTTACATTTCGCAAAAATTCGCGCTTGAGAACCTCAGAGGGCTCTGGAATACATGCAATCAAGCGTCTAAGAATATGTGAGAGACTATATATATCAGATGCTTTGGTGAAAGAAGGAGGATTGGTGCTCATATTTTCAGGGGCTGTCCATAGATATTCTCGCTCAAATTGACCTCTACATTGAGGTGTGAGATTTGGAAGCTTGGGAAATGCTGCCAAAGTGCTTGATGGTGAGTGTACTTTGTCTCCAATCTATCATTATAGATAATATCTAATTCTCCTAAATGATTTTCTCATGCTAATTTGATCATTTAATATGGGGATCCGGAAGTTCTAGGGGAGAAAAAGATAGAATATTGGTGAAGCTGATAGACCGACCACAGTAGGGATCCAAAGGAGGGAAAATAGGGATCCAAAGGGGGGGGGGGGCATCTGCAAAAGAGCAATGTACAACAATGGGCTTTAAAGACCCTATGGTTCAGCCCATTAAGACTTCCAAAATGCTAACGTTCCAAAATTCAAAGGTTGTGTCCAAAGGTCAAACACTAGGGAGATTGGATGCTTTGTGTGTGTACCAAAAAAGTCTTCAAAACTCCTATAAAGGAGGGTGCGAACCATGCAAGTAAGGGATGAGAGAGAAACACACACACACACCCTAACAAGCTTCCTTTAGACAAAGGGAATGAGGGGCACATGTCAGCTCCCTAGCTCAGATGCCCACAAGGTGCACTCAAATCCTATTGGATGTCCATGGAGGTGGACCAAAGAGAATTAGGCTAGAGTGAATCTACTTTAATTCATTTAAAAACACTTAATAAAATAGCCAATAAGAATTAAGCTCTCTAGAAGTCTATTGGACAGTCTCCCAAGGGGTCCAATGAGAATTCAGCAGCCCAAATGGCTTGCCTGATTCCTATTGGCCAAGAGACAAAGGGTCCAATGAGAGTTTAGCTGCATTAATTAATTACCTAAAGCTCTCACAAAAGGGGAAAGGGGACGCATGTCAGAAGGCTATCACTTATGCTTCTTAACTCTCATTGGCTAAGCTGGAAGAGGTCCAATGGGGTGTCAGCATGAGTAAATTGCATGAGGGGGCGACCAAGAGAGAGAGGGGGCTGAATTTCTAAATGCATTATTCCACGCACACTCACACTAGCTCATGTGTGAAGCAATAAGACTCTCTCTCTTCTTCCCAAGCTTTAATGGAAAGCTTATCACCTACTCCAAGCTTGTGAGAAGGGAGGCCTACACCAACAACTCTTGGCTTTGTGATGCAAATCCAACTAAGAGCCAAGCTTCAATGCATGATCATCTCCTCTACCATGCTAATTACTAAGCTATGCTATGCTAATATGAGTGATTATGTGAGGAGATGTACATATTTCTCATAAGACTAATCCTTCCTCTCAATCTACTGTCATACCCTCTAGCTCTCACCATCTTCGAAGGTGTGTGAGGTCTTGGGTCTGAGATCGTGAGGGAATTGATCTTGTGTTTTATAAGTGTTTGCTTAGTGCTTGAAGCTTCCATCTTCATTGCACTAGCTAGTTATTGAAGGAACACAAAGGATTGAATGGTAAATGTCTCTCTTGATGGGGGAAACCTATAATACAAAGCCTTTTGGAGGGGGGACCGGCTCCATGTAAATCTGATCCACTCAACTGTTGTCAATAGCTTAATTTCTCTCTCTTTTGAAGTATTGTTCATGCCTATCTAACTAGGTGTTATGATTTTTGTTGCTCTCTCCACCCAAGCACCCTTTTTATGCTCATTAGGAACCTATTCTTTGAAATTCTTACTATGTTCATGTTATTTTCTGCTACACACAAGTTACTAGGCCATCAAATGTTGCACAGTCCGTAATACTAGCATACACTGCTCGCTCGCCAAAATAGAGTAGAATATTTCTAGTGTGTAGATCATTGTGAATGAATTCATGACTATGCACGAATTTAATCGTCTGCAGAAGAGCGTTGCAGATTGGAAAAATGTTGTCTGTGAATTGTTGTACAGTTCCAGACGTGTATTGGAACTCTCGGATTGCATGCTTGCTTCCATCATGATTACATGCCTGAACCCACTGCTCAAGGTGACCTCCATTTCAAAGCTTGAAGATGAATCTAGGTCCTTTTCTATACCGAACAAGAGCACGAGGCAATATCATGCCACAATGCTGAATAGTTATAGCAGTTGCCTCCTCTAGCATAATTTGTAATGTTGGCTTGCTACCTATTTGGTCTTTGTAGATCTTTGCCGCATAGATAGGATCTTTGAAGAGAGGATGGGCCAGTGAAACTTGTTTCACATTTGAAAAAAGTCCCTCACCTAACTGGGGTGATTGCAAGTGAAAGATGGAATGCTACCCAAGTAAGTGTAGGAGAGGAGGACATATCGTATCATCCAGGTGTACAGCTAAGGGTTGAGCACCTGGTGGAGGAGGTACATCCTCTTTTGTACTAGGACGTTTTGAATAGCCTTCGATCTTATCTTTGCTCTTCGATTCTGAATGTAGGTGTGCTACAAGATGCATTTGCTCTTTGATTCCAGGTTTGGTTTTGATTTCTAGATGAACCATACCCTCAAAACTTCTAGTGACCTGGCCTAATAATTTCTTTACTGTGTTATGCATCACTCCATTAGTGCACATAGCTGGTTCAAATGAAATTGGGAATGCACTACACATCTTCAACTAACATTGTTGCACAAGTTCAATCACAAAATCATCAAACTTTGCCTGCAATGGATCAAATGCTGGTTGCAAATGATCGTCTGAAGCTCCATAGTGAGACAAAATCAGACTATCACTAACGATTTTGTGATGCTGACGTGTTAGCTTTGTGTCTACTATGACTGAAGCTTGAAAATACATGAAGAAAATACAAGTAAGGTAAATCTAGAATAGATAAAAATTTTTCATATATGATTGTAAATAATTCTAAACAAAAACATTTCATGGACCATGCATGAATGCATGTATTATGCATAGCTAACCCAACTAGTATCAAGCTTTAGGATATCCCCATAACCTTTAAACAATGGCTCCAATACCCAAGGGTCTATGCATAAAATACACAATCTACACCTTTATACAAATTTCTATATACATCAAAGTTGCAAAAGTGTTTGCATAGAGGAGTTCTCAGCACCCGACCTAGCATGGAGTTTAGGCCATGAGCCAAATTGCATTCAGAGGCACCTAGCAACTAGTGCTACCTCTAAATGGGTGATATGGATGAAAGCGTACTCAAGAAAAATAATCATTGTGGAGGGTGAATATATATATGTACACCGCAATACAATAAGAGAGAGAGAGAGAGAGAGAGAGAGAGAGAGAGAAAGAGAGAGAATAGTGGAGGGTTAAATACAGTGCATAGAGATCCAAAAGAATGACATAAGAGAATCTTTAAATGCCCCATCTAAATGAAATAGGCAACCATGTATTAATGCAATAACAAAATTCAGGTATACCAAAAAAAAAAATTATAACAAAATGACTAGAAGAGCACTAGACCCTGTGTAGGGTTTGACCGGTCCACCCATCCTTTTTTTCTCTACTATGGACGGAGAGAATTTTATTTTGCCTGGAGTGAGCCACGACACCTCCAACCTACCTCAACCACAAATAGGCTGATGTCGCTTCACCTCCCTCCATGAACCCAAGCATTGAAAGGATCCCAAATACCAGTAGGTGGTAGGGTATCAACATCAACCATACAGAGCTTGATCCATTGTTTTGAGATCAAACACTTTCATTTGCATGTTATGTATACACCCAAAATTGGCAAAAAGTTGTTTTTTTGCATAAGTCTGAAGTTATATTTGATGGTCGATCTAAGTTTGAGATGTTTTGCTTCATTTTTATGTTGATGGAATGTTATCATATGATGTATGGAACCTCACAAATAGTTGTGGATGCCTCATGTGCACGTGCATGATTGCTTTCCACCTTTCTAGGTCAAAATTAGTTCTATGCATGTGCTAGAAGGGTGAAGTACAAATATGACGCATCAACTATGCATGATTGGATGTTGTCAAAATTGGATTTGATATCATGTTTAGTTTCTAGCTAGAAATATTTTATGCATAAAAGGTTATTGTCTTAAGGGCCATATGTGTGGGCTCTGTTTGATTACAGTGCATATGTTAAAATTAAAGTGTGGAAGTTGGTTCAATGTGAATATGCTTTATGGTCAAGGCTGAGATCCGTCATGGATTATGGTTGTGATTTTGATTTTGAAGGCCGGTGTGGCTCTTGGAATATTCTTTTGGATCTGGTTATGTTGCCAAAATTTTTGCAGCCATGTTATGTTCTAAAGAGGTTTTGTAGAATTGGTTGTGCATCACCCCAAGTTGGGTGGAGTGCTCACCCATGTGATGTGGCTAGATTATGGTTTATGGTTTTGGGATTGGATCATGAAGTGATTTGAATGGGTTATAGGGGACGTATAAGGGTAGATACCCTCTACAATCTGATTGCTTGCAAAAGATTGTTTGTGCATATGGAAAATGCTATTGTGATTGGACTCATGTGCTATGTTTCTCATGGTAGCATTGCTACAAGACTAAAATCACCTACAATAAAAGGGTCGTTGACTTGGGGCTTTGTTGGATCAGTCATCTTGCCTAGGTCTTCTTTTTGCTAGGCTCATCTATACGGTTAGTGTGTTGGGGGTTGAACGACCTACATGGACAACACATTGGGGATCTTGCCTTGGCTTTGCCTTAACACCCAATGCTAGGCATCAAAGAGGCGTGGCACGTGAACTAACACCTTATCATAACACTTTTCCCATATGATACTCATGCAACATACGGTAACACACAAAAAAGCCACTTTATTCATATTTGCCCGTATGGTTTGGGATGACTAGCCATATACCCTAATGTAAGTTTATGGATTTCTAACACTTCAAATCAACTCACCAAAGCAAATCATAAATCATATATAAATAGCTCGGTCAACTCACAACGTCATATGGTACTCCCCCTTGGTAGCAGCCCTACATGCATAGGTAAACCCGCTTATAGAATAGTCAATAAGTCACTTTCATGAAGTGATATCGGCGACCTAAATACATTTATCATCAAGGAGCCTGGGGTCTTAAGATTTGACTAAGTGCAGCGAGCAATAAGCTATTTTGACCATAACTCTTAGCCCATGCACGATTTTCATATGACACCCACAAGAGAAAATGTTCCAAATAATGTGTTTTATCTTTGGTTTTAAGGGTTTGGGCTGATTCGTAACGGTTAGTGAGTTATGCCCAAAACAATGTTCCTATCACTTATGTGAAGTCAAAATTTAATATGTCAAAATTCTGAAAATGTATCTTAATTGGTTCCAAATATTTCTATTGAATAAAAAACTTCTCAAGAAGAAAATGATTCTCAAAATTATTACCAAATGCTTTCATAAAGATGAGCTTAGGAGGGTACACATCAACAACAATTTAAACAAAAAGGTAGTGCATAGAATAGGTTTCTGGGGATTCTTACTTTGACTGATGGTGTTTCTTCTAGAGCTCCACACCAAGAATAGTAAGGGTTCTTGAAAATTCAGATCTAGAATAAGAGGGAGTTAATAAAGAGGTGTAAGAACCGCTAGGAGAGGTTAGTGAGTTAAGTCTCTTCAGTCTCTTCAAAACAAGGAGTAGCTTCTTCATCAAGACAAAAATTGATTAAACCCCAAAGAAAATTTGAAATTCTCCATACATTGATGATATCATGTTTTCCAACTTTGAGAGGTGTTTGAAAACTTGAGATTTCTAGTCCCCTTCCCCCGCAGCTCCCTCCAACACACTTATAAACCTATGATAGATATAAGAGAATAAGTGGGTGTTAGCCCTATTTATTCATTTATGGAACCTCTATTTAAGCCCCCCCTTCGTTTCACTCACATGACACCATACAAAACTTAAATAGTGGGTCCCTCGGGGATGATTGGAGCATTCGCAAGCTCAGCCTTGTCTAGGAACTACACCCATTGTTTCAATTCTTTAAGTCAAAATTCTTCTAATGAGAAATCCAAAAGGATAGCCAGAATCATCCAAGTCTCCATCTGGATTGGAGCTAAGAAGCCTTTGTTTGGCAAAGTCCATAAGTTATGATCAACCTCCACAAACTCTGTTTCAATTTGTTAGATTGGGAGGAAAAGACTCTACTTAAATTTTCTTGAATAGTAGAAAGGAAAAAACTTTTGACACTTTGGAAACAAGATCAAGGGGTGTTTCCTCTCTCATGGCACAAAGATGGATCTACACGAGGAAATATTATCACTTTCATGCAAAAGGGGGGCCCAAAAACCAAAGTGGTCTATGTTAGCATCATGACAGTTGCCAAGCAAAAGTACCGTGTGCATACTGTGTATGTTCTCATTTACTTTTACTAGAGATAACCAGAAGTGAACCATAAAATTGTTTTAGGCGACAATAAACTCATACAAAAATCCAAATAGCATTCAAATTTTGTATAAAATTGATAGAATAAAATTTCATCTAAAAGGAAATTTGTTTATTTACACTATAAGAGGAGAAATTGAGAACCGCTTCTATTACCGCGAAATAACAAATAGGAAAGGAGAGAGAAAACATTGTGTGTGTATTAATAGCCGTGACAATGGTTTGTTAGCAACAAGCATGGTAATCAATGTAAAAATATATCCACAACTATTAATGTGTATATTGTTGCACCTATTATCGTGGATATTACCACTATATGAGTATTCAAAAATAGAGGTGCCCATTTGGGCCACCCAATTTTAGGTGGCCCAAATGAGCACTTCTATTTTTTACGTCCATAAAACATATGAAACATAAACTGTTTTTTGAAAAGGTATAAACAATAGAATTCACACATAACTTAACTTGACAATTTATAGTGCAAAAGACCAACTATTTAGAAAAGTTACAAATAAGATAGTATTTTAGTTCAATGGTGTATAGGGTAGAGGGGCCAGTAAGGGTACGTCTAACTTGAGGAGCTTCAATCTATCTCCTTCGAGCTCAATTTCTTATGCCGAGTAGCTCATTTTTATCGCTTTCTCACAAGCTTTCAGGAGAATTAATTTGGGGCTGGTTGGGTTTGAGAGCCGATAATTACGGCACCATTTTTGAAACCACGTGTATAAAAAATTGGCATGAATAAGAACACTATCAAAAGCCAAAAGAGGTAAAATGTAACCACGAAGGCTTGATCCTTGTTGGGGTTGATGGTGTGTGTGTGCTCTTAAGGAGGTTGGTGTGTGTGTGTGCAAACATAGCTTTCACAGTTAGAGAGAGAGAGAGAGAGAGAGAGAGAGAGAGAGAGAGAGAGAGAGAGAGAGAGAGTACTCGTGATTTTGACTCAAAAGATGTTACATTGCATTGTATATACCATAGCATAAAAATACATACATCAAGGGCTTTATTTATAAGCTTGGAGTAGATATTCGGCTAGAGCTCCTCCCTTTATACTTAGCTTACACATAGCCATACAACACATAGGCCAAATGCCAAACCCTAAGATACACAATTGTAGAGATGTTTCCCATAGTGATGAAAGGACATGCATATCCCAACAATACTCCCCTTAGGCATGGACTATATTGAATGAAACTGAATTGAGGCCTAAAGCCACACAGGCTAATAGTCACACAGACCGAGGTAGTCACACAGACTGAGTGGTCTCATCACATGGTGTCACATAGACAAAGTAATCGTCCCCTTAAACAAAGAAGGTGGAAGACCATTTATAGTATATCAGTATACTCACAAAAGTAGTTGGGGGGGTGGCACACACATGGAGACAATTGTCTGGCTATTGAGCTGCATCTTCGTCCTCTTCTTCTGCAAGATTGACTCTACTTTTTCCTTTGTTGTTGATTCCTTGGCATTTTGATGGCAAGTGACCTTTGATGCCACAATTACTACAATACTTGTTCTTGTAGCAGTCCTTGGAGAAGTGTCGAGGCTTACCACACTCATAAAACTTCTTGTTATTTAATCTAGGTGATGATGATGTAAAATAAGCTCCTCCCACTGATTCAGATTTCTTCTTATTTTTCTTTTCTTCTTCATGGATTGCCCTTTTTGACATATTGTAGAGAAGGTATGGGTTCCTTTTGCTCTAAGAGTTGTGACTATGTTGTCAAAACTTTTAGGTAGAGCACTCATGGAGCACATTGACTTGATCTTCTTCCCAAACTTGGCATTGAATATAAGTGAGCTGCATGATTATGCTCATTAGATTATTAACAAGCCTTAAAACATCCTCCTCTTGAAGCATAGTAAGTTAATAAAGATTTTACTTTAAGTTAATTTTTGCTTTTGTTTAGCTCCAAAGTTATGTTCCATAAATCCCATGCTTGGATTGCAGTGGTGCAGCTATTTGGAAAGTGCATATGATTATTGTGGTGTAATTTGATAATTATGTTGAGTTCTTGTTCATCTTCAGCTTGTACTTGTGCGATTTGGGCCCTAGTGAGACAAAGTGATTATCGAATGGCAAAGTTTGAAGCTCTCCCAATGAGGTTATCCATAAGTGTGTGGACAAGTTTTGGGATATACATCTCAAAGCTACAGTCTACCAAAACATAGGCTTTGTCGAACAAAAGCAATAATTTTGTGTGGGGCTACGTGAAGATATGGCCAAGTATATCAACTCTAGTCAAATGCCTAGGACCATCACTGAAGTGATCCACCATACCATGGCCGCTTCACAAATTAATTTCCAACACAAGGGGCTAAAAGGAATTTTAAACCCGTGGAAACTATAACTGAAATGAACTTAGAGGGAAGAACAATGCTCAAAATTCTTCCCAAGTCAATTCTAGCAACAACAACAACAACAACAACAAAATAAACTCTCTCCTGAAGAGTAAGATGCTTTTGCAAAGACCACAAATGTTTCAAGTGTGGGGAGCGGGGAGCAAAGTTATGGCTATCGTTCTTGTCCCAAAAGAAATTCACACAATGAAACTCCTAGAGCTTCCATGGTCAAAGCTCCAAAAGAGGATACTCATTGCAAAGGATCATCCCTTTACTCTGCTTGGGGAGAGGTGAGGGAGCATGATTCCTTTATCCTTTTTGACCCTGGCTCTACTCACAACTTCATATCAACGGAGTTGGCCACTAAGTTGGGAGTACAAGCTTTTAAGATGGGAGATAATGTGACTACTGATGGAGCTTTCAAGGGACAACAAGCCTCCATTACTCCTTTGATTGGGAAATTGAGGGTTCATGTCCAAAGCTATGTCAACAAAGAGGAATTTTTCATCTCCCCTCTCCAACATGAGGATGTTATCCTAGGGGAACCATGGTCCAACCGCATGGCTGCCAATATGAAGTTCCCTGAAAGGAGATTTATTTCACCTACACAAAAAAGAACATGTACATAGATGCTAATGAGTCGGTTCTTGCTATACTTCTTGTAAATTCACTTAATTTGGATAAGTCAATGTAAAGCTCACTTTTATCCAGTGTTTTATCAATGGAAATGGTAGGAATCAAGAGGAGTTAAACTTTTCTAGTTTCCTAAATGTATTCCAAGATGTTTTTATGGATAAAATCCCTGGAGACGTACCTCCAAAATGAGGGGATGATGATCATTAAATAAAGCTTCTACCTGGGATCTCACTTCCTAATAAGCCTCCTTATAGAGTTTCTCAAGCTCAACAAGAGGAGATTATGAGTCAAGTGCATGAATTTAGACAAGTGGGTGGTGAGGCCTAGTTCCTCTCCCTTTTGTTCACCCATCCTTCTAGTGAAAAAGAAAGATGGCACATACCACATGTGTGTTGACTAAATCGGATTACTAGCAAGAACAAATTTCTCGTATTGTGGGTAGAAGATTTGTTTGATAAGCTACAAGGCTCTACCTACTTCACTAGGATTGACTTTAAAAGTGTCTTTAATCAAATAAGGATAGTGAATGAAGATATTTTCAAAGGGAGAGAAGGCTACATCTCATGAAGGGTCCAAAAAGGGAGATGGTCTACCAAAGAGAAATGAGCAGGTAATGGAGCTTAAAAGACCTTAGGGCTAGCTTCATTAAAGACCTCCAATGATTAGTGTTAAAAGTACTTAAGCCTAAGACCTATAGGCACTATAGACCTTAGACTAGCTAGGCATGTGCTTGATGTGCTTGAGGTCCTTGTGGTGCTTGAGCTGACTAAGAAGCTTGAGATGCTTTTTGTGCTAGAGCTTACTAAGGTGCTTGGGGTTCTTGTTGTGCTAGAGATTACTAAGGTGCTTGAGATTGTTCTCTTGCTTGATGACTAAGGTGCTTTTCATGCTCGATGACCAAGGTGCTTGTGGTATGCAAGTCAAAAAGAATCCCTATGTTTTAGGGAAAAACTACTCCCCTGTTCATGCTCACAACCACGACACAGACAACATACTTATCATCCGATGACACGAATAACCTGTAGGTGCACGTAGGCAATCAGGTTAGATTGTCAGGCTGAGACCAATCTACACATACGCACTTTTATGATGCATCAATCACTAACCCTTGTAGAATGCAACCCACTCTATCCCTAAACGCTCACAACACCGTTTACATCTCAAATGAACTCGGAATCGCATCAAACTTACTAGGCACCATCCTCTCACTAGGATATACTTATCTATAAGTCTAATCTCACGAGATTTGAACCCTAGTTATCTTGATTACAGTCGCGATAGACTAACAGGTCATAATCCAAAAGTGGGCGAAACCTAAGTTTATGAGTATCTATGTGTAGCTAATCTCTTTCTCATTCCATAAAGCACTTGATTGTTGAAAACAGACACTGTTTGTGTTACTTACAAGCAAAACAAGCTCGAGGAAGGATCGATCGCGAACAGCTCAAAAATGTGAATGCGTGGCGTGGGCGCGTAGCTCTCGGAGAGGCTACCGTGATGGTGTGGTCACGTCGTGAATCCGGTGAGGGAGAAGCGCGTAGAGAAGAGGATAAGACACTCTCTCTCTCTCTCTCTCTCTCTCTCTCAGACTCGTACGACACAGGATTAATATTCAAAAAATGGTTCTAAGGTGACTTTTATACTTTAGTCACCTTAGCTCAAAAATGTACATGGGGTTCTCTTCATCATAATTACAAAGTGGGAACAAATCTGGGTCGTGACTGACTGATTAATCTTTACATAACCCAGACAAGTGGATCAAAATGATAAGACGTCTTTGACATAAAAATGGGAATTTGATAGGCTTTACAAGGTGGGCTCATTACAACAGTTGGACAAGTTGGGCTCCAACACTCCCCCCTTCCTAATTCATGTCTAGCACGACATGATCGTCTTTGTCTTCAGTGTCGATGTCTTCCTTCTTCGTTGATTTGATGTAGAAACGCATCATATCGCATAGACTCGCTTGCCATTAATGGGCCGAAAATTTTAGATTTGTACATGAAGAAGCCTGTGTAAAATGCTTCTTTGAATGTTTGGAGATGGTAGCTTGGCAGAAACATTAGCCGTCTGAAGTAGGCCTACAACATTGGCTCTGTCGGCGGCCCACTTAGATCATATGACAGCTCTGATATGCTTCTTTCTGTATTAATGTACTTTGAAGTCCAGCTTTCTGAGAACACTGTGAGACAGGCCAAAAAGGTTCGAGCTATTTTACATAGCATCTTGCAGGATAGGTCGGGAGAGCCTCCAAATTCTGCGATGGCGCCCTGAAGGGTTTTCACCATGTAAGAACCGGATATTCTCTCTCCCTCTGCAGGCCCTGGCAATACTGGATAGTTCAGCCATGTAGGATTTCTACTTTGTAGTGCTTTATGCTAGCAGTAAGTGTATGTTCGAGGCATTGGGCAGAAAGTCCTATCATTCCTCAGCTCAGGCGGTGCATTGACTAAGTGGATCAGGTTATTAGGGTGATCCAAAAGCCATTGACGCCTCCACTTTGGCTGCCTGTCTACTATCTTGTTTTGCTGTTCCCGATCCTGTAATTCTCCTTCAAACACTGGCACTTGTTCTTCTTTTGCAAGCTGCCGTTGATGTGTCAGAGTTTTGTATTTCAGCAGAGCATAGGGTAACATAGGGGCATTCCATTCTTCCCGTAGCTCTGCTGCTGTCTTGCCTGATCTGGAGAGCCCTTGTAGCATCTCCTTCTCTAGTTGCATGGCCTTGTACCACATCATCTCTGATTGCCTTTCCATTTGTTTGGCCAGCTTCTTCTCTTCAAATTTCGTGACTGAATCTTCGTCTATTTCTTGGTCTTTGGAGCCAGGTTGATCAGTGTGTGTATCTGGGGCCTCATGCTCATCTGATTCTTCCTCGTAGTCATCTTCGTCCCCATATATTTCTGCCAGTCCAGCCAAATCCGTGGCTGCTTGCTCCAGGTGCACTCGTACCTGTCCTTGGTGTTGCCTTGCAGTTTAAAGACTTGCAATTTGCGCAGCCATGGTTCTATTATTGATTTGGAGAGCTTGAAATTCCATCTCTTTTTGAGCTGCAGACTCCTCTAACTCTTTTACCCTGATGTGCAAATTTTCATTTTCCTCCCTGAGGGACTTGGAAACAATGCTTTCTATTTCACTGTCATGAGCTGGTCCTTGTTGTTGTTCGCTTTGTAAGTCCAAAATTTGCCTTTGTAATTGATTCTCTGCTCTAAGCGCAATTTCGGCTATCATTAAGCGTTGTTTTATTTCCAACTCCAGCTTTCTCTTCAGTGCAACCACTTCTTCTTGCGGTTGGACCACCGGTGTTGTTGGTAGCGACGTTTTTTGTTTCTTTGCTCATTCTATTTCCCTTGCTTGTATATCTGTTACTGCTCTCAAATCCTTGACTTCAATTTGTAAGTCATCGATTACGACTTGCAAACTTTTGACTGTCTCCAGAGCATCTTTCTTTTCTTTTTCCAACCTTTGGATGTGTTCATCTCTGTCACTGACATCTTCAAGAAATACATTGATTGTACCTTCACAAATGGCATTAAAATTTTCAAACTCCTGTAAATTTTCCTTGAGGAGATTTACTCTGCTTTTGAGCCCCAAGATCTCAGCATCTCTTATGCTGATCAGTTTTAGGGCGTCATCTCTTTGCTCCTGCAACTTCATAACTTCTTGATGGGTCTTTTGTAACTTCGTTTTGTTGGACCTGTTTTGATCGGCTAACCACTGATTGTGCAGTCTTGTTCGGTTTAGTAGGGTCTCCATTGACTGTAAATCCACATCTACAGTAGCTTCCATGTCTATTTCTTGAGAGGAGGAAGCTTTTTCTTTTGTCTGATCCACCTCTTTTTGCTTGCCTTTATCAATTTGTGATATGGTTCCAGTGTTTGGGTGACCATCTGTTCTTTCTTCTTCTTCTTCATTGGGTGGTGTATGAACTCTCTCATCACGATGTGAGCTCTCTGAATGCGAAGGAGAGTCAGTAGGTGGGGTTGATTGCCTCTCACTTGTCTCTGGCCTTGGAGATGGAGGTGGTGTTTCTTGATCTCGTAAATTTGGCCTTAACTGATCTCTCAAGGTTTGGAGATCCTCCTCTTCTAGTAGCAATTCTGGTTCGTCCATAGCATTTCTTTCTTGGATGTACCTCTCGAACCAGTCCAACTCAAAAGCTGGGTTGTGTTTATTCTTTGTTCTCAATGTGTAAGTGCTACTAGAAGGTTTCCAAGTGGAGCCTACATTGCCTCGTAGAGATCTCTCGAGAACAAATCCTTCTAGCATTCTTTCCATTTTTGCTACCTTCTGCAATCTGGTGTTGTTTTCCATTTCCGCTTTCCATTTCTTTAGTCGGACATCTTCTTCTTCAGTTTTTCTTTCTTCTTCCATCTTTTCTTGTGTACTTCTGGTTACTCTTTCCAGCCTACGTCCTCCAATGGTGTTAGTAGAGGCCGGTACTCGCCTTTGTGATCTGTCTTCGATATTCTCTCTTAACACCAGCCACTCGTTTTGATGAGCAGGTGGCAGCTGATCTGCCGCGCCTATGGCCTGGTATATTATTCTGGTGAGGACTTCCCTCCTGCAATGTAATTTGGCTTGTCCTGCCGTCGCTTTGTCACTTCTTCAAACAGATATGATGCATGATCTATATAGAACTCATGTGTCATTCCCATAGCCCAGGTCAGTGTTGTTGAGATGCTCCCGTGTGGTGTAGTGTATCTAGGCGGTCTCTTGCTATAGCTCAACAAACACTGAATGTATATCTGTGTCAGTTCTCTTACTTCCGGGTTTGCTATGAGTTCAAAAGAAGGCAGTTTGTACCTTTGCAGGTAGACTATGAGGTTCTTCCTTCTTTCTCTCATGTTGGCTCCCTGATCAGACAATTTCAATGCCTCTTTGATGATCTCCTTGGTGATCTGAATCTCCATCACTTCATTATCCATGCCTGCCACTTTGCAAGTTCCATCTTCTTGGATAGTCTCAATTAGGTGTTGTACCCTCTTGAAATCTATCCCCACTGGTGGTAGTGAGACAAAGTTCCACAAGCCAACTTTTTTCAGCCATGACCTTGGCGGTGATCCTTTTAGGTAATTTTCTACCTCCTTGGGGATCATCACTGTATGCACTAAATTTCCTTTGTCATCCACATATGAACCTTGATAGATTTGAAAGGCTGCTGCCTGTTGCAAGTCTGCAGGTATCCAGGTGGCCGTTGGCTTTAGTGAATTGGGTAGAAGTGCATAGGGTATTACACCTTCCATTGCTAGGTTCTTGCCTTTTCTTTTTCCCGGAGAAGCATCCATGGATCCTGTATTCACAAATAACAGTTAATGTACAAACATAGTACTTCTCTTCTAAATTGATTATCACTTAATCATGCATCTAGATGAGCCTTCTTAATCCCAAGATGAGTTAAGGTAAAATGTTAGCAGATAGACAAGCTCTTCCATTGTCCGACTCTAACGGCTTCAAATTAATGTTGTTGGTGAAGGTGAACAAGTCCAAATGCCTTGAAATTTTGTGTGGTGTATGTGTAGAGGGCATGTAAGGTCACCCTATAGTCACAAACTGAAAATCAGCTCATTTGCAATTTATGCCGAGTCTATCATGATAGACTGGCTATCTTTTGACAAGGGACTTATTTTGCACTTGTGACTCTACTTGTTGGTTTCTCATGTCTTGCACATGATCTGATCCCATTTCCACCTCAAATGAATGTCAAGTGACCCCTTTTTGGATCAACTTCTATTTTTCCAGATTCCCTTCAAGGAGATGTTGGTCTATCTTCTTCATTTTGTGTTGTTTTGGGCTCAAACTTAGTGGGTAGTCCTCTTGCATCATGCTGAAGCCAACTGTTGATTCCAATTTTTGTTAAGATGGCCCTGTATCACTCTGCTTAGTCTATCGCGATAGACTGGGACTTAGTGTCATTTTGTCATATTTTGGCTCTGTGATCATCTGTCTGCCTTCTCCTAGTTGATGTAAGGTTGCTTGACCTCTCACATGTGAATTTTAACTGTCTGCCCTTGAGATGCCCTGTTTTGACTCTAAGTTGCTGTCATGTCTATCTCGGCTTGCCATATGAGTCCATCTTGTCACCAAATTTAGTGTACTGCCTCCATATGCTTCCCCAAGTCTATCTTGTCAAAATTTTGAAAAGCCTTCTCCCCAAAGATGAAAATAGTAAGTCTATCGCGATAGACTAGGTTACTTGGCTAAGAGAGATCAAATTTGCACTTTGATTTGATATTTGTGGTCATTATTCCTTGTTAGTACCCCTCATGACGTCAAAATCAAAACTTTACTTGTCTAAGTGTATTAGCAAGTCTATCGCGATAGACTTACTATCTGGTCATTTTTACAAGTTTTTTGATGCTAGTTGACCACAATGGTGTTAGTAGGCTCTCCTAGACACACACATTAAGTTTTAATCAATTTAGAAGAGTGTACTCCCTGTTTGCAGCGCTTAGCTGGTTCTGGAGTCGAAGTAGACCACTTAGGTGATGGTCGCCGTTCCTTTTGGTCATTGTATGACTCCGACTGTCTTTCATTGTATGACTCCGACTGTCTTTCATTGTATGACTCCGACTGTCTTTCATTTCCTTTTCATGGTCTAACCATTCAGTTGGTTTGTCGAGGTTATTGGCTTGCTACCTATGAGTTTTGGCTCATTTCCGTTCACTTTCGTTCAACTGCCCTTCTGCAGGTCCTATGAAATTAGGGTTTTCTGGGCGGCTTCCTTCCCGCTTTCCGAGGTCATAGGCTTGATCCCTAAGCTATAGGCATTGTGCCTTTCAATTTTGATTCCATTTGGTGGCCTCTAGGTCTTCCTAACAACCAGTCTACAGTATGTGTGCACATGTTGTGATGGTGGTGCTGGCGAGGTTTTGCAACTAACTGAAGTAAACAACACTTAGAGTCAGTGTTGACGAGCATACCTCTCATATCTGATGTCGATATGGTGACCGTGCGCGATAGATGAGCTCCTAGAAGTCTCAACTACTGTAGGGAGCTCTCTCTCTCTCTCTCACAATGGAAAATGACTCAAATGAGAGATTTCTAGCCTAGCCTCTCTATATGTAATCGAGACTCCGACACAAAATTTTCCCATCTTTTGCCTGTGACCATAACTTTTTACGAGATGCGGTTTAGGCTCGCAAATTTCCTAATTTGGACCTCGATTGCTCCAGTTCTACAAATTTTGCAGATTTCTCCTTTTGGAGGTCCCGTCATGACGGTGGTCATTTTTGCACTATCACCTTTGCAATCCCTATTTTTTATGTATCTTCTTTACCTTGCTCTGATCAGGCGTCTCTTCTGTTGTGTTTCCATCTGGATTATGGATTTTTTTCTATATTTTTTGCTAGAAAATGGCTAAAATAAAGCAAATAAATCCCAAAATAACCCGAAAATAGAAATTCTAACCTATAAAAATACCAATGAAAAGCAAAAACACTTTGTAGCTCACTTTTCTCTCATCTATGTACATTCTCAGTCTTAATCGTCAACCTTGGCCTATTTTTTGTTGTTTTTCGACGGTTTTTGTCATATATGATCATTTCGTCCCCAATTCTGATTAATTACGAGGGCATATTCTTTTTCCCAAAATCACACAATAAAACGCAGAAATGGTTGAAAAATTAATCACAAACATTGCCCTCTAATATATGACATGAATCCGCATTTGGAATGCCTCCCCCCCTCCTAGTTGGAGTCCTCCCGGACTACAGGGTATCGTCCAGGGTATGTGCTGTGCATGGTCGTGAACTTGTGCTAATGCAGGCCTTGTAATGTAGCCCTATATGCATGTACAGTCAATGCATGTAGAAAGAATTTATGCGGTGTAAGAGGAAGGTATAAGCGATTCGCTTATTGGCATTTGTCGTTGAGGTTTCCTGTGGACGTAGCCTGAGTTGGCTGGCAGATTTTCTTTGCAAGAAGAAGTTGTAAATCTGCCGATCTTTGTTTGATTGTTTTCCATAGTTTTTGAATTGGTGTATGTGGATCCTTTGAAGTCGATATTGTTGTATATTTTGTTGCATTTTCTGGTGGAACATTCTTTCTTTTCCATTGGATGACTTGGGTCGTACAGATCCTTGTAGTTATTGTTGTGGATTCTTCTTGTTTCCTCGTGCTGGTTGTATGATTTGGCTTGGCATTGACAGTTGTAGACAATTTTTCGGTGGTCTTCTTTGGCATCCATACTTGTGTTGTTGGCACGTTCTGAATTGGTAATTTTGTCCGCCATACCAATATAGTCCGTTGCATATTCGACTGGTTGACTATTGTTCTTTGAAGCTTTGCTGGCTTTTCGTGTTTTGTTTGTTCTTCTGTCCACTTTTTTACAGGAATTAGGCTGTCTTGCCTTATCCAAACTTTATATTTCTGCCTTTGATGAAATTGTGCCTCGGCTAGATCTGTACGCCGTACCCAAACTTGCCTGGTTCCCTGCATGATTGTTGATTTTTGATAATACGTTTCTTGACATGTAAACTTTGTTTGTTGTTGGTCAATGCCTTGCGGATGTATTGACTCCTGTCCCCATCTTGACATGTATTGGTCATATGATAAGAAGGGTTCTGAAAAGTTTTCATTTCTGAACAGTGCTTCATTTGTATCCAAATCAATGAATACCCTATTAGCTTTCATCCATGACACTGCTAAGATACATGGCGTTGCTGATCTACTTGGTGGCAGTACATGGAACTTGGTAGTGTATGGGTGTGCCTACATTGTGAATGGTAATATAATAGACCACAAAGTGGTCACCTCATCACCCCATGCTACTTTCAACTTGTGTGTCTTTGAGATCTTCCTCATTGGTCCAAGTTTCTGAAAGAGCTCAAAGCTGATGACACTCATTTTTGCTCCAGTGTCAAGCAATGCATAGATTTCAACTTGTTCTGTGCCTGCATAAGCTTTTATGTAAGGACTACACCACGTATCTTCCAGGTTGTCAATGGTGCTTTCGTCCTGAGCCATAAAGTCTGTTATTGTCTTTGCTAATTCTTCGCTTTGTATATCCGCTTCGATTGTTTGGAATGTCGAAAGAGGATATTCGTCAGTCATCATTGGTGTGACCATGTTTATTGTCCTCAGAAACTGCTTTCGCTTAGCAATCGTTCCTTGGCTTCTTGTTGTGCCTGGTCTTGAATTCTTTGTTGTTCTTGTCTATAGGCTTTTCCATAATGCAATTGAAACAACATTTCCGGCGTTAAAGGTAGATGATATTTTTTCAAACAATACCCACTAATCCAATTCGGCATTTCTTTTCCAGATCTAGATGGAGTCGACAGTTTTACTGCTCTGCTAGACGATATTTCTAGGACCAAATAAGGCCACATTCCCCTTTTCTTTAGCTTCTTGGCATGTTGTTTAAGGGTGTATACTAAGACATAGTCGCCCGTTTTAAAGTCCTTGTTCTTGACATGTTTGTCAAAAAACTCTTTTTGTTGTCTTTTTTTTTGCATATATGGCTACTACAGCATTGGGCCGTAACTCATATAATTTTTCAAGGTCCGCTAATCGTTCTGAAAGATTATGCCCTGTCCAATCCAATTGTGTGGATACCCTTAGTGTGGGAATCAAAAATTCAATAGGCAATATTGCATTTAACCCATATACCATATTAAATGGTGTAGCATTGAGTGTTGTTTTATATGCAACTCGATAAGCCCACAATGCCGAATATAGCATTTGATCCCAGTCCGTTCTTGTTTCACTAACCAGTTTTGTAAGAACTGCGCACAATATTTTGTTGGCCGCTTCGGCTTGACCATTGGCTTGTGGATGGTAGGGTGCAGATTTGCGATGAATTACCATAAACTCATTTAAGAGATGTTGGATAACTTCATTTACAAAGTGTGTCCCTCTATCACTCACCTGCTCGATTGGAAGGCCATAACGTGTAAACACATATTCATATAAGAATTGTGCCGTGGTTCTAGCGTCTGCTTTCGTTGTGGCTTTTGCTTCCACCCATTTGGTCATGTAATCCATGGCCACTATGATATATTGTGCTTGTGAAAGATACGCTGGTGGAGTAATAGGACCATCAAAGTCGAATCCCCATTTAGCGAATGCTCGAGCACTCATCATTGGTCTTAAAGGCATTTCGTCTCTTTTAACTGTTACTTTAGTGCGTTGACATTCATCACACCTTTTCACGAATTTTGCTGCATCTTGAATCATGGTCGAGAATCATGGTCGACCACCATATACCTGCAACCATAATGATTTTTACGGTTCTCTCCGCTGAAAAATGACCTCCTGCTATGCCTGCATGAGCTTGTTCCAATAATGGAAAGTAGTCATTTTCATAAGGAACTAACCTTAGCTGGTAATCAGTTCCTCTTTTATACAATTGGTCACTAATGAGGATATACCTATTCACTTCGATTTGTAAAGCCTTTTGTCTGGCTTTAGACCAATCTCCTGGCAAATCCTTATTAGTCAAATATTCCACAATAGCATGACTCCATGCGGGTGCTACTGTCACTTGGTATAATGTGGCATAATCCACAGTGGTATTGGATGTGCAAAAGTTGCATTTCTTGATGTAATTAGCTACATCGCCTGCTCCAAGTCTTCTTAATTGTTCATAGGTCATTTGATTTCCTCGATGGAATCCCCATGTTTGTGTATGGGCCTCCTCTAGATACGCTTCGTACTCCTCTGGGCCTTTACACAACCTTAGAATCCCATCGTTTCCATGATGGTACATTCTTCCCACAAGCATTGTGTAATTTCGTGCTTGTCTAACGTCTTCCACCGTGTGTTTGTCATCAACATTCATTCCATATGTCAACAACGGAATAATTTTCTTTGACCATTTCGGTACCATCTCTATATTAAACAGGTATGCGTTTGGGAGATCATCATCTAGCCCAGTAGCTTTTTCGCCATGTAGTAATCAAGAAAGGTGGTCTGCTCTTTGATGAGTTTTTCCTTTCTTAACTACTACAGTAAAATCAAACTCCAGCAACACAATGAACTATCTTACAATTCATCCCGTGTTACAAGATTTGTTTACTAAGTACAAGAGCGCCTGATGATCCACAAAAAATGTGAATTTGTTCGCAAGTAAGTAATGCCGAAATTTCTTTACCGCATATATCATACCCAATCCTTCTCTTTCAGTGGTGGTATAATTCTTTCCTGCAGTGTTGAGTTGTCTACTAGCATAACTGATCGGAAAATCTGTATTACCCTCCCCTGGTTGTGCTAATATACAGCCTATTGCAAATGCCGAAGCATCTACATGTACATGGAAGATCTTTGAACAATCTGGTGCTTTTAGAATTGGTGCAGATACCAGTGCATCTTTTAGTTTCTAGAATGACTCCTCACATTCATTGGTCCATATGAAGAGCATGATTAGACTATACAAGGGTTTTGCTATTACAGCGTACATGTAGATAAAACTTCGGTAGTATCCACAATGTCCCATAAATGATTGTACCTGTCATACAATGTTTGGTCTTGGCAATTCTATGATCACCTTTACCTTGTGTTCATCAGTGGTAATTCCATTAGCCGATACTATGTGGCCTAAGATTTTACCTTATCGGACCATGAATACACATTTTTTTGGGTTGAGGAAAATCCTATACGTTCTGCATTTTTCGAATACCTTTCTAAGATGATCAATATGGTCTTCTCTCAATAGAGAATATACACACAAGTCATCCATGTAAATATCCAAGAATATTCGCAAGTATTCTTTAAAAGCATGTGTCATTAATCTCTGAAATGTGGCTAGAGCATTGGTCAAGCCAAATGGCATTACCCTAAAGGCATATATGTCCCATTCTGTTGCAAACGCTGTTTTGTATTGATCTTCTAGTTTGACCCCCAATTGGTTATAACCAGATAATCCGTCCATAAAGCTATAGGCTTTCTTGTCTGCTACTTGTTCCAGGACGTGTTCAGTGATAGGAAGAGGATAGTTGTCCCTTATTGTTGCTGTGTTTACCTTCTTGAGATTCACACACACTCGTAATTTCCCGTTTTTCTTAGGTACCACCACTATCGGCGACACCCAGTCCATGTGCTCTATCTCATAAATAAATTCAGCTTCCATAATTAGTTTGTCTATCTCTTCCTTTATCCTTTTGGTGAATGTCTCATTGTACGTGTATGGACCTTGTTTGCTTGGCTTTGCATCAGACTTCAGAGGGATTTAATGTTCACAAATGTTAGGATCCACCCCCTTCAGATCTTTGTACGACCAGGAAAATACATCACGAAATTCCTTAAGTGTTTTGATCAGTAGTCCTCTTCTTCCCGGCTTAGATCTGTGGCAATGTAAGCAGGTCTAGGAATTTCTCCTGGCTCTGCTAAGTCTATTTTCTTGGCGTTCTCTGGACCATCATAGGACTTGTTTGATTTAGGCTCTCTCATTGGTTGCTGAACCACCAATCTTCTTCCCTGAATGGTGTAACTTACAATAGTGAGGAGGTACATCTATCTTTTTACGCCCATCACTAGCGTTCGTTCCATCGCTACTTTCCATTTCAGTTGTCCATACATTTTTCAGTTTTTGTTTCAAATCATTGTATCTCTTTTTCCGTTCAACTTTTGTTATAATTGGATCGCCAGAGACACCCAATTTCTCTGTTGCAACTCTTTTTTTTCCTTTACTGGTTTTCTTAGGTTTCAACAGTCTGGACTTAAATCCTGAGTATTCAGCAACCTTAAGAAATCTTCCTGACACTTTGTCCTTAGCACAATCAATAGCATGAATGTTCATAAGGAAATGTGTCTTACCCCTGAACTCCGGAATAGGTCTGAGCCTAGTTGGTAGATTGTTATGGTGTCACCTACTCTTGTATCTTTTTTGGCGTCTCTCACTTTGGTTTGGGAAATTGTAGAAGACGTCATTGTCTTGATCTTGATGGTCATTTTCCTTTGTATTTTCCGACTTCTCGTCATCCGCATTATCCTTGTTTTCACATTGATCAAAAGAATCATAAAATTCTTCTCCCTCCTGCTCGATTTCTTTAGTGGGGATGTCCACATAGCCCACTATCTTAATCTCAAGTTTCGTTTCCGTTTTATTGATCCTCGTATTCTCAGTATCTCCTCGTTCTCGTCTTCCTCCACAATTTTTCTCAACATGTAGTATGGTAAGATATCGTAGCCATTCTCGTCACAAAATTTGGTGGGAGTGACTTCATTGGCGCATACATCCAATGTAGACAAAATTTGAGACCATTCTAGGGGTTCGAGCTTCTCTTCAGGAAAGGGTTCTCGTATATAGGCATCGTCTTCCAAGACCCTCTCTAGTGTCCTTTCATTGTGGTTATATTCACTACATTGAGATGCTCCGCACATCCATATCTCCTTTTTCTTACAGAGCCACGCCGGGACTTCTGATCCACTCATGGTGGCTGAGTCAAATTCTTCCACAGGTGTTCTCGTGACATCATGGTAGCTATGATTTTTCATGTTTACACGTGTAGTGGTTTCAGCATGTCTTAGATACAAATAATCATACCCCTAGTCCTGCACCATCTTGAGTTGCCTCATGAACGGCCTACCAAGGATAATTTCATAATTGTTCTTCTTGCCGAAATCTACTATGGAAAATGTATGTTCGTACTCTATGCCACATGAAGATACCACAATTGCGTCAAGCAATCCTTAAGGCCTTTCTATGTGCCCATCCGCCAGTTGCAATTTCATTCTAGTTGTTCGTATTGCTGGTTTTTCCTATTTTTCCCATAGCATTTTGGTCGCAATGGCAATGCCAGCTCCGCTATCAAGTATGGCCTTGGTGTCTATGCCGTTATACTCAACAAGGTCGGAGAGTATTGTACGGGTGAAGACGACAACACTACTCTACCGTGCCAATGTTTTAGGGCAAAACTACTCCCTTGTTCATGCTTACAAGCACGACACAGACAACATACTTATCATCTGATGACACGAATAACCCGTAGGTGCACGTAGGCAATCTCGTAAGCTTGTCAGGCTGAGACCAATCTACACATACACACTTTTATGATGCATCAATCACTAACCCTTGTAGAATGCAACCCACTCTATCCCTAAACGCTCACAACACTATTTACATCTCAAATGAACTCGGAATCGCATCAAACTTACTAGGCACCATCCTCTCACTAGGATATACTTACCTATAAGTCTAATCTCACTAGATTTGAACCCTAGTTATCTCTTCAGGAGTATCTTTCTTCAGAACCTCTTTTAGAACTTCCAAACTTCACCAAAGAATTTGATGTAATCACAGATTCTAGTAACCTTGCATTAGGAGGTTTCCTTACTCAAGAAGGAAAGCCTGTAGCTTACACTTCTCGGAAGCTTAGGACTAAAGAAAGGTGTTATGATACTTTAGGAAGAACAACAAGAAGATTTCTTCAAACAACTTAAGGAGTATCTTTCTTCAGAACCTCTTTTAGAACTTCCAAACTTCACCAAAGAATTTGATGTGATCACAGATTCTAGTAACCTTGCATTAGGAGGTTTCCTTACTCAAGAACGAAAGCCTGTAGCTTACACTTCTCGGAAGCTTAGGATTCATGAAGTGAATTATGTTACACATGATTTAGAATTGCTAGCAGTTATTCACGCTCTCAAGCTATGGAGACATTATCTATTGGGATGCAAATTCCAATTAGTAAGAGATCACAAGAGCCTTAAGTGGATTTTTACCCAACCTAACCTTAACATGAGACAAAGAAGATGGATAGAGCTCATGCATGAAGATGATATTGATATTAAATTTAGACCAGGTAAAGATAATGTTGTGGTAGATGCCCTAAGCCGTAAAGCTTTTTTGTGGGCAATTTCCATGGCTAACAAACCTATTTTAGACAAGGTCTCAGATGCTTCTATCAAAGATGTAGATTACCAAAGAGGGTATCATCAGATTAGCCTAAACCTCTACATTACTCCGCGGAAGATGGAAAAATTTACTATAGGAATCAACTCTCCATACCTAAGGATTCTTCCCTAAGGAATGCTATCCTATATGAATCACATGATGGCCCAACTTTAGGACATCCAGGTTATGCCAAAACCCTCAATGCAGTTTTGCAGAAGTTATTATTGGCAAGGTATGAAGGGCGATGTCCTTTGCTATGTCAAGCACTATTTGTCTTGTCAAAGGATTAAGGCGGAGAGACTAAAGATGCCAGGTGAACTACATCCTTTAGATATACCCCAAATGATATGGGAATGTATTAGCATGAACATTATCACCAGGTTTCCTTCAGTTCAAGCTAGCTATGATTCAATCATGGTCATAGTTGAGTTGCTTACTCACTTGATCCCAATCAAGAAAACCTTTACAGCTTCAGATATTGCTCGTTTGTTTCTAAAGGAATTTTTCAGAATTCATGGTTTATCCAAGAGGATTGTCAACAATTGTGATGACAAGTTTACTTCAAAGTTTTGGGTATCATTGTTTCAAGCTATTAGAACTCAGTTATGTTTTAGTACTGCTTATCATCCTCAAACTGATGGCCAAACTAAAAGAGTTAATCAAGTAATTGAAGACATCCTCATAGCATACTTCAATAGAGAGCCTTGCAAGTGGATTCAATACCTACCCTTGGTAGAGTATGCATACAATTCCTGTACTCATAGAAGTATTGGAATGACACCTTTTAATGATCTTTACGGTCAAGAATGTTGATCACGTCTTACCTTTTCGACCCCACTATAAGGGTAGAAGCCTCAAAGAAAATGCTTGAAAAAATGGAAGCTCAAACCATAGCTATTCGAAGGGATATTCAAGCAGCTCAAGATTGTATGGAGACTTGAAAATATCTGATCGGATTTTCAGGGAAGGTGACAAAGATTTCTTACGAGTAAAATCCAAAAAGAGAAATCTGTCTCTCGGAAGGTATAAAAAGCTTAGATACCGATATTGTGGACCTTACGAAATAATCAAGGTTGTAAGTGATTAAGCTTATAACCTAAAACTTCCTTCCCATCTCAAAGTGCATGATGTATTTCATGTAAGTCTAGCTAGTAAAACCTTATGTACATAACCTTGACCATGTCCTTGATGATGAGAAAATCATTTTTCCTGCTGAAGATGCTCTACAACTTCAACTTGATACTATCCTAGAAAGTCGAGAAAGAAAGTTTAGGAATAGATCTATAACAGAACATCTTATCTTATGGAAGGATTTCCCTCTAGAAGATGCTACATGGAAAGATAAGACAAGTCTTCTTAAGGATTATCCTTCACTGTTCTTGAGATGAGGGTATCTCAAATTCTAAGTTGGGGAGATTGTAAGGTTTCCACTTTCAAATTCCACACAAGTTCTATTACGCATTTAATTTTTTCAACCATCATTTATTATTTAAGATATTTGAGTTCAAATGATAAAATGTAGGGTGAGAAAACCTAGAATTTAAAATTCACGGTACAAAATTCTGATATGTTTAGCTATACAAAACGCTAACTAACTTATTGCAAGACTTAAATTTACTTATTGTTGAATTTTCTCTTACTAATGTAAAGTTATTCTATGACTATAAAGTTTAACTTAAGAATCTAAAGTAATTTATTATTAAACAGAATAATTATAAAGTCAAACGATACACGTGGCGGCACATGAAGGCACATAGACTCACCTGGACTCACATAAGAGGGGACAAAGTGGGACACATAGTCACATGGAAAGGAGAGGTTAGTCATAACTAATCTTAATGATGAGGGGGGGCTTTGTGGCCTTATCTCTTGATGATGAGGACAAATTGGTAAAGCTAATGGGTACCACAAGGGGACCAAAAACGCAAGTATGAATTTTACCAAAAAAAATTAAAAATATATATTTCTTTTGAAAAAAGTTGAACGTTTTTCTGTTTTGCTTTAAATAGAGCATCCATACTCACACTTTAGACATAGAGATTGCCTCTATAACACTCCCAAAGTGCTGCCACTTCTCTTAGAGAGAAGGCGTCCACAACCCACTAAGAGAGAAAAAACTCTAGTGGATTAATAAGGTACATATTAATTAAGCATTTAATTAGCTTTAGGAAAGATGTGTGTCTGTTATCTCTTACTCTAATCTCTAATGGGTTAATAAGATTCAATAAGATTTAGGAAGGATGTGCATGTGTTATAGCTTCCTCTAATCTCTAATGGAATATTCAATTAGCTTTAGGAAGGATGTGTGTGTTATCTCTTACTCTATTCTCTTTAATGGATTAGTAAGATTCAATTAGTGTTAGAAAGGATGTGTGTGTGTATTCTCCCTTATCCAAATCTCTCTAATTATACCTATTCTCTCTAGTTAGTACATCTTAACTAATAACTTATGCATAGTTAATTGAAAGTTAATATATAAGAGTACTCATCACACTCTTATTATGCATGATGAAATTCTCATACACCAATCTTATGATCAATTAAATTAATTAATATTTTGAATAATACTAAAAATTGATTTAGTTGAAGTATAGAAACTGAAGTTAGAATTGGATTAAAAATCTCGTAGTTAATTATACACTTAATTTTTTATTAGTTAAGATTAGGAAAGATTTGGAGATATAGAAATTAGGTGTAGTGTAGTAACACTTACTGCGAATCCGAATTGGCGAGGGTTTAAATTACAGCCTCTCCTTGGAAAATTTTAGTAAAGCAATATTCAAGAAAAATAACAAGGTTACTTATATATTAAAACAACCTTAGATTTCAAGGATATTGACCAATTTAAAGTTTTAAGTGTGTAACTTAAGTGTAGTACAAAAAAATGGCCCCAAAGCATGCTCAAATCCAAGGCACTAATGATCACGAAGCCGGTACAAGTAACGGGGGAACTCCTACGGAATATGCTATGCCTCCACCAATCAAACCAATCGAAGCTATGGTACATGTTAGTATTGCAATTTCAAGTTATGCATCATTGCATATGCGAGACCATAAACATATATTAATCACCTTAAGAAAGGAAAACACGGACCGAAACCAAGGGGCGTAACCCCAAGAAACTCGGCATATGTATGACAAGTAGGAAAGATTGTTTCGTTAAGTTGTTTTCCATAGAAAAGAGTACTGTATATCTATACATGAGATGACCTAGCTGGATACTGCAATTATGCTTTGCCATGGCGTGAGGATGACACCCAGTTTGGCACTATTGTTTCTGTGGCAGGAGTACGTCCAGTTTGGCACAATGAGTACTTGTCGAGTGGTATGAGACGCTCAAGACGACAAGGGTTTTTATGAATAATGTATATATCGATCGGACCTAATGGTGCAAGTAAAGATTCTTAAGTAAACCTAATTCAAAAATTGGTGGTTTAAAAATAGACTACTTCTTGCTTGATTACTATTTGTAATATTGTTTGAAGGGATGTTGAAATGAACGAGTATCATGAATAAGGTAAAGAAACATGTATGTTTAAACAATGTGGTAGTAATTAGGTAACAAAAGAAGGGTGAGTGCGGTGTGGAAAGTGGGTACGTTCCCTGCTAAGGCAATGTCTGTTGGTTTTTCTTTCTCAGGATTGGAGACGTATCAAAGGTACTCCGCTCCTCTCGAAAGGAGTAGGGACCTCACAAATGTTTTCCATGACAACATCATAGCTAAAGGCCGAGTTCCATCGAAAATTTAAAAAAAGGGAAACGTTCATAGGCTCCTTCGGTGCTCGAATGAACATAGGCGAGCATGTCATGATAAGTAAGGGGTTGATAGGGTCTTAGGCCCCTGTCACACTGGGATAGGCAAAAGAAGCCCAAGCTCAGTTGGCGAGCCACTATTCGCTGGGGGGAAAAGCAAAGTTGGCCGCGAGGTGTTGTCACAGGGGAGGCCACGCTTGCCCGAGCATCTTCTCAAAACGTGGGTCTCTTTGCTCTTGCATGAATTGCATGTACATGCAGGCCATGGAGAAGGGGGTCGAGAATGACCGTGTTCATTGTGGCTAAGCATGAAGTCGAAGGGCCATGTGCTAGACTGCTTAGGCGTGGGGAGTGCAAAATTTGACCATAGCCTAATCGGGGGAGATTGGTCTAGTTGGGGTCGCCATGGTGCGGGAAGCATTTCATGACACTACTCCATGACCAGTAGAGCATTGTACCACGTGGGGTCTCTCCCTTTGGCTCATCTGTGTCACCTACAATGCCATAACCATTTTCTAGCTTTGTTTTCAAACGTTCTCCGGCCAAGTCCATTAGCGTTGGTCAATCAAGTTTTGAGTTAAGGGGTGTACCCACCCAAATGCATCCAGCTCTAGCAACGGAGTTCCCCTCTTGCTTCGGTTTGAGAGAAGACAATGGGTACTCCACATTGACTCATAGATAAACAATTTAAAATTCTTAAAAAATTTCAAGGTACGAATATCATCATTCGGTAAGCCGACGACTAAAACAGAAAAGTAACCCATACCACAAGTATGCAAGGCATGGTAGGGAGAATCATGGGCCTGCATAGAGGACGACTTGCGATCTCAAAGCTTCAACATGAGCTTGCATGGAGGTTGATTTGCGACCTCAAATCCTTAAAGAGATCCTTTTACATAATCTATGTGGCTTGCATGGGAACACACAAGAATTTTACCACGAGGGTTTTCTCGCGAGTTGCGATGGGATGACACATGCTCGGCATTAAGGTACGTTTTGATTGTGCCATTCATGTAAATGTTTTTATGCTTTGAGTACGGAATTCTGTTGAACAAGGGCGAAAACTAGCAAAAATTATTTTTTGTATGTAGCACCATAAGCTGCACCATGGTACCTCAATCGTGTTTGAACAACGGAGCAAGGCTTCAACAAGGCAAAGTTTCCTAGCGGTAAGGGCAAGTCTAGCATGGCTCATGACTTGCAAGGAAAACTTATCTGAGCAAGGCTCAATGGCATCCCATAGACCTGAAGATCAAAGTGGGTTTTGATCATGACAATGTGGCAAGGTTTCCTAGCAACAAAGGCAAGTCAAGCACGTCTTGTTACTTGAAAAGAAAAGGTAGACAACAGGGCTGACCAATGATAGCAATACAAGAAGCCAGCAAGCACCATCTTTCTCTCTAAGAGGGCATGGATCCTAGGTAGTTGTTTCTCTTTGAATGCACACAGACATAGACATGATTGACTCATTGTTGGCTAGGGTGATCTAACGCGTTTTTAGAGGTACTTCACAATGAGCATGTGCAAAGAATTCTTGCACATGTAAGCTTTTTGTTTTTATCTTTAATGTCGATAGTTTTACCCTTTCAATGGGAATATTATTTGACAAGGTTTCCAAATCACTAGAATTAATTTTCTTCTATATTGAATATGAAAATACCCTACCATGCACATCTAGCAAGGCTGCATGAATTTAGTTGGCCATTGATTTCATTGGCCAGTATCTCCTTAATGTATCCTCTTGTGCTGTCGAGCAAAGGGGAAAAACAAGGCTTTAAGGAGCATGGCTCCCTACCTATATTTATGCATTAGGAACATGGTTCCTCCAAAGCAATTACAATGTGCAGCAATTATAGCTTGTCAGAGTGCAGGCAACATACATACATGAACACTTGGGACACACATGGACATGCACAGCTATGAGCCGATTTTTATGAACTATGACAAGTGAAGAGATGTGCTCCTCAGGTCGAAGGCGGATATCCATTCCTACCTGAGTCCAAGCACAATGTGCCAAGCATACACACGTGCAAAAGTTCTTGCATGTAAGGATGCATGCAGTGAAATAGACTCTCTCTCTCTCTCTCTCTCTCTCTCTCTCTCTCTCTCTCTCTCTCTCTCTCTCTCTCTCTCTCTCTCTCTCTCTCTCTCTCTCTCTCTCTCTCTCTCTCTCTCTCTCTCTCTCTCTCTCACACACACACACACTCTGTGTGTGTGTGTGTGTGTGTGTGTGGGTGTGTGTGTGTGCATGTGCAGGTGCGTTACCTCCTCCGCTCGATTCTCGATAATGACCATAGCGATGTGTAAGATTTTGTAGCCGAGGAGTCTTGCTGCTGCGTCTGTTGGAAATGCTCTATTTATAACATATCGCGCGAGCCTGTGTGAGTGTCAATGTGCACGCGAACTCACAGCTAGCTAGGTCCTTTAAGCTCTAGGAGTAGCAAGACATGAGAGATAGATAGATAGAGAGAGAGAGAGAGAAACACTCGTCAACTCTTAAAAAGGACATTGCTATTACTGGTCCAAAATATAGGGCCACACTTTTTGTAGTAAAATCAAATTGTTGCATTGGCATCTGCCTCAGGCAGTGCCAACAAAACCAAGGACTCTTGCAACACCATGAAAATTGAGAAAATACCCAAAATATTGCTAAAATTTCAAAAATTCCCAATATATCCTTGTATATATTTTGGTTGGATTTTTCAAAATTTTCTAACCTTTATTCCTTTTTTACAATTGAGATCCATTTTCGTGGGTTCTTAGTGAGATCAGAAAAGAGACTCATTACTCTCTCGAGCCCTTATCGATATCTTTTTATGCGGGGAAGAGCCCGCGTGGTTTTCTTTTTTTATTTTTTTAAAATTTTTTTTGGGAGGGGGGGGGGGGGGGGTCTCTTCAAGGTACTCTACGAACACAAAGCCAAGCATGCTTGCAAAGACATGAAAACTAAGAAAACAAATAATCTTGACACACACAAATTCACCCATGTGAACTTCTTGCAAAGTACCACATGACTTTCAAAACGCACCCATTGCCCCTCTGCCATTTGGAGAAAGATACTCACTTTGAATTCTTGGTAGTTCAAGAGATGGCATGGAGCAAGCTACACATGCTACCTACACTCAAGGTTTCATGCTTTTTGTTTTCAAAGTTTAGGGATTGCATTTGCACATTGAAATATATCACTAACTTTTATGTGCTTTCAAAAACTTGTCACATTTCTCACAAACAGTCTACAGACTACTATAATGAACACAAAAGGTGTGTCAAAAGCTTTTTTCACTTGTAGAAGTACAACGCATAATGGCATACATCCTTCGTAAAGAAAAACGAAAAAAATGAAGGAGTAGCCTACACATGCTATCCACACTTTGAGGTTTTGAGTAGCCGTCCTAGTTGGACGCAGAGAAGTGGGTGGGGATTGCACAAGAGACACAAGACAATCCTGATAGATTTCAGCAGTAGAGAGATGCAGCCAGAGCACGTTTGGAGTCTACTAGAGAGTCACGTCTTGGGAGTGGAGGCTACCACACACTTTGACATAAGTTTGTAAGTATTATACGTATGCTTTAAATTGTTGAAATTATGTACGTTATTTGAAGATTTATCTCATGATTAAACCATAATTTTGCAAGAAGTTTCCGTGAAGCGCCTTATGACACGCCGAGAGGAGAAGTATGGGTACCAACATGGACTTGTGGCCCTTTTGACCCAGCTGTCTGCAGAAGGAGGGAGAGGATGTCAACTGGGAGGCATTACCATGAGGGTCTTCTTGATACAGTCTCACTCAGTCGTCTTGATACAATCTTCTTGGTATAGTCTTTTTTTGTAGTTGTGGTCTTCTTGATATAGTCTTATGCAATGATTGTATACACTACATTTTCACGCTTATGTTTATGGTTTTGCATTCCGTTTGCGATTATGATTTTGGTATGAAAATTAGGTTATGGTTATGGTTTTGCAATTATGGTATGGCACGGAGGTTATGGTTATGGTATGACACAGAGGTTTTGGTCATGATTTGGCAATCAAGTTAAGAACTGCTGGCATACAAAAGAAACATAGACACATGCATGGATGTGAGCACAATAGCCATGTACTTGGTTCAGCAAAGCCAAGGTTTTATTCGACAACAAAGCACCCTCCAAGAAGTTAAATAGTGAAATTCTCAGTAACAATTTCAAGAATTGCCCTTGCCTAAAGAAAATACAGTTGTTTGGGGACAAGAAGCCATGGTAAGCATCCATATGACAAAACATCAATAGCTCCATTGACTATTATGACTTTCAATATATTTCGTGTCCTCAACCTACATTTACTTGCATTTTAAGCCACCATTAAGATATATGCACACAACTTAGAGAGACACGGCCAACAAGTATCAGAGCTTCATTCATACAATTACATAAAGCATGTATAGATGTGTATTTTATAAATGAGAGTACGGATATACCAGACTTTGGCATGTTGATCGAGTTGTTTACCTCGCTTGTACTCAAAATTGGCAGCACCCAAATGAGCTTGGCAAGCAAGTGAAGGGCACATCATTATTAGACCGTGCAAGGGTGGCACTGATGGCTTTGCCAGTAGCTCGTGAGTCCGTCCATGCATACTGCAAAGGTCACTCAGGAAAAAGCAACATACGATATGTAATTGCAAAATGAAGGCCATTCCTTATAGTAATCCTTTTCCCAACCCTTTGGCAAAGCTTGCTTTGATTCCCCGCTTCTTGATAGATTGCACAGTGTCTGAATAGAATTGAAAATCTTTTTCTCTCCAAAAAAAGAGTGCATTGTCCTCAGTTGTGCAATACCCTGCAAGAAATATATATGTGCATTGAATCACCATGCGGGCAGGGGAACACATCCTTGATGCACGCACAAGCGTAATAAAGGGTCTAACCTCAAAAGCCACTTTGCTGCTCATGAGTATGTACCTTGGTTTCTAGCAGCAATTCCGATCATCACATAGGCACAAAATCCTCTGGCCAGCACAATGACTGGCAGACCAAAGTGATCAAAGATGATTGCCACACGGAGAGAAAGGCAAGCACCATACCGCACACAAATTGACCCATGTGATGGAACAAGTTCCCTGTCAGTAAAAAAAAACACAAAAATCACAAGCACACTCAATGAGTTTGCAAAAAAAATAAAAATGAAATGACACCTGTACAAGAGAACTAAGAAGCTCAAAAATTGAACCTTAGATCCCAATCGGCTCTTGGACAAGATTGGTATCACTTGGAAAGCCAGCTACAACCTCACCAGTAGATATATTGATGTTAGAAAAGCTCACGTCTTGTGAAAGTAGCTCTTTCACATAGCGAATCCTTAATCATGCAGCTTGTTTTTTTCCGGTGAACATGCATCCACATTGAGACATCTACACTACACAATAGAATGTCTATATTTCTTTTTCAAATAAATTGTACTCATGACATCTATCCTAATTATCCAAATGCTAAGTGCGAATGAGAACGTAGGCTTACCAGTCTATCCAGTCCCAAATAGCACCAAGATCAGGTAGAATAATAGAGTGCATACTGCAAATAATCATCAAGAGGAAATGTTTCAGTCAAGGGGATGGATATAACATCACTTCATGTCATCGATACTAAAGACAATGTAAACTTTGAATCATGAAATCAAGCTCTTTGCTTGAACAATATTCGAGCTATTCAAAGAAAATCATAGAAACAAACACATAATTGGAAAGTCAAGCCTTCTAATGGCATTCCCTTACCGTGTTGTTGTTGATTCTAATAGAAGGAATAGTAGGAAACCAAAGCTATTACTTACCTTGCAAACCTGCTTGGCCATGCAATCAGAGTCTGAAAAGCTTCAGATCAAGTCCATGAGCTTCTCGAGGAAAAGAAGAAACATGGGCATGGTTGCGCCATGCACTAAAACGCCAAAGCCACCAGCCAGCATAGTTACTGCATCCACCCAGTCCGTCTGCTCAGATAGCTTGTGGAAGGCCACTGCTAGCCGTAGCACAAAGGCAGCCTACATTTCAGAGCTCTCAGGTCTCTGGATTTCTTCTCTGTCTACCTCTATCATAGAGGAGCAAGAAGATCTCTCTCTCTCTCTCTCTCTCTCTCTCTCTCTCTCTCTCTCTCTCTCTCTCTCTCTCTCTCTCTCTCTCTCTCTCTCTCTCTCTCTCTCTCTCTCTCTCTCTCTCTCTCTCTCTCTCTCTCTTTCTTTTGACGCTAACCCTGAGTAACTACACAAGATATTGTTACAACAATTTTTGTCTTGCTTTTTCCATTTTGTACTTTGTTGTTGCAACATAACGCAGACTCTAGTCATTGATAAATGATAAAAAACCTCCAAAAAATTTATGAAAGCAATGTATGTATAAGAAACACCTCAAATCTGTGTCAAACAAAAAGACAATGATAAAAAATGTCAGCTGTTACTTGTATTTTTCCATTATTCTCTTGGCCTCCTCCAATGTCAAATCTGGATCGCTGCCATTGGAGGAATTTCCACCTCCACGGTCATCATCATCTTTGTTCAAATAATAGAAGAGATAGTAGCCAACACCACCAATAGCCAGTATAAACAAAGCAATTGAGAAAAAGGACTATAGCAGATACAAGGACCCCACAATGCCAAGGATTGCTACGCCTATTTGCGCCACAGGTCTTGGCACTGACTCCTGCATTTACAAGGTACCAGCTTTGTTCCTACATCTCTGGCAGTTTTAACTGCAACCGCAAATGCTTTGCATAAGTTGGGAGATTTCTGAGGAACAATCCAAAGAGAAGAAAGCGACTTTCGTCTTGAGAACTGCTTGCATTGGAAAGACTTTCAAGCTCCTCTCTGTAAGAAAAGTGGTGACGACAGAGAACGGGATGGTATGATTTCACAAAAGCTTGCCACAGTCAGATCCCCCTCAAACACGTGGCGGTTCCTTGCTTGCCAAATATGGTGCAAGAAGTAGTACCTGATTATTTGAGTGCAGACAAGAAGGGCAGGACTTCCCAACCTGTTACTACCAAAGAACAGATCATTCTTGAAGAACTTAATTTGCTATGTCCTTTGAATCCACTTGCATATTTTCCCAGCCATGTCCCTGATTGTCTGGCATCCCATGAAAAGGTGGGCTAGGTCTTCACTAGCTATTCTGCACCTCGAGAAAACGATCGGACCCAATGCCTCTTTCTTCTATCTTTACGTCCATCGACAGAGCACCCCACATCACTTTCCATAGAAATATCTTCATAAACTGAGGCCACCTTCACTACAAGAGGCTCTTCACATTAGCGACGCTCACACAGCGACGCTCAAAAAAAAAAATTCCCGGCGTCGCTATGAGCGTCGCTATGAGCGTCGCTATAAGCGTCGCTATGAGCGTCGCAAATTTCTTTGTAAATTTGCGACGCTCATAGCGACGCTTATAGCGACGCTCATAGAGACGCCAGCTGGGGTAAAAAAAATAACCGAGCGCGCCCAAAAACTCAGATCTCAGATCTGAGTTTTTCGGCGCCCTCAAGCAAAGAGCAGGTAACGCTCTCCCTCACTCTCTCTCTCTCTCTCTCTCTCTCTTTTTCTTTTACACACACACACACACACACACACACGAGGAGAGGAAGGAGAGCCAGGTATGCTCCTTCCCTCTCCTCATTCTCATGTTCCCTTCCCCTCTCTCTCTCCCTCTCTCTCTCTCTCACACACACACATACACACACACACATAGTGTTTTTGAGAGAGAGAGAGAGAGAGAGAGAGAGAGCGAGAGAGAGTGCAAAAACGCACACACATACATAAACAAAGAATGCACACACACATTGAGAGAGAAAAAGAGAGAGAGAGCATGCATAAACAAAAAACGCACGCATTGAGAGAGGAAAAGAGAGAGAGAACATGCATAAACAAAAAACGCACACATTGAGAGAGGAAAAGAGAAAGAAAACATGCATACGATCCAAAAAAACGCACACACATTGAGAGAGAAAGAAAGAGAAACTAAGGGAGCGTCGTAGGAAACTAATTAAAATTAAAAGACCTAAAGATCTAGCCGACGAGGAGTTGAACTGAAGACCTATTATTCAAGAGAGAAATGGCATAATCAATCTATCATACTTGGCATGGGTGATAGAAAGGTTATACCATTTATCTCTTTTTATTGGCACACACATCCACACACGCGCACACACACAGGAAGAAGAGAGTTATAACGTCGTAGGAAACTATCTTAAAAGACGTTAAAGATTAGGTTATATGTAGACTTACATTAAATTAGATTTAGGTTTATTTTTAACTAGATTTACGTTTATTTAAGCTAGATTTAGATTTACGTTATATTAGATTAGATGCGGGTCTCCATAGACTGCGATGCCTGCATGAAGCGGGTGAAGAAAGCCCTCAATGGAATATAGGGTATTGCTGCCTTCACTCATGGTGGGCTCCGTCGATCCAAAAGTACTGGTGAAATGTCTTCAGAAGATAGGGAAGAAGGTGGATCTTCAGGGCGGCAAGAGTCACTACATCCCCGACACAATGACCATCTAGACAACCTCTAGTCATTAGACTTACGTTAAATTAGATTTAGCTTTATTTTTAGTTAGATTTACGTTTATTTAGATTTACGTTTATTTAGATTTACGCTTATTTACGTTAGATCGAGTCCACGCAAGAATTACTTACGGTGTAGGGTTTAGAGTTAGACGAACAGTGAAAAGATCTACTGTGAAAAGATGTTAAGATGAAGTGAAGTGCTACAGCTAGAGAAGAGGCAAAGGGATTTTGTCCACTACATGCAGTATCATGTAGACGTGGGTGTCTAGATTTCATGTACCCACAAATATAGGTATTGACCAATAAAGACGAGATTATAACCCGGTGGTTCTGATCTCCGTGCACCTCTAGACCGAGGTGTGCGGGGATTGGACATGACTAGAGCATGTGAGGTAAAGAGAGAGAGAGAGAGAGAGAGAGAGAGAGAGAGAGAGAGAGAGAGAGATAAAACGAAGAATGCCAATAGAATATTAAATTTGTTGTCCAGGTTATAAGTTTTTTATCCTCATTATGAGTAGCGACGAGGATGTGGGACCGTCCAACCGAAACACCTATCTCTCAACGAGGGTCTTATGTCCTTGTAATCAATGCAAGCATGCTGTGCGACGGACAAGACGTGTTTCTTTGCAGCACGTTCGATCCATCTATTATAGATCGAGTTGTTGCCAATTATAACTCGTCGGACTCTGACGCTGGCCAACAAGCAGCAATCTTGCAACCCAATAGACGTATTCGCAGGCGCTTTGGTCAAGCAGCATATGTGAGGCCACAAGATGTAGCCTCTGACAGCTCGGGGGATGATCATGCAGAGCACATTCCCAACGAGGCAATGTTTGAGCCCGAGATTGATGAAATGATCGAGACGATCATGGATTCAGAAAGGCTTATCTATGATGATATGAAAAGTGAAGCCGATACATCGTTGTATAATGGAGCACGTATGTCTAGATTGAAAGCACTCCTGGTTCTTCTCAACATGCAGGCAAAGTTTGGATGGAGTGACACTAGCGTCACAACGCTTTTCAGGTGATCTATTACAATTAGTTTACTTTAATAGAACTCTAAATGTATAATGATCTGATAGATTTTTACACGACTGTATCATATTTTTATGTTGTGTAGATTGTTGAAAGAGCACATTCTACCAGCTGACAATGTGATGCCAGATTCCCGAGATGAAGCAAGAAAGATTTTGCGAAACTTGGGGATGGATTACAATTCTATCCACGCTTGTCCTAATGACTGCATTCTTTTCAGAGGGGAATACACAGACATGGAGAAGTGTCCGAAATGTGATTCCGAAAGATATCGAGTAGATCTCCACGGGACAAAAATTCCACAAAAGGTTTTGCGACATTTTCCTTTGCTTCCTCGCATCAAGCATTTCTTCGAATGTAAGTCCATGGCCGCCCTAGCATCATGGCATGAGGAGAATAAATCTTCGGATGGTGTGCTACGAATTCCTGCAGATTGCGCAGCCTGGAAACATATAGATGGAACATGGTCGGATTTTGCCAGGGAAGCTCGAAATTTGCGCTTAGGCCTGGCTATGGATGGCGTAAATCCATTTGGTCAAAGATCAACATCTTACAGTGTATGGCCCGTTGTCATCATCAACTACAACATTCCCCCGTGGTTGACTACGAAGAAGGGGCACCTATGGCTAAGCTTGATTGTGCCAGGGCGATATAAAGTGGGGAATGTGGATGTGTATCTTCGTCCACTATTGGAAGAGCTACAACAATTGTGGATTGGCATAGAGGTGGTGGATATGAGCCGACACACAGGACGACGGAATGCTTTGATCAGAGGTATTCTAATGTGGACCATGCATGACTATCCCGGGCTAACAGAATGCTCAGGTGATCTATTGACACTCCTCTCTCAGACACTGTAAATCTTGTTTTTCCCCATAGTTGATCTATTATCATGTGTATACATGCAGGGCTTCAAACAAGCGGATACAGAGCATGTGTCACATGTGGACCTAGACTGAATGCAGGTAGGGCACCCTCACTGAAGAAGCAAATCTACGAAGGTCATCAAGCGTATCTTCCGGAGAATCATGTGTTACGCGACGGCTTTTTGGGAAGAGAGCCACCAAGGATGTCTGCACAAGCATGGTTAGAGCAGAAGGAGATGTGCGATGACGGATTGCCTCCAGGGATGAAGAGACTATCTCTATGGTACGAGTTACCATACTGGCCCCGACTCGTGATCAATCACTTGCTCGATCCAATGCACATATTCAAGAATGTGGGAAATCTACTATGGGACCATTTGACCGGCAAGAAAGATACTTTGGGAGCCAGAGTTGACCTTAGAAATGTGGATCGTATGGAACAATATTGGCCGCAAACAGCGTCTGATGGATCGATAAAACTTCCTAAAGCACCATGGATTTTCACAGGAGCCCAAGAACGCAAAGTAAAAGAGGCCATTCGATCTTTGCGGACCCCCACTGGCGTAATGCACTCGCTCCGAACGTGTTTTACTAAAGAAGGAAAGCTTACCGGTTTGAAGTCACACGATTGGCATAAAATGTGTCAGGTACGTTCATAGTGGACTTTAATATCATTGCATAAAATGTGGACTTTAATATCATTGCTGCACATACTTTAAAGTTTATTTTACCGGTTGCCATTGAGGGATGTTTGTCTCTCGACATCCGTAACACAATCTACAAACTTGCAAAGCTGGTGCAATGGATCTCACAAAAGGAGATCGACGTAGACTCCATACCATTCGCCAAACTAAATGCTGCGGAGCTTGTGTGCATGTTTGAGAAACATTTTCCTACTACAATACTAACCATTCAGGTGCATCTTCTTATTCACATAGTTGATGAGGTGGAAATAGCTGGCACAGTTCATTCCAGATGGATGTTCTTCTTAGAGCGTTTCATGAAAACCCTTAAGGGATATGTGCGTCAAAAGGCACGTCCGGAGGGTAGCATGGCAGAAGGTTGGTTGGTATCAGAGTCCCTAGTGTACATTGGAGAGTGGCTAGACGGATTTGATAAATCCCGGGACACGCTATGGCGAACCATAGATGATGAGCGCATATCTGGGATTGTCATGTGCAATCTCGGTGTTGAGAAGAAGATGACGGAAGATCTAGAGGCTAAAATCAACCGATTTTGCATGCTTCACAATCCAGTGATGCAAAAGTGGATTTCACAATATGAGGATGCAAAGCAAGAGCGACAAAGGGCACGAATCGAGTGGAGACGGGGAAGACGACCACCGATGCACTATCCAGCGGTTCTGGAGAGCCTACCAACCTTCATGAGCTTAAGATGGTTGCACAACCAATTGAAAAGCGCACAACAATGCGGTGACGAAGTGACTGAAGAAGAGTGGGAGTACTCTCGGGGTTGCGCGACCAAGGTAAGTTTGCAATGTACGACTAGCAAGTGACTTTATTTATAAACGTTTGAACGGCCACTCATAATCTTTGTTCGTTGTAGTATAAGTCATACACAGCAGCATGGTGTAAAGGTCGACATTTTAGGGTGGAACGAATCGACAAAAAGCGTTTTACTCAAGATTGTGGAATCATGGCAAAATTTGAACAGTCTAGTCGATGACGTTCCTCTGATGCAGATCCCGTGGTGGCGGACCTCACTTACTTCGGCACGCTGCAAGAGATTTTGAGGATCGATTACAGAGGATTTTTTGTCGACTTGTTCGACGTGCAATGGTTCAAGATAATCATGGAGGGTCGAAACGCTACTGTGCGTAGAGGAGAGTCTGGTTTTCTTGAGGTGGATTCTACTAAGAAATGGACTGACCTAAGAGACACTTTCGTACTACCCGAGCATTGTGAACAAGTAAGTATATAAATAGTTAACATCCCCCTTTTACAAGTTATGTGGCTCTCATGTAAGTTATGTGGCTCTGGCAGGTAGTATTTCATCCTACAAAGTCTACATCAAACTGGTGGTACGTCATAGAGGTAGCCCCTCGTAGTGCAAGGACGTATGAAGGCTACCATGTGCCAATCACAACGACATCAATGGAGGAGATCAGAGAAGATGCTCAATCAGAAGCCGCTGCGGTGGTGCCAGACGAGCATCAAGATGCTACTACTCTATATGGGGTGCATGCAGAGGAGCTACAAAATGAAACAGAGGATATGTGTTTAAACGGAGAGCTCTATATAGATATAGGAAGTTATGCTGAGTTATGCGAGGATGAGAGAGAGATCTCTTAAAGCCACAAATATTGTATTTGAACAATTTTGCTCCGTGCTGTAAAAGCTCTAGCTCTCTAAGTAGCTTCCATGGTGTGTAACGCTCTTTTCTACTCGCGCTCACATCTTTTGATTGAAAATTCTGAGTTTTCGACTTGCCTCTTCTATCACTCGATTCATTGCGTCATTGTATTTATATGCGTCATTACGTCATTGTATTTAATGGTCTTTGCGTCATTGTCTACTCTATTCATTCAATAAGGAGTTTAAATATTCGTGTGTTTAATGCAGGTATGGATGATGAGGAGTTTCTTTCTTCTTTGTCACCGCAGCAGAGACAGTGGTACATGGAGCGTCATCGCTCTGGCGCATCATCGCGCGTTCCTACACCATCCGCATCTCCCTCTCTTTCGGAGCTTTCGGCGCGCTCCGAAGCTTCGGCGTCGACGAGACGAGCGTCACACTCGTCTAGACACCGGCGCTCTAGTGGTGGCGGTGGCGGTTGTTGTGGGGATTCCGCCACCGATGCCTCCACACCGCCTCGTGTTCGACGAGGCTCTTTACCCTCCCCTTCTTTGCCCGCCCCCACACCAGCCACAGCATCGCCGTCTACGCCAGGTTTTGCACGGCTGACTGTTCCTAGAAGCTACACACCTCTACCTACTCCGCCAGGAGCCACCCCACTCGACACTCCTCGCTTCGGCGCCCAGACGCCGATGGAGACACCTGACGTCCGTACCCCCATCGACACGCCGCTAGAGACCCCTGCCGGGACACCCAGGTTCACGCGTCACCGGCCAGAGGGCTTGCCTTACTCCGTCGACATCAGCGGCGGCATCATCATGGATGATGACGGCAAGAAGGTGATCTCGCGCATGCGTGGTCTTTGCTCTCAGCTGTTTAGACACTATATACTAAACAAATGGAGTGAAGTACCAAGTGATTTAAAAAACAGAGTCATCAGCATACTTCATGATGAGTTTCCCGTTCCAACACGGGATCAGCGCTTCAATGAAGACCTGATGAAGATTCGAATGCGCGAATACTGCAAACACAAGCGTTCCGAAGTGCAAAAAGCAATCAAGAATGGGTGGAATAGGCCAGATTGGCTGGCCAAAGAAGATTGGAAGAATGCGAAGAAAGCAGCGCGCGAGAATCCCGACAAGTGGAAGCAACAAAAGGATGCAGCCAGAGCGCGAGTAGAGGCAGGGAGCTCGCACCACTTGGGGAGCGGTGGATGGGTATCATTTGAGGCCGATTTTGTAAGTCTTTTCACATTGCTCTTTATGCATGTTCGATAGTTTAGGGTTTATGAGTTTTTTAGTTCTAACATAATGAAATCGTTGTATGTTTTGACAGTGGTCGATGACAGGACGTGATCCCACACCGTACGAGCGCGAGTACGCAGGCAGGAAGGGCTTAAACGCCCTGATGGACATTCTCAGTTCTCGCGGCGGCATGGTTAGTATTAGGGTTTACTCTTTTTTATTTTTTGTATTGTTTTATAAATGTCGTTATATGTTTATATTTACTGAAAACTGTCTTATTGTCTTTTTTTGTAGAATCCGACAGATACGCCGCTTGGACGCGATGAGACGTCTGATTAGACGACGTCAGTTTAGCCGTAGCTAGATAGCATTAGTTTAGGGTTTCTCATAGCTTATGTATCATGAGACGGATTTTATACGTCTTTTTGAACCATGTATATAATTACATTTGTCACCGCAATTCCTTTTGCCAATCAATTCTTTATGCCTATGATGTTGTACAATTGTCATTATTACATTTGCCAATCAATTCAGTTTGTCTATGATGTGTACAATTGTCAATTTTGCAAACAATGCGTCTTGTGGGTGACTATTTTGGGTCTATTATTTACCTTTGCACTTTTTTTAAAAAGTGAATCAAGTACAATATGGTTGATGGGCGGCAGGGCATTCAATGCCCTGCCACCAAAAAAATATTCTCTCAGGCGTCGCTATAAGCGTCGCTATTTATGGCTCTGTAGCGTCGCTATATGCGTCGCTATACTCTTCTGTGAGAGCGTCGCTATAGGCGTCGCTATATAGCGTCGCTCATAGCGACGCCTATAGCGACGCAGATAGCGACGCTCTCGTAGCGACGCTTTTAGCGACGGTTATAGCGACGCCGGGGGTTATAAAAACCCAGTGTATTTCCGTCGCTAAGAGCGTCACAAGAGCACATAACCTCTTGTAGTGCTTGGATTCCAGATGTTCTCTATGACTCCCTCCCACCGTTTTTCCGGCCAGTGCCTCTTCCATAATTTGTTGAGGGGGCTACACCAATTAGCCTCGTGCATTAATGCCTGCTAAATGCCTTTAGAGTGTGGTTTCCAAAGGAGGCTACTCCCGGGCCATCTCCAAGCGTCCCATTCAAAGTTGGATTCACAAATTGGCATCACCACCTTATCAAGCTCTTTCATCACCCTGTAGACTAGTAAGATCTCAAAGCCATTCAGTTGAAATTGGATGGCTAAAGAGTCACCAGTTTTCCAGCACTTCCTATTGCCATCCCAGAATTTCTCTAGTCGAATGAGCCCCTTATTATTCACATTCCTGGCCATTTCTATCCAATAGGGGCTTTGCGACGGCCCCAATATTTTAGAGAGCCAAGGAGACCAGTGCAAAATGGAGTTCTTAAAGTATCTGGTTACTTTTCCCCATTCCAAAACCTCAACTGCACTTTTGCACTTCCTCATCAACTCCCCTAAGAGTCCACTAGATCTAAGATAATACCACTTTGCGAAGAGAAGTTTGTCATGCATCACAACCCCCTTCCACTTTCCCCCTTTCGATCCCATTTTTATTGCATCAAGCATATCCTTGGTCATGATAGCCCAAGCTTGGTCCTGTTTAGCCAATGAGACCATAAATTTGGCACAAAGGGCCTCAGCATGGGATACACGGTTAAGAATGCCGAGCCCTCCTTGGTCTACCGGGCGAGCAACTACCTCCCATCTAGCCCACTACCATGGCCGTGAGGTTTTCGTGTTGTTCTTCCAAAGAAACCTTTTTATTGGTTTTAAGAATTCTTTCCAATTACGCTTAGCCATCTTGAGAACAAGGCTGAGGAAAGCAATATACGGGATGATAAAAGCATTAATGACTCTAATCCGGCTTTGGAAGGGGAGGAGAACAAACTCCTATCTTCTCATTTTTTAGCTTGTTTTTTCAAGGACCCATTGAAATCTTTGACTGTGCGTTACGTCCACTCCTACATGGACTCCCAAGTGTCTACATACTCTCCCTTTTGAGATAATCTCTCATGTCCAGACTACATGGTCAAAAGAGTCGTTCTCCAACAAGGAGATTACTCTTGACTTCTCTATATTGCACTTGGATCCCGAGGCATGGCAAATGTTTGCACAATCTCCAGAGCTCTCATGACAAAGTTAGGGCACACCTTCAAGAATAGGAGCACACTATGTAACCATATTAATGTGTAACCAAAACCATGCATGAGAATCTCTCTATCTATGGATCTTACACTACTAAACAAGCCCTCTATGCACAAAAGCTAAAGTAATCATATATTATTCTTTCTATGGTGTTTGTATAGTCGACTTGATCGCCTCCATAATATATAATATACAAATTGTAGATATTGAATCTTTTGAAAAAAAAAACTATTATGAGTTTCCTCTGGAGTTTATCAAATAAATAGGCCTCATATTTAGTACGTTCTCACTAGAATTTTAAGGCTTTCAAAACCAAACAAAACTTAAATCTCTATAAAGATACATTGCAAAAATAAATTTATAATGAGTTCACTTATCCACGTATCAAACCATAATCTTTTTAGCCACTTGTTTTTTATTTAACAAGTGATAAAATCACAAGGCTTGCAATATAAATATTGAAACTGCACACCATCTCATTTGTCATTATTTTTGAGCTTCAAAGTCTGCATGATAGAAAATACGGTTTGAATGCCAGCTTTGAGTAGCTTGATAAACTTTACAAATATCATAAGTCATGATGTAGCTACACACCATAATGCAGAACCTTAGTAAACAGACACAAACATGCGAATACATTCTGCTTCCTTGAGCTCCAGATGGCTACAAAACTCATGAAAATGATTCAACATATTTATCAAAAAGATTACTGTTTCGATTGCAGAATTACGCTTTAATCAAGACAAACCTACAAAACATGATCATTAACTTAATCATCCAAAAGGTAGGGTTGCAAACGCCGACAGAGAAACGGTGGCCCCAATTGCCACAGAGTTGCGCAGCTTTGAAAGCAATACACAGAGAAATCTAGGTTAAAATCGGAAGGGCAATCGCATGGTGTAAAAAGTCGGGAAGGTCAACGGGCTGGAGCGCAACTAATTTCATGAGCGCCAGAAAATCGTTAAGCTTTGCGGCAGGAGAGTGAAAAAGAGATCAAGGTTATGAGTAGAGAGGTATGGCGGGTGTGTGTGTGTGTGTGTGTGTGTGTGTCACACAGAGAGAGAGAGAGAGAGAGAGAGAGAGAGAGAGCTTTTAACTAGGCTACGAACATTGTGAGGCCACTCGTGCACAACTGCACAGATCAGCTAAAATTAGGGAGACTATTCCCTGTACTGTTACTCCTCCCTCCGTCCCTCCTCGAGAACTCTCTTAAATGAGGGTCCTATTCCAAGAGCTACTCCTTCACCCACGCTAAATTTCTACCATTGTTGCTTGCTTTGGTGCCTGCACAAAAGCGTATGCACCCTGACTTGCTTTCATTCCCATCCACACACTGCACACTAGAAGCTCTGGCATCCATAGCTCTAATACACAGAACTTGCTTGCTATCTCCCACATGTCATCCATAAGTGACATGGTCTGCTTTTCCACACAGAGCTTCCATGTCTTGCCTGAAGAAACCCTGTAGGGTAGGAACACATACACACACGAGCAAGCACGTTAGCTCCTCAGAGGTCTTGAATCAGAAGGCTCTCTCTCTCTCTCTCTCTCTCTCTCTCTGTCTCTCTCTCTCTCTCTATCTCTATCTCTCTCTGTACACACACACACACACACACACACACACACACACTCACTCACACACACAACAAAACCGGCATGCAGTTTACGCACAATCTTGGCGGCATTCTTGCATAAGGGATTTTGATGAGGGGAACCAGAACAGATCTGGCGAGCTCTGTGTGTGTGTGTGTGTGTGTGTGTGTGTGTGTGTGTGAGAGAGAGAGAGAGAGACTAAGATTTGGTTCTTCCACAATATGGGGCAGTGGGGGCACAGGTGTAGCTCGTGTACTCCTTGCAACCATCGGAGAGATGCCTCTGCATCCAGCACGAGAGAGAGAGAGAGAGAGAGAGAGAGAGAGAGAGAGAGAGAGAGAGAGAGAGAGAGAGAGAGAGAGAGAGAGAGAGAGAGAGAGAGAGAGAGAGAGAGATGTGTGAGCTAGAACATTACAGACTCTATAGAGCGAGAAGAGAGAGTCTGTGGGAGGCTTCAACTAGAAAGGGGAAAGATGGTTCTGCTTACACTCCGCACCCGCTGGGACCCCAACCTCCTTCATCCTTTGCCCTTTGCTCAGACCACATCCTTTCTGATTCCAATTTTTAACGATTTTTTGAAAGAAAGCAACAAAAATCGATCACTTGCCGATGGTGACCTTAGCATGAGCAAAACGAGTGCAACCAACCAGCCAAAACGAATCCTACAGAGGCGAGAGCCTACGTGTGCCTCCCCCTTTTTGGCCGGCAACTGGCTGGCTGGCCGGTGTAGCCCACACCCCACCTGTTCCAGCCATAGCTAGTGTCTGCCTCCCACCCAATTAGAGCGATGCTCTTCACAAAAAAGCACTTTTGGAGGGCTGGCCAGAGCAGTTGTGATCAAGAATGGCAGCAAGCAGTGGAAGATTCCTAAGAATCCTATTGTGGCTGGAGACTAGCCGCCCGGCACGTTGTTCCCGGGCTATTTGGTAGCGATGCCGCAACCTCAATTCTTGCTCAATTTTGCTGGTGGGAGCAACAACTCTCTCTTTCTCTCCCCCTAGTATGACGGTTTATCGTCCCTCGGGCACCTGTGGCACCATCTACCTCTTTGCCTCCCTATGGCTGGCATCGTACGCCTTTCCTAATTTGGCTCACAGCTCTTAGCTCGCCACCTCGTTCCATGCCACGTGAAAGAGGCCCTCGATATTATTACGATAATAGAGTACATAATAGAGTAGTGTAGATATTGTCAAGATCTCATTCACCGAAAAAAAATCCATTGGTTGCTTTTCCCAAGATCCAAGCAATAAAACAAATGATAACTAATATATGCACCAATCAAAAAGTAAGATTTTTTAAAAAAAAAATCTATTTCTTGAATAACCTTGTGGCTCTTTTTTTTTTTAGCAATGAAATGAAAAGGTGGTGAAAGAACTACTCAAAATGCAAAAGGTGATGGATTTGTGGAGCCACCAGGCCTAAATCTTTATCATTTTTAACCTGCTTTCAATGTTTCATCCTTTTAAAAGGAGTCCAAAATTCTTTTGTTCATAAACGAGCATTCATTTCATATTTCAAAATTCAAGATATGTCCATCATTAGATTTACACTCTCTCCATTTAAATGAGTTCCCACTATCTTATTTCAACCAATCAACATTTTTGGTCTATCAAAAAATGCTTGAAAATATAACTTAACTTTTTTTCTATTTTAGTCAGCAAAAAGAGAAGGCAGCCAGATATCATTAATTTGCAAAAGCAGCCAGATGTCGTATCAAATTATGTACAACAAAATCTTGAGTGTAGCCATAACTTATAAGCAGAGAAGGTCGCTCATATTGCCGCATACATATGTCTCTTTTGAGCACATCCAAGGACTTGAGCGATTAAAAATTGGAACCCGTAAAGATCGACTTTACAATGCTTTGAATAATTTCCCAACGTTCAATCAACTTCGTTTTATGGCATTGATTCTTTCTCTCTCTCTCTCTCTCTCTCTCTCTCTCTCTCTCTCTCTACCTATCTATCTATCTATCTATCTATCTATCTACGAGCTCATTACGGATGTCCATGGCTTTCAACGTGGAGGTGCACATTATACTGGGCTTTCATGAAGTCCTGCCAATAGATAGCAACCTGCCTTGCATTCAACCAAGTACGGTGCTCCGTGCACACTTGAAGAGCGAGCGCATGCCTTGAACGAGCTGAGAGAGAGAGAGAGAACAAGATTAGAACAAAATACTTTGTAGCCATCCAAATTACGAGCAATGTAATCATACTCTTGTAATAAGGCAGAGGGTACAATCACATGCACATTAAAATCACCTATGAAAGCCATGAAAGAAAGACATTCAATTAAAATCTGTGACAACCATGAAAGCAAGGCCCTGGGGGGACTAGTTGAGAGAGAGAGAGAACAAGATTAGAACAAAAAACTTTGTAGCCATCCAAATTACGAGCAATGTAATCAAACTCTTGAAATAAGGCACAACGTACAGTCACATGCACATTAAAATCAACAGTGAGAATGTGACTACGCGAGAATGTCAATTTGAGAGAGAGAGAGAGAGAGAGAGAGAGATTACAAAGATTACACGTTGATACAAACAACCAAAAGGAGCATGAAACACTTCCAAAGATTACACGCTGAGACAAACAGCGAACAGGAGCATGAAACATTGAGACAGACAGACAGAGATGAAACGATGGAATTTATTTTGATGACAAGAGCCTAGTAATCATTGGAATCTGCTGCCCTCAATAGCCATTTTGCAACCATTTTGGTGGAGATTGAATCCAGGTCGAGGATCCCCAGTCCTCCTTATAATTTTGGTAAGCAACAGATAGACCATGCTACTTTAGGAATTTTGTGGAGGTGTTGGTTTCCTCCCCATAAAAAGTTCCTTGCCATTGAGAAGGCTTTCTGAAGCTGGTACTTGGCAGGGGTCCAACATGATAGGAAGTATATTAGGCTGGACAGTATAAAGTGGTTTAGAACAAATGTTCTTGAAGCAATAGAAGAACTGTAATTATTCCATTTGGAGATTTCATTCCTGAATCTGGAGAGTACCCAATCCCATCTTTGAGTAAGAGTCACTTTGAATCCCATTGGGGTCTAAAAATTTATCCATCTGGAATGTGCTTACATCGTGCATTAAGAATGATGTTAGGAGCAGTGCCAGAGGAGATTTTATACCCTTTCTTGGAGTGATTTATGACTAAGCCACTCCACTGGCTTGACAAAAGACTCCTAGACACTTCCAAAATGTGGTGAAAGTCTGAACATCCCTAGCCATAATTCCATTTGTATCATCTGCAAACTGCTGCAAACAAAGGTCCTTGTCTGCCCCAGGTATTTTAATTCCTTTGAGAGTCCCTTTATCCAATGCATCTTGCCGATAGCTACGAGCTAGCTGCTACTCCCCTCCATGCATGAGCGGTTGAGCTAGCGACTGCAGCCTCTCTCTCTTTGGGGAGTGCACATCCTTCCAAGTGCATGCTACGCGGGTCTGTATTGAAAACAAATTTGAGGTGCGAGCGAGCCATCCCTCTCGACTGCAGACCCCCGCCCTGCTCACCTTGGCAGCCCCAATTCTTTGTAGCATGCACCTGCGCAATGCGCAGAAACCGGCCATGATTATCTGTGTGTATTAGAGAGGCAAGAAGAAGAAGAAGAGGATGAAACTATCCCGAGAGAGAGAGAGAGAGAGAGAGGGTCGGAGGGGACAATTGTCTTGTGAATGCCATTCCCACTTGTGGGAGCCCAGCAAGGCATGAGACTGCAATGATGAAAATGATGGCCACGGACTCTCAGATGCCTCTTTTGCCTGACACTCGTCAATGAGACGGTGTAATTTGAGCTACTCATGTGCCATGTAATCAGAGGATCATGCTTTAGAGAGAGGATGATGATGATGCCTGTTTCGCCATACCAGGTGCAAATACCCATGGAAGAAGTATTATGCAAGGAGGGAGATGACCTATTGTAACATTTCGATCTTCAGCAGGGTGGTTGGCTTCTTCTATTCTGATTCATGATTTTTCCTCTATGGTTCCTGTTTGGTGTCAGGCAAGGTGGTTGCTCCCTAAGTAATTGTTGCAGATTACAAGGTTGTACTCGAGAATCAGTTGACTAGAGATGAGGCTTTACATTTTTATCATGGATCATCCATTAATCTTATTCACTTTTGGATTTGGAAAGTCTGGAAAGCAGGTGCATTTAGTGTGATTTTGTATTGTCATCAATCTAAACTGCAGTTAGGGCTCATTTCTCCACCATAGAGACAGTTCTTTGAGATAAAGGTAGCTAAGGTTTCAGACGCACTTATGTTCCTGCTTTATCAATTAGTTTGCGAAATTCTTTGAGTGTGTTGACATTGACAAACTTGTGGAAGGCCACTACTAGCCGTAGCACAAAGGCAGCCTGCATTTCAGAGCTCTCAGGTCTCCGGATTTCTAATCTTCTCTGTCTACCAGCTCTGTCATAGAGGAGCAAGAAGAACTCTCTCTCTCTCTCTCTCTCTCTCTCTCTCTCTCTCTCTCTCTCTCCCCCCGCTAACCCTGAGTAACTACACAAGATATTGTTAGAACAGTTTTTGTCTTGCTTTTTCCATTTTGTGCAACATAACGCAGACTCTAGTCATTGATAAATCATAAAAAACCTCCAAAACAATATGAGAGCAATGTACGTATAAGAAACACCTCAAATCTGTGTCAAACAAAAAGGCAGTTATTCTCCTGGCCTCCTCCAGTGTCAAATCTGGATCGCTGCCATTGGAGGAATTCCCACCTCCACGGTCATCATCATCTTTGTTCAAAGAATAGAAGAGACAGTAGCCAACACCACCAATAGGCAGTATAAAACAAAGCAATTGAGAACAATTAGGACTGCAGCACATACAAGGACCCCACAATGCCAAGGATTGCTACGCCTGCTTGCGCCACAGGCCTTGGCACCGACTCCTGCATTTACTGTTCCTGCATCTCTGGCAGCTTTAACTGCAACCGCAAATGCTGAGCAACAATATTCCGAAGAGAAGGAAGCGGCGTTCTTCTTGTGAACTGCTTGCATTGAGAAGAATTCCAAGGTCCGCTGATCTGTAGCGAAAGTGGTAATGCAGTGAGTGCGTGCCATTTTTGTCGTATCAAATTATATACAACAAAATCCTGTGTGAAAGAGAGAGAGAGAGAGAGCGCTTACAAAGGTTACACGCTGAGACATACAGCCAACAGGAGCATGAAACGCTTACAAAGATTACACTCTGAGACAGACAGCCAACAGGAGCATGAAACGCTGAGATAGACAGACAAAGATGAAACGATGGAATGTGCATGGGGCGCATCGTCACGGCATCCTCCTAATTTCTGAGGAGCCGTTAACATCCCCATGCATCTTTTATGTTCCAGCACCTACGTCGTTACTGTGGCCATCAGGAAGAAAGGACAATATTATCAGCAACGCTAATGAGGACTAGCTCTGTGGTTAGTCAATGTTTGTCATGGTCATCATGGGCCACAGAAACGCCGCTTTCTGCATGCAGCCTCTAGCCATAGATGAAGGCTAGAGGCTCCAGCATTGCTGGTGGCCCTTCTGCTACTGTTGTGTGTGTGTGTGTGTGTGTGTGAGAGAGAGAGAGAGAGAGAGAGAGAGAGAGAGAGAGAGAGAGAGAGAGAGAGAGAAGACTTTTACCAGGCCGGAGCGCGCTGGAGAAAGCAGCTGGTAGCCATAGCTGAGGCTTCAAGGCTCGAGAGAGACTAGAGAGAGAGGGAGCGTGAAAGAGAGAGTATTGGGCGGGAGACGGCGACGTCGTAAATGACTTATTTATAACGGATTTAAGGGCACACTCCCCCGCTCATGTGAGACTTAGCTATCAAGCTATGAGTAATCTGTAATTGTGCATAACGAGCTCCATTTCAAAATAAAAGGAGGCCACCAAGTGACTCAATGGTCACACGCTTTTTCAGTGGAGAGCTTTCACTACCACCTAGAGGTTATGTGGCCACACTATCCGGTGATTTTAGAAGGTACGTGCGTAGCGTTTCAGGCTTGAATATTAGCAAGCTTTGCACTACCTATCGCAGGTTGGCGTCCAAGGTAGAGGCGAGACACATATGCCACAGAAGCATGCAATCATTGCCTCAAGGAGTTCCCTTGCACAACAACTTTGCCGATTTTGGCTTGTAGTTACACAAGTGTAAGCTTAGTAGGGCAGACCGGGCTCAATAATCTACGTGTGACCACAATGGGGGGACTCAGTTATCTGCTCAAATAGCTGATAACTGAGCCTCCTGTAATCACCACCTTAGTTTTTTGGCCTTGCTCGAACTGTCCTGGCATGCACTTGTTCATTGTAACTCCACGCCCTTTTGGAGGAGCTGACAAAGAGGGAAAGTAATACATGTCACTTGTGGTAGGAACCGCATGGAGAAATTGGTCCAGCCAAGAAATCTCTGAAGGTTCCTCGTGTTTGAGGAAGGGGAGTAATTTCGAATGGCGAGAAGTTTGGATGGGTCCATCTCAATGATGTCTACACAGAGATGACAAAGCCCATAAATATGAGCTTAATTAGTAGTACCTCAAAGTTACAGTTCTTGAGTTGAAGTCGTACCTTGTATATCTGAATGCACTTAAGGACTTCACAAAGAACTGATAGGTTTGGATGCCATGTATGCATATGCATCTATGTGTCATCAAGGTAGGCCAAATTAACAACACGATCTTGAATAAGGCCATAGAAAATGGGTGTTTGGTGATCTTTGAAAGATGTTGGCTAAATCCTTAGTGATCTCGTCGAGCCGATTGGGGCTCTAAAAGCGATCTTATGGGCATGATTATAGTGTAAGGGGGGCTTGCCAATCTGTAGAGGCCAGAACGATCTAGGGAAGGAAAGGAGAGTGACTTGCGTAATTCATCTAGAAGGTTGTCTACTTGAGGCGAGGGGTAAAGGTCATGGGTAGTGTGTGTGTGTGTGTGTGTGTGTGTGTGTGTGTGTGAGAGAGAGAGAGAGAGAGAGAGAGAGAGAGAGAGAGAGAGAGAGAGAGAGAGAGAGAGAGAGAGAGAGAGAGAGAGAAGACTTTTACCAGGCCGGAGCGCGCTGGAGAAAGCAGCTGGTAGCCATAGCTGAGGCTGGGTTCACAAGAGGGCGGCGGGAATAGCAAAGAAAAAGACCCTTTTCCAGGTGGAAGAGCTTCATTTCCAACTCTTCCGCCATCCATCAGTTCACACGGGAGGTGGAAATAGAGAACCAACATATCTTCTGCCGCACCATGCATTCACACAGGGTGGCGGAAGAGAAATTTGATTAACATAAAAACCTTTAGAAAAAACACATATAGAGAAGCTACATTGAAGATGTATTAAAGGAATCTCATGAGATACAAGCTGAAAGAGGACAATATAAACATAATAAGCATGCCAGTTCTACAATGAAATGTTTCGTTGCAAAGCTCTACGTAGAAGAGGAAGAAGCTAATGATGATGATGCTTTTAGCACACCCATGGAGATCACCTAAGGGATCAAGGTTTGTTCCTGTAGCAAGCCTATTGAGAGCCGTGGCCACTCTACTTTCAACACTTATGGCCTCCCTCATGTTTGTGGTTTGCTTCTTCAAGAAAGGAGCAAGCTTACCACAGAGGTAATGGAAAGTTTCTTTGCTCACCCGTAGACGCCGCTTAAACATGCGTGCCGAATATGCACCCAACAAATAGCCGTTTAGAAAATGTTGTGGCCTAGGGTAGGCCCAAGCTTTTCTAAGCTCATGCCCTCTCCTTCAATTTGCAGTCTTCTTATAATCAACAGAACGTGCCATGCATTGTGTCACATGGAGCCAGGATTGAACTAAAGCCTCCTCGTTGCGCATGTGTGATTCCTTAAGCAACTCATTAATTGCCAAGCAACACAACCAAGCACAATGGAGTGCTAAGTCCTTGGAGAGAACCATCTTCTTCCTGCAATACATTGTGAGAAATAGAGAATTCTTAGTACTATTATTATTTGTATTTGTCATGTGTGTATTTGTGTTCAAATAGAAATTTCATGGAAACAAAGTACACTAATCATCATGATAAAATGGGTTACAACAGCATAAAGCCTAGATATCCTTGCAAAAAAACATTTCTATGCGTGCATAGCCAAAAATAGAGCATAGCAAAAAATAGAGCATAAGTGCCGAAGACTTTGAGTTTCTCTACTTGTCAGCACTCCTAGCTAGGTCAAGATATCCATTCAAGGTGGCATGCATTCCAGCCAAAATGGAGATTCGCTCTCTCTCCAAGGCATGTTGTTCTTTAGAGGAGTCTTTAAGATGCTCCAAAAGTAGGTTCCCTGTGTTGGCCATTTGGGCCAATGACTCCTTGTACTTTGGAGCTGGGCGACGTGTTGAAGTGGTGGAGGCTTGAGCCTTCTCGGGCTCCGACATCTTTGCCTCTGTAAAAGCGCTATTGTCACCTCCAAGAGCAGTAGGATCTTGGGTGGTTGAGGAAGCATGACTAAGAGATGTGACCGAAGCTCTATCATGGTAGTATTCATCTACCACATCATACCATTTGCAAGTCCTCTTCCTGTCATTGCCAGAAATGTTATTATGGACTTTATCTATCCTGTATTGAGCTACCACAGCTTGAAATTTTTTACGACAGCTTTCGCTATCTTTATCAAACTCAGGATAAGTGCCGGCCAATTGAGTGGCCACCTTGGCCCACAAGTTGACTCCTTGCTTTTGAGGATTGTTGAATTCCTCATTCATCCCTCCCCGAATGTGAACCAATTGGTCAACCCAAAAGTCCCTCCACATGCCCTTCCCTTTGTTGTCGTTGTCATCATCGTCCCCCAAGTCAACAACAACCTTCTTTTTGGTTGTCTTTGGCTTCTTCGATGGCACTTGGCTCCCTTGGGCTACCTCCTCATTATTGGTTGATCTCTTCTTGGATGCTTTTGAACGGCCTTTGGAAGGTTGAGAGGGGGGAGGGTGGGGAGAGGTATATGGTTCGGAATTAGAATGGGAGGAGTGCTCGGACTAGCTTGTGGTAGCATAGGAGAATTAGGGCTTGAGCCACTTAGAGGAGGTGAGGGATATGGTGGTTGGTTGGAAGGGCGCATCATGAAAGGAGAGGTTGGAGATGGAGAATTCAACATGGCCGTAAAACCATGAGAGGGCATAGGAAATGGTAAATGAGAGAAATGGTTGAAATAAGGTTGGGAGAATTGTGGTTGAGAGAGAATGGTGTCATCGTCCTCTCTTTGAGAATCATGAAATTGAGGGGTGTTGGACTCCATGTTACCTTACCTGCATCACAAGCAAACAAGAGAGAGTTTTAGGACATGCTCATCGAAAAAAATTTAAAATAGAGCGTGCTTCAATACATAAGCATGTATACCTTTTCACAAACTTTGCACATCGTAACGCTCCAACAATCTTCAATCTATCAAGACACACTAGTATAAAGGTTAGTATATCAAAGAACATGGAAGTTGCGTCATTGTGTTGACACAAAATGAAAAAAGAGGAGAGGAAGAGAAGAGGTTCTTCATGCAAAAAAAAATTACCACAGTGGATGCTTCCAAGCCTCAAAATGCTCCTTGCAACTTCATGCTGTGCTCTGTGAAAAATGTGAAGGACTCTTTAGCTCCAATGGGGTCTTTTTATAGTTGGAAAAATAAGAACGTTAAGGTTTGCTTTGAAAAAAAAAAGAACGTTAAGGGTGTCTTTTGGAACATTGAGTTGCAAGTTGGCATGCAATTAAGCCTCCGTGGAGGGCGGAAACAGCAACTGGCGAGGGGGGGGGGGGGGGGGGGGGGGGGGTGTCGGAAGAAAATCGAGGCAACTGTTCCGTGCGCAGGCATTTTCAGCTTTAGCTACCGCCGCGCCTTGTGAACAGCCCCTGCTGAGACGGTGACCAATGATTGGCTCATGTCCTGCTGAGCGCTGTTTTTGTCGCGCTTTGTGAACCCAGCCTGAGGCTTCAAGGCTCGAGAGAGACTAGAGAGAGAGGGAGCGTGAAAGAGAGAGTATTGGGCGGGAGACGGCGACGTCGTAAATGACTTATTTATAACGGATTTAAGGGCACACTCCCCCGCTCATGTGAGACTTAGCTATCAAGCTATGAGTAATCTGTAATTGTGCATAACGAGCTCCATTTCAAAATAAAAGGAGGCCACCAAGTGACTCAATGGTCACACGCTTTTTCAGTGGAGAGCTTTCACTACCACCTAGAGGTTATGTGGCCACACTATCCGGTGATTTTAGAAGGTACGTGCATAGCGTTTCAGGCTTGAATATTAGCAAGCTTTGCACTACCTATCGCAGGTTGGCGTCCAAGGTAGAGGCGAGACACATATGCCACAGAAGCATGCAATCATTGCCTCAAGGAGTTCCCTTGCGCAACAACTTTGCCGATTTTGGCTTGTAGTTACACAAGTGTAAGCTTAGTAGGGCAGACCGGGCTCAATAATCTACGTGTGACCACAATGGGGGGACTCAGTTATCTGCTCAAATAGCTGATAACTGAGCGTCCTGTAATCACCACCTTAGTTTTTTGGCCTTGCTCGAATTGTCCTGGCATGCACTTGTTCATTGTAACTCCACGCCCTTTTGCAGGAGCTGACAAAGAGGGAAAGTAATACATGTCACTTGTGGTAGGAACCGCATAGAGAAATTGGTCTAGCCAAGAAATCTCTGAAGGTTCCTCGTGTTTGAGGAAGGGGAGTAATTTCGAATGGCGAGAAGTTTGGATGGGTCCATCTCAATGATGTCTACACAGAGATGACAAAGCCCATAAATATGAGCTTAATTAGTAGTACCTCAAAGTTACAGTTCTTGAGTTGAAGTCGTACCTTGTATATCTGAATGCACTTAAGGACTTCACAAAGAACTGATAGGTTTGGATGCCATGTATGCATATGCATCTATGTGTCATCAAGGTAGGCCAAATTAACAACACGATCTTGAATAAGGCCATAGAAAATGGGTGTTTGGTGATCTTTGAAAGATGTTGGCTAAATCCTTAGTGATCTCGTCGAGCCGATTGGGGCTCTAAAAGCGATCTTATGGGCATGATTATAGTGTAAGGGGGGCTTGCCAATCTGTAGAGGCCAGAACGATCTAGGGAAGGAAAGGAGAGTGACTTGCGTAATTCATCTAGAAGGTTGTCTACTTGAGGCGAGGGGTAAAGGTCATGGGTAGTGATCGTATTGAGCCTCCTAAAATCAATCCAACGACGATACATGCCATCGTTCTTACAAACAAGATGGGGCTCAGAGGCCCATAATAGGAAGACGTTTGCGAGGGAGAACGTAAAAATCATGAGAATATGTATTATAAAAAGAAAAGTGCAAGTAGCCATTGTGTGATAGTGATATATACCCTTAACTGTTATCTCCAAGGAAAACTGCAACAGGGTTTGTGGTATTTGTGCTTAAACCTAATGTGAAAACTAAGTACTAGCTAATAGAAGAAATGGTCCTACCAGTATCTAATAATGCCTCCTGAGTGTGCCTTGAAGTTTAACCATTGTGGAGCACACCACACATCCAAAAGAAGCCACGGGTTGTACTTGCAAGTGATGCCATAATTTCGCTTTTTGAAGCAGTGGTATAAGGGTTTCCACATATGGGTGGAAACATGAGTGGGTGGTACACTTTTAGGGGTGGGAGTTGTTTTTCAATAGCCACAAAATAGCTCCTTTTATAACAAATTTACAAAACAAAAAAAGTTCAAAATCTATCTTCAAGTACAATAACAAATAATCAAGAAAATTCTTGCGAGGATATATTTGCAGCATGAGACAGCTACACTGCACGATGGAGTCTTTCTTCTTGCACACTCCACAGAGGTTCTTGTTGCACCATGGCCATGACATACCTCTCTCTCTCTCTCTCTCTCTCTCTCTCTCTCTCTCTCTCTCTCTCTCACACACACACACACACACACACACACACACACACACACGCGCGCGTGCGCGCGTACACACACATTCACACACACAAATTTGATGTTTCAATGTCATGTCGAACTGTTCAATTAAATGGATATGTTTTTGTTTTTTTAAGTTGAAGACAACTTTGATAGAATCAATGCAAATTCTAGCTACTGATTTGGCTAATTTGTCGAGGATGACTTGCTCTGATTTTCAAGTTAGAGAAGGTTGCTCTAATTTTAAGGTTAAAGAAAGCATTGAAGAGTTTTAATTTGTTTTGATTTTCAAGTAAAATAAGCCTAATCTGATTTTAAAGTTAAAGAAAGCATCAAGAGTTTTCAAAAATAGTTATTTTCTGTCTACTTATCTTTTGAACTAGCTACTCACAATCAAAAATCAATTTGCACGGTTCTCGTCATCTTTAAATAGCTTTTTAAATACGTACAAAAATCATTTTATATGCTTGATCAATGAACCTTTAAGCTCTAGATTAGGTTTAGATTAGGTTCCATTGAAAGGGGTCTAGAAGTTATCTAATAGCTTACTTGATCCCTATGAATGAAGCACATTGTCTACAGATAGGTATATGATATCTATTGGGAATCTACTTCTAGCTAATATATTTTGCACTACAAGAGGTTATGTGCTCTTGTGACGCTCTTAGCGACGGAAATACACTGGGTTTTTATAACCCCCGGCGTCGCTATAAGCGTCGCTAAAAGCGTCGCTACGAGAGCGTCGCTATATGCGTCGCTATATGAGTCGCTATAGGCGTCGCTATGAGCGTCGCTATATAGCGACGCTCATAGCGACGCCTATAGCGACGCTTATAGCGACGCTCTCACAGAAGAGTATAGCGACGCATATAGCGACGCTACAGAGCCATAAATAGCGACGCATATAGCGACGCCTGAGAGAATATTTTTTTGGTGGCAGGGCATTGAATGCCTGCCACCCATCAACCATATTGTACTTGATTCACTTTTTAAAAAAAGTGCAAAGGTAAATAATAGACCCAAAATAGTCACCCACAAGACGCATTGTTTGCAAAATTGACAATTGTACACATCATAGACAAACTGAATTGATTGGCAAATGTAATAATGACAATTGTACAACATCATAGGCATAAAGAATTGATTGGCAAAAGGAATTGCGGTGACAAATGTAATAATATACATGGTTCAAAAAGACGTATAAAATCCGTCTCATGATACATAAGCTATGAGAAACCCTAAACTAATGCTATCTAGATACGGCTAAACTGACGTCGTCTAATCAGACGTCTCATCGCGTCCAAGCGGCGTATCTGTCGGATTCTGCAAAAAAAGACAATAAGACAGTTTTCAGTAAGTATAAACATATAACGACATTTATAAAACAATACAAAAAATAAAAAAGAGTAAACCCTAATACTAACCATGCCGCTGCGAGAACTGAGAATGTCCATCAGGGCGTTTAAGCCCTTCCTGCCTGCGTACTCGCGCTCGTACGGTGTGGGATCACGTCCTGTCATCGACCACTGTCAAAACATACAAAGATTTCATTATGTTAGAACTAAAAAACTCATAAACCCTAAACTATCGAACATGCATAAAGAGCAATGTGAAAAGACTTACAAAATCGGCCTCAAATGATGCCCATCCACCGCTCCCCAAGTGGTGCGAGCTCCCTGCCTCTACTCGCGCTCTGGCTGCATCCTTTTGTTGCTTCCACTTGTCGGGATTCTCGCGCGCTGCTTTCTTCGCATTCTTCCAATCTTCTTTGGCCAGCCAATCTGGCCTATTCCACCCATTCTTGATTGATTTTTGCACTTCGGAACGCTTGTGTTTGTAGTATTCGCGCATTCGAATCTTCATCAGGTCTTCATTGAAGCGCTGATCCCGTGTTGGAACGGGAAACTCATCATGAAGTATGCTGATGACTCTGTTTTTTAAATCACTTGGTACTTCACTCCATTTGTTTAGTATATAGTGTCTAAACAGCTGAGAGCAAAGACCACGCATGCGCGAGATCACCTTCTTGCCGTCATCATCCATGATGATGCCGCCGCTGATGTCGACGGAGTAAGGCAAGCCCTCTGGCCGGTGACGCGTGAACCTGGGTGTCCCGGCAGGGGTCTCTAGCGGCGTGTCGATGGGGGTACGGACGTCAGGTGTCTCCACCGGCGTCTGGGCCCCGAAGCGAGGAGTGTCGAGTGGGGTGGCTCCTGGCGGAGTAGGTAGAGGTGTGTAGCTTCTAGGAACAGTCAGCCGTGCAAAACCTGGCGTAGACGGCGATGCTGTGGCTGGTGTGGGGGCGGGCAAAGAAGGGGAGGGTAAAGAGCCTCGTCGAACACGAGGCGGTGTGGAGGCATCGGTGGCGGAATCCCCACAACAACCGCCACCGCCACCACTAGAGCGCCGGTGTCTAGAAGAGTGTGACGCTCGTCTCGTCGACGCCGAAGCTTCGGAGCGCGCCGAATGCTCCGAAGGAGAGGGAGATGCGGATGGTGTAGGAACGCGCGATGATGCGCCAGAGCGATGACGCTCCACGTACCACTGTCTCTGCTGCGGTGACAAAGAAGAAAGAAACTCCTCATCATCCATACCTGCATTAAACACACGAATATTTAAACTTAATATTGAATGAATAGAGTAGACAATGACGCAAAGACCATTAAATACAATGACGTAATGACGCATATAAATACAATGACGCAATGAATCGAGTGGTAGAAGAGGCAAGTCGAAAACTCAGAATTTTCAATCAAAAGATGTGAGCGCGAGTAGAAAAGAGCGTTACACACCATGGAAGCTACTTAGAGAGCTAGAGCTTTTACAGCACGGAGCAAAATTGTTCAAATACAATATTTGTGGCTTTAAGAGATCTCTCTCTCATCCTCGCATAACTCAGCATAACTTCCTATATCTATATAGAGCTCTCCGTTTAAACACATATCCTCTGTTTCATTTTGTAGCTCCTCTGCATGCACCCCATATAGAGCAGTAGCATCTTGATGCTCGTCTGGCACCACCGCAGCGGCTTCTGATTGAGCATCTTCTCTGATCTCCTCCATTGATGTCGTTGTGATTGGCACATGGTAGCCTTCATACGTCCTTGCACTACGAGGGGCTAACTCTATGACGTACCACCAGTTTGATGTAGACTTTGTAGGATGAAATACTACCTGCCAAAGCCACATAACTTACATGAGAGCTTTCAAGCACATAACTTGTAAAAGGGGGATGTTAACTATTTATATACTTACTTGTTCACAATGCTCGGGTAGTACGAAAGTGTCTCTTAGGTCAGTCCATTTCTTAGTAGAATCCACCTCAAGAAAACCAGACTCTCCTCTACGCACAGTAGCGTTTCGACCCTCCATGATTATCTTGAACCATTGCACGTCGAACAAGTCGACAAAAAATCCTCTGTAATCGATCCTCAAAATCTCTTGCAGCGTGCCGAAGTAAGTGAGTTCCGCCACCACGGGATCTGCATCAGAGGAACGTCGTCGACTAGACTGTTCAAATTTTGCCATGATTCCACAATCTTGAGTAAAACGCTTTTTGTCGATTCGTTCCACCCTAAAATGTCGACCTTTACACCATGCTGCTGTGTATGACTTATACTACAACGAACAAAGATTATGAGTGGCCGTTCAAACGTTTATAAATAAAGTCACTTGCTAGTCGTACATTGCAAACTTACCTTGGTCGCGCAACCCCGAGAGTACTCCCACTCTTCTTCAGTCACTTCGTCACCGCATTGTTGTGCGCTTTTCAATTGGTTGTGCAACCATCTTAAGCTCATGAAGGTTGGTAGGCTCTCCAGAACCGCTGGATAGTGCATCGGTGGTCGTCTTCCCCGTCTCCACTCGATTCGTGCCCTTTGTCGCTCTTGCTTTGCATCCTCATATTGTGAAATCCACTTTTGCATCACTGGATTGTGAAGCATGCAAAATCGGTTGATTTTAGCCTCTAGATCTTCCGTCATCTTCTTCTCAACACCGAGATTGCACATGACAATCCCAGATATGCGCTCATCATCTATGGTTCGCCATAGCGTGTCCCGGGATTTATCAAATCCGTCTAGCCACTCTCCAATGTACACTAGGGACTCTGATACCAACCAACCTTCTGCCATGCTACCCTCCGGACGTGCCTTTTGACGCACATATCCCTTAAGCGTTTTCATGAAACGCTCTAAGAAGAACATCCATCTGGAATGAACTGTGCCAGCTATTTCCACCTCATCAACTATGTGAATAAGAAGATGCACCTGAATGGTTAGCATTGTAGTAGGAAAATGTTTCTCAAACATGCACACAAACTCCGCAGCATTTAGTTTGGCGAATGGTATGGAGTCTACGTCGATCTCCTTTTGTGAGATCCATTGCACCAGCTTTGCAAGTTTGTAGATTGTGTTACGGATGTCGAGAGACAAACATCCCTCAATGGCAACCGGTAAAATAAACTGTAAAGTATGTGCAGCAATGATATTAAAGTCCACATTTTATGCAATGATATTAAAGTCCACTATGAACGTACCTGACACATTTTATGCCAATCGTGTGACTTCAAACCGGTAAGCTTTCCTTCTTTAGTAAAACACGTTCGGAGCGAGTGCATTACGCCAGTGGGGGTCCGCAAAGATCGAATGGCCTCTTTTACTTTGCGTTCTTGGGCTCCTTTGAAAATCCATGGTGCTTTAGGAAGTTTTATCGATCCATCAGACGCTGTTTGCGGCCAATATTGCTCCATACGATCCACATTTCTAAGGTCAACTCTGGCTCCCAAAGTATCTTTCTTGCCGGTCAAATGGTCCCATAGTAGATTACCCACATTCTTGAATATGTGCATTGGATCGAGCAAGTGATTGATCACGAGTCGAGGCCAGTATGGTAACTCGTACCATAGAGATAGTCTCTTCATCCCTGGAGGCAATCCGTCATCGCACATCTCCTTCTGCTCTAACCATGCTTGTGCAGACATCCTTGGTGGCTCTCTTCCCAAAAAGCCGTCGCGTAACACATGATTCTCCGGAAGATACGCTTGATGACCTTCGTAGATTTGCTTCTTCAGTGAGGGTGCCCTACGTGCATTCAGTCTAGGTCCACATGTGACACATGCTCTGTATCCGCTTGTTTGAAGCCCTGCATGTATACACATGATAATAGATCAACTATGGGGAAAAACCAGATTTACAGTGTCTGAGAGAGGAGTGTCAATAGATCACCTGAGCATTCTGTTAGCCCGGGATAGTCATGCATGGTCCACATTAGAATACCTCTGATCAAAGCATTCCGTCGTCCTGTGTGTCGGCTCATATCCACCACCTCTATGCCAATCCACAATTGTTGTAGCTCTTCCAATAGTGGACGAAGATACACATCCATATTCCCCACTTTATATCGCCCTGGCACAATCAAGCTTAGCCATAGGTGCCCCTTCTTCGTAGTCAACCACGGGGGAATGTTGTAGTTGACGATGACAACGGGCCATACACTGTAAGATGTTGATCTTTGACCAAATGGATTTACGCCATCCATAGCCAGGCCTAAGCGCAAATTTCGAGCTTCCCTGGCAAAATCCGACCATGTTCCATCTATATGTTTCCAGGCTGCGCAATCTGCAGGAATTCGTAGCACACCATCCGAAGATTTATTCTCCTCATGCCATGATGCTAGGGCGGCCATGGACTTACATTCGAAGAAATGCTTGATGCGAGGAAGCAAAGGAAAATGTCGCAAAACCTTTTGTGGAATTTTTGTCCCGTGGAGATCTACTCGATATCTTTCGGAATCACATTTCGGACACTTCTCCATGTCTGTGTATTCCCCTCTGAAAAGAATGCAGTCATTAGGACAAGCGTGGATAGAATTGTAATCCATCCCCAAGTTTCGCAAAATCTTTCTTGCTTCATCTCGGGAATCTGGCATCACATTGTCAGCTGGTAGAATGTGCTCTTTCAGCAATCTACACAACATAAAAATATGATACAGTCGTGTAAAAATCTATCAGATCATTATACACATGAGTTCTATTAAAGTAAACTAATTGTAATAGATCACCTGAAAAGCGCTGTGACGCTAGTGTCACTCCATCCAAACTTTGCCTGCATGTTGAGAAGAACCAGGAGTGCTTTCAATCTAGACATACGTGCTCCATTATACAATGATGTATCGGCTTCACTTTTCATATCATCATAGATAAGCCTTTCTGAATCCATGATCGTCTCGATCATTTCATCAATCTCGGGCTCAAACATTGCCTCGTTGGGAATGTGCTCTGCATGATCATCCCCCGAGCTGTCAGAGGCTACATCTTGTGGCCTCACATATGCTGCTTGACCAAAGCGCCTGCGAATACGTCTATTGGGTTGCAAGATTGCTGCTTGTTGGCCAGCGTCAGAGTCCGACGAGTTATAATTGGCAACAACTCGATCTATAATAGATGGATCGAACTCGCCAAATTCACGAACGTGCTGCAAAGAAACACGTCTTGTCCGTCGCACAGCATGCTTGCATTGATTACAAGGACATAAGACCCTCGTTGAGAGATAGGTGTTTCGGTTGGACGGTCCCACATCCTCGTCGCTACTCATAATGAGGATAAAAAACTTATATCCTAGACAACAAATTTAATATTCTATTGGCATTCTTCGTCTTATCTCTCTCTCTCTCTCTCTCTCTCTCTCTCTCTCTCTCTCTCTCTCTCTCTCTCTCTTTACCTCACATTCTCTAGTCATGTCCAATCCCCGCACACCTCGGTCTAGAGGTGCACGGAGATCAGAACCACCGGGTTATAATCTCGTCTTTATTGGTCAATACCTATATTTGTGGGTACAAGAAATCTAGACACCCACGTCTACATGATACTGCATGTAGTGGACAAAATCCCTTTGCCTCTTCTCTAGCTGTAGCACTTCACTTCATCTTAACATCTTTTCACAGTAGATCTTTTCACTGTTCGTCTAACTCTAAACCCTAAACCGTAAGTAATTCTTGCGTGGACTCGATCTAACGTAAATAAGCGTAAATCTAAATAAACGTAAATCTAACTAAAAATAAAGCTAAATCTAATTTAACGTAAGTCTAATGACTAGAGGTTGTCTAGATGGTCATTGTGTCGGGGATGTAGTGACTCTTGCCGCCCTGAAGATCCACCTTCTTCCCTATCTTCTGAAGACATTTCACCAGTACTTTTGGATCGACGGAGCCCACCATGAGTGAAGGCAGCAATACCCTATATTCCATTGAGGGCTTTCTTCACCCGCTTCATGCAGGCATCGCAGTCTATGGAGACCCGCATCTAATCTAATATAACATAAATCTAAATCTAGCTTAAATAAATGTAAATCTAGTTAAAAATAAACCTAAATCTAATTTAATGTAAGTCTACATATAACCTAATCTTTAACGTCTTTTAAAATAGTTTCCTACGATGTTATAACTCTCTTCTTCCTGTGTGTGTGCGCGTGTGTGGATGTGTGTGCCAATAAAAAGAGATAAATGGTATAACCTTTCTATCACCCATGCCAAGTATGATAGATTGATTATGCCATTTCTCTCTTGAATAATAGGTCTTCAGTTCAACTCCTCGTCGGTTAGATCTTTAGGTCTTTTAATTTTAATTAGTTTCCTACGACGCTCCCTTAGTTTCTCTTTCTTTCTCTTTCAATGTGTGTGCGTTTTTTTGGATCGTATGCATGTTTCTTTCTCTTTTCCTCTCTCAATGTGTGCGTTTTTTGTTTATGCATGTTCTCTCTCTCTTTTCCTCTCTCAATGCGTGCGTTTTTTGTTTATGCATGCTCTCTCTCTCTTTTTCTCTCTCAATGTGTGTGTGCATTCTTTGTTTATGTATGTGTGTGCGTTTTTGCGCTCTCTCTCTCTCTCTCTCTCTCTCTCTCAAAAACACTATATGTGTGTGTGTATGTGTGTGTGTGTGAGAGAGAGAGCGAGGGAGAGAGAAAGAAAGGAAGGGAACATGAGAATGAGGAGAGGGAAGGAGCATACCTGTCTCTCCTTCCTCTCCTCGTGCGTGTGTGTGTGTGTGTGTGTGTGTGTGTGTGTGTGTAAAAGAAAAAGAGAGAGAGAGAGAGAGAGAGAGAGAGAGTGAGGGAGAGCGTTACCTGCTCTTTGCTTGAGGGCGCCGAAAAACTCAGATCTGAGATCTGAGTTTTTGGGCGCGCTCGGTTATTTTTTTTACCCCAGCTGGCGTCGCTATGAGCGTCGCTATAAGCGTCGCTATGAGCGTCGCAAATTTCTTTGTAAATTTGCGACGCTCATAGCGACGCTTATAGCGACGCTCATAGCGACGCCGGGAATTTTTTTTTTGAGCGTCGCTGTGTGAGCGTCGCTAATGTGAAGAGCCTCTTGTAGTGTTGATAGCTCTCCAAAAGCTATCATATAATAGTCATAGGACCAGGTCATGCGGCCCTACTCTTGAGCTTGTTGTCCATTCATCGGTCATCAGCCTTCTCTCTCTACACGTCAAATCTTCGCTAATAAAGAGCTTTGAAGATTGTAAACCTTTGTCGTTTTCCTTGAGAAGGGAGGTAGGAACTAGCTACGATTGCTGCTAAATTTTTGTACCTTCCAAAATAGTTGGAAATTGCTCAAAATGATTAACCATGATTAGTCAACTGTTAGACTTCAAATAGCTACCAATTCATAATGCACCCGCACGTGGCGTGCACAAACGAGAGAGAGAGAGAGAGAGAGAGAGAGAGAGAGAGAGAGAGATGAGACAAATTTCATGTGTAGTGAAGAGGAAGATAGAGGGGGAGAGAGATGGGCCCATAATAACTCCCTTTTTCAGCATGTCTTATACCCGGTTGATCTTAACATTGAAAGCTGGGAAGGATCTTTGTGAGGGCAATATTCTGACGGTGTTGAATTTGTTGCACAAAAATATTAGTGTCAAAAATAGGAGGGTTGCTCTGTGCTGCTTTTTTCTCTGTTTTGGAACAATCCAAGAAGGTGACCAAGTAGTCTATGTAGGTCGCGCGTGTGTGTCTACATTGACACGTGTTTGTTGGACGTGGACAAAGTTTGGGCCTTCTTGATAGGAGATAAAGGGAACAGGGCGTTTTCTCGGAGGAATTAAGTGCTTAATTTCAAAGTGAAGACATCCTTTAGATTTGACAAACCAATTACACCATGTGTGATAGGAAAATGTTTGCTAGGGAGAACGTAAAAATCATGAGAATATCACAAGGAACTTTAATTCAATTCCTACATAGCAAAAAAAAAAGACATTCCTAGCACTACAAGAGGCTATTCATATTAGCGACGCTCACACAGCGACGCTCAATTTTTTTTTTCTCGGCGTCGCTATGGGCGTCGCAAATTTACTTGTAAATTTGCGACGCTCATAGTGACGCCAGCTGGGCTAAAAAAATAACAGAGAGCGCCCAAAAACTCAGATCTCAGATCTGAGTTTTTTGGCGCCCTCAAGCAAGGAGCAGGTAACGCTCTCCCTCTCTCTCTCTATCTCTCTCTTTCTTCTCCACACACACACACACACACACGAGGAGAAGAAGGAGAGCCAGGTATGCTCCTTCCCTCTCCTCACTCTCATGTTCCCTTCCCCTCTTTCTCTCTCCCTCCCTCTCTCTCTCTCTCTCTCTCTCACACACACACACACACACACACACACACACATAGTGTTTTTGAGAGAGAGAGAGAGAGAGAGAGAGAGAGAGAGAGAGAGAGAGAGAGAGAAAGAGTACAAACATAAACAAAAACGCACACACACATACATAAACAAAGAATGCACACACACATTGAGAGAGGAAAAGAGAGAGAGAGAGCATGCATAAACAAAAAACGCACACATTGAGAGAGGAAAAGAGAGAGAGAACATGCATAAACAAAAAACGCACACATTGAGAGAGGAAAAGAGAGAGAAAACATGCATAAACAAAAAAACGCACACACATTGAGAGAGAAAGAGAGAGAAACTAATTTAACGTCGTAGGAAACTAATTAAAATTAAAAGACCTAAAGATCTAGCCGACGAGCAGTTGAACTCAAGACCTATTATTCAAGAGGAAAATGGCATAACCAATCTATCATACTTGGCATGGGTGATACAAAGGTTATACCATTTATCTCTTTTTATTGGCACACATATCCACACACGCGCACACACACAAGAAGAAGAGAGTTATAACGTCGTAGAAAACTATCCTAAAAGATGTTAAAGATTAGGTTAGATGTAGACTTACGTTAAATTAGATTTAGGTTTATTTAAGTTAAATTAGATTAGATTTAGGTTTATTTTTAGTTAGATTTACGTTTATTTACACTAGATTTAGATTTATGTTATATTAGATTAGATTTAGGTCTCCATAGACTGCGATGTCTGCATGAAGCGGGTGAAGAAAGCCCTCAATGGAATATAGGGTATTGCTGCCTTCACTCATGGTGGGCTCCGTCGATCCAAAAGTACTGGTGAAATGTCTTCAGAAGATAGGGAAGCAGGTGGATCTTCAGGGCGGCAAGATCAGTCACTACATCCCCGACAATGACCATATAGACAACCTCTAGTCATTCAACAACAACTTCAAATTTAGTAACAAGAGCAAGAACGGTCCAAAGGGCCAATTGCTGTCGTCAGATGTGGATGGAGATGAGGCAGCGTCACCGCCGGAAGTTACCTCTCACATCTTTAGTGATGAGAATGCCAACTCTTGCCGAGTTATGTGAAAAATTATGTGTTAAATCAGTTTTAAGGTTCTTATAATCCCTGTTAGTTTAGTTCTTTGTTTTTAATATAACATAATTTACGTTAGATTTAGATTTATGTTATATTAGATTAGACTTAGGTTTATTTAGGTTTATTTAGGTTTACCCACACACACACACACACACACACACACACACACAAGAAGAAGAGAGTTTTAATGTCATAGGAAACTATCCCAAAAGACGTTAAAGATTAGGTTAGATGTAGACTTACGTTAAATTAGATTTAGGTTTATTTTTAGTTAGATTTATGTTTATTTAGATTTACGCCTATTTACGTTAGATCGAGTCCACGCAGGAATTACTTACGGTTTAGGGTTTAGAGTTAGACGAACAGTGAAAAGATCTACTGTGAAAAGATGTTAAGATGCTATGAAGTGCTACAGCTAGAGAAGAGGCAACGGGGTTTTGTCCACTACATGCAATATCATGTAGACGTGGGTGTGTAGATTTCTTGTACCCACAAATATAGGTATTGACCAATAAAGACGAGATTATAACCCGGTGGTTCTGATCTCCGTGCACCTCTAGACCGAGGTGTGCGGGGATTGGACATGACTAGAGAATGTGAGGTAGAGAGAGATAGAGGGAGAGAGAGAGATAAGACGAAGAATGCCAATAGAATATTAAATTTGTTGTCCAGGTTATAAGATTTTTATCCTCATTATGAGTAGTGACGAGGATGTGGGACCGTCCAACCGAAACACCTATCTCTCAACGAGGGTCTTATATCCTTGTAATCAATGCAAGCATGCTGTGCGACGGACAAGACGTGTTTCTTTGCAGCACGTTCGCGAATTTGGCGAGTTCGATCCATCTATTATAGATCGAGTTGTTGCCAATTATAACTCGTCGGACTCTGACGCTGGCCAACAAGCAGCAATCTTGTAACCCAATAGACATGTTCGCAGGCGCTTTGGTCAAGCAGCATATGTGAGGCCACAAGATGTAGCCTCTGACAGCTCAGGGGATGATCATGCAGAGCACATTCCCAACGAGGCAATGTTTGAGCCCAAGATTGATGAAATGATCGAGACGATCATGGATTCGGAAAGGCTTATCTATGATGATATGAAAAGTGAAGCCGATACGCCATTGTATAATGGAGCATGTATGTCTAGATTGAAAGCACTCCTGGTTCTTCTCAACATGTAGGCAAAGTTTGGATGGAGTGACACTAGCGTCACAGCGCTTTTCAGGTGATCTATTACAATTAGTTTACTTTAATAAAACTCTAAATGTATAATGATCAAATAGATTTTTACACGACTGTATCGTATTTTTATGTTGTGTAGATTGCTTAAAGAGCACATACTACCAGCTGACAATGTGATGCCAGATTCACGAGATGAAGCAAGAAAGATTTTGCAAAACTTGGGGATGGATTACAATTCTACACTACAAGAGGTTGTGTGCTCTTGTGACGCTGTTAGCGACGGAAAAACACTGGGTTTTTATAACCCCCAGCGTCGCTAAAACCGTCGCTACGAGAGCGTCGTTATATGCGTCGCTATCAGCGTCGCTATCAGCAATGCTATATAGCGACGCTCATAGCGACGGTTATAGCGACGTTTACACTGAAGACTATAGCGACGTTCATAGCGACGCTACAGAGCCATAAATAGCGACGGTTATAGCGACGCCCGAGAGAATTTTTTTTTGGTGGCAGGGCATTGAATGCCCTGCCACCCATCAACCATATTGTACTTGATTCACTTTTTAAAAAAAGTGCAAGGGTAGATAATAGACCCAAAATAGTCACCCACAAGACGCATTGTTTGCAAAATTGACAATTGTACACATCATAGGCAAAATGAATTGATTGGCAAATGTAATAATGACAATTGTACAACATCATAGGCATAAAGAATTGATTGGCAAAAGGAACTGCGGTGACAAATGTAATAATATACATGGTTCAAAAAAGACGTAAGCTATGAGAAACCCTAAACTAATGCTATCTAGCTACGGCTAAACTGACGTCGTCTAGTCAGACGTCTCATCGCGTCCAAGCGGCGTATCTGTCAGATTCTGCAAAAAAAAGACAATAAGACAGCTTTCAGTAAGTATAAACATATAACGACATTTATAAAACAATACAAAAAATAAAAAAGAGTAAACCCTAATACTAACCATGCCGCCGCGAGAACTGAGAATGTCCATCAGGGCGTTTAAGCCCTTCCTGCCTGCGTACTCGCGCTCGTACGGTGTGGGATCACGTCCTGTCATCGACCACTGTCAAAACATACAAAGATTTCATTATGTTAGAATTAAAAAACTCATAAACCCTAAACTATCGAACATAAAGAGCAATGTGAAAACACTTACAAAATTGGCCTCAAATGATGCCCATCCACCGCTCCCCAAGTGGTGCGAGCTCCCTGCCTCTACTCGTGCTCTGGCTTGCATGTTTTGTTGCTTCCACTTGTCGGGATTCTCGCGCGCTGCTTTTCTCGCATTCTTCCAATCTTCTTTGGCCAGCCAATCTGCCTGTTCCCACCCATTCTTGATTGCTTTTTGCACTTCAGAACGCTTGTGTTTGCGCAGTATTCCGCGCATTCGAATCTTCATCAAGTCTTCATTGAAGCGCTGATCCCCGTTTGGAACGGGAAACTCATCATGAAGTATGCTGATGACTCGTTTTTTTAAATCACTTGGTACTTCACTCCATTTGTTTAGTATGTAGTGTCTAAACAGCTGAGAGCAAAGACCACGCATGCGCGAGATCACCTTCTTGCCGTCATCATCCATGATGAGCCGCCGCTGAAGTCGATGGAGTAAGGCAAGCCCTCTGGCCGGTGACGCGTGAACCTGGGTGTCCCGGCAGGGTCTCTAGCGGCGTGTCGATGGGGGACGGACGTCAGGTGTCTCCACCGGCGTCTGCGCCCCGAAGCGAGGAGTGTCGAGAGGGGTGGCTCCTGGCGGAGTAGGTAGAGGTGTGTAGCTTCTAGGAACAATCAGCCGTGCAAAACCTGGCGTAGATGGCGATGCTGTGGCTGGTGTGGGGGCGGGCAAAGAAGGGGAGGGTAAAGAGCCTCGTCGAATACGAGGTGGTGTGGAGGCATCGGTGGCGGAATCCCCACAACAACCGCCACCGCCACCGCCACCACTAGAGCGCCGGTGTGTAGACGAGTGTGAAGCTCGTCTCGTCGATGCTGAAGCTTCGGAGCGCGCCGAATGCTCCGAAAGAGAGGGAGATGCGGATGGATTAGGAACGGGCGATGATGCGCCAGAGCAATCACGCTCCACGTACCACTGTCTCTGCTGCGGTGACAAAGAAGAAAGAAACTCCTCATCATCCATACCTGCATTAAACACACGAATATTTAAACTTAATATTGAATGAATAGAGTAGACAATGACGCAAAGACCATTAAATACAATGACGTAATGACGCATATAAATACAATGACGCAATGAATCGAGTGATAGAAGAGGCAAGTCGAAAACTCAGAATTTTCAATCAAAAGATGTGAGCGCGAGTAGAAAAGAGCGTTATACACCATGGAAGGTACTAAGAGAGCCAGAGCTTTTACAACACGGAGCAAAATTGTTCAAATACATATTTGTGGCTTTAAAGATCTCTCTCTCATCCTCGCATAACTCAGCATAACTTCCTATATCTATATAGAGCTGCTCCGTTTAAACAAATATCCTCTGTTTTCATTTTTTAGCTCCTCTGCATGCACCCCATATAGAGTAGTAGCATTCTAGATGCTCGTCTGGCACCACCGCAGCGGCTTCTGATTGAGCATCTTCTCTGATCTCCTCCATTGATGCCGTTGTGATTGGCACATGGTAGCCTTCATACGTCCTTGCACTACGAGGGGGCTACCTCTATGACGTACCACCCAGTTTTGATGTAAACTTTGTAGGATGAAATATTACCGTGCCAGGCAACATAACTTACATGAGAGCTTTCAAGCACATAACTTGTAAAAGGGGGATGTTAACTATTACATACTTACTTGTTCACAATGCTCGGTAGTCGAAAGTGTCTCTTAGGTCAGTCCATTTCTTAGTAGAATCCACCTCAAGAAAACCAGACTCTCCCTCTACGCACAGTAGCGTTGCGACCCTCCATGATTATCTTGAACCATTGCATGTCGAAACAAGTCGACAAAAATCCTCTGTAATCGATCCTCAAAATCTCTTGCAGCGTGCCGAAGTAAGTGAGTTTCGCCACCACAAGATCTGCATCAGAGGAATGTCGTCGACTAGACTGTTCAAATTTTGCCATGATTCCACAATCTTGAGTAAAACGCTTTTTGTCGATTCGTTCCACCCTAAAATGTCGACCTTAACACCATGCTGATGTGTATGACTTATACTACAAGGAACAAAGATATATGAGTGTGGGCCGTTCAAACGTTTAGAAATAAAGTCATAGCTAGTTGTACAATTGCAAACTTACCTTGGTCGCGCAACCCCGAGAGTACTCCCACTCTTCCTCAGTCACTTCGTCACTGCATTGTTGTGCGCTTTTCAATTGGTTGTGCACCATCTTAAGCTCATGAAGGTTGGTAGGCTCTCCAGAACCGCTGGATAGTGCATCGGGTGGTCGTCTTCCCCGTGTCCACCGTTTCGATGTGCCCTTTGTCGCTCTTGCTTTGCATCCTCATATTGTGAAATCCACTTTTGCATCACTGGATTGTGAAACATGCAAAATCGGTTGATTTTAGCCTCTAGATCTTCCGTCATCTTCTTCTCAACACCGAGATTGCACATGACAATCCCAGATATGCGCTCATCATCTATGGTTCGCCATAGCGTGTCCCGGGATTTATCAAATCCGTCTAGCCACTCTCCAATGTACACTAGGGACTCTGATACCAACCAACCAACTTCTGCCATGCTACCCTCCGGAACGTGCCTTTTGACGCACATATCCCTTAAGCGTTTTCATGAAACGTTCTAAGAAGAACATCCATCTAGAATGAACTGTCCAGCCTATTTTCCACCTCATCAACTATGTGAACAAGAAGATGCACCTGAATGGTTTAGCATTGTAGTAGGAAAATGTTTCTCAAACATGCACACAAGCTCCGCAGCATTTAGTTTGGCGAATGGTATGGAGTCTACGTTGATCTCCTTTTGTGAGATCCATTGCACCAGCTTTGCAAGTTTGTAGATTGTGTTACGGATGTCGAGAGACAAACATCCCTCAATGGCAACCGGTAAAATAAACTGTAAAGTATGTGCAGCAATGATATTAAAGTCCACTATGAACGTACCTGACACATTTTATGCCAATCGTGTGACTTCAAACCGGTAAGCTTTCCTTCTTTAGTAAAAACACTTCGGAGCGAGTGCATTACGCCAGTGGGGGTCCGCAAAGATCGAATGGTCTCTTTTTACTTTGCGTTTTGGGCTCCTTGTGAAAATCCATGGTGCTTTGGGGAGTTTTATCGATCCATCAACGCTGTTTGCGGCCAATATTGCTCCATACGATCCACATTTCTAAGGTCAACTTTAGATCCCAAAGTATCTTTCTTGCCGGTCAGATGGTCCCATAGTAGATTACCCACATTCTTGAATATGTGCATTGGATCGAGCAAGTGATTGATCATGAGTCGGGGCCAGTATGGTAACTCCTACCATAGAGATAGTCTCTTCCATCCCTGGAGGCAATCCGTCATCGCACATCTCCTTCTGCTCTAACCATGCTTGTGCAGACATCCTTGGTGGCTCTCTTCCCAAAAAAGGCCGTCGCGTAACACATGATTCTCTGGAAGATACGCTTGATGACCTTCGTGAGATTTGCTTCTTCAGTGAGGGTGCCCTACGTGCATTCAGTCTAGGTCCACATGTGACACATGCTCTGTATCCGCTTGTTTGAAGCCCTGCATGTATACACATGATAATAGATCAACTATGGGAAAAAAACAGATTTACAGTGTCTAGAGAGAGTAGTCAATAGATCACCACTGAGCATTCTGTTAGCCCGGGATAGTCATGCATGGTCCACACATTAGAATGCCTCTGATCAAAGCATTCCGTCGTCCTGTGTGTCGACTCATATCCACCACCTCTATGCCAATCCACAATTGTTGTAGCTCTTATCCAATAGTGGACGAAGATACACATCCATATTCCCCACTTTATATCGCCCTGGCACAATCAAGCTTAGCCATAGGTGCCCCTTCTTCGTAGTCAACCACGGGGGAATGTTGTAGTTGACGATGACAACGGGCCATACACTGTAAGATGTTGATCTTTGACCAAATGGATTTACGCCATCCATAGCCAGGCCTAAGCACAAATTTCGAGCTTCTCTGGCAAAATCCGACCATGTTCCATCTATATGTTTCCACGCTACGCAATCTGCAGGAATTCGTAGCACACCATCCGAAGATTTATTCTCCTCATGCCATGATGCTAGGGCGGCCATGGACTTACATTCGAAGAAATGCTTGATGCGAGGAAGCAGAGGGAAATGTCACAAAACCTTTTGTGGAATTTTTGTCCCGTGGAGATCTACTCGATATCTTTCAGAATCACATTTCGGAAACTTATCCATGTCTATGTATTCCCCTCTGAAAAGAATGCAGTCATTAGGACAAGCGTGGATAGAATTGTAATCCATCCCCAAGTTTCACAAAATCTTTCTTGCTTCATCTCGGGAATCTGGCATCACATTGTCAGCTGGTAGTATGTGCTCTTTCAGCAATCTACACAACATAAAATATGATACAGTCGTGTAAAAATCTATCAGATCATTATACATTTAGAGTTTTATTAAAGTAAACTAATTGTAATAGATCACCTGAAAAGCGTTGTGACGCTAGTGTCACTCCATCCAATCTTTGCCTGCATGTTGAGAAGAACCAAGAGTGCTTTCAATCTAGACATACGTGCTCCATTATACAATGGCGTATCGGCTTCACTTTTCATATCATCATAGATAAGCCTTTCTGAATCCATGATCGTCTCGATCATTTCATCAATCTCGGGCTCAAACATTGCCTCGTTGGGAATGTGCTCTACATGATCATCCCCCGGGCTGTGAGAGGCTACATCTTGTGGCCTCACATATGCTGCTTGACCAAAGCGCCTGCGAACACGTCTATTGGGTTGCAAGATTGCTGCTTGTTGGCCAGCGTCAGAGTCCGATGAGTTATAATTGGCAACAACTCGATCTATAATAGATGGATCGAACTCGCCAAATTCGCGAACGTGCTGCAAAGAAACACGTCTTGTCTGTCGCACAGCATGCTTGCATTGATTACAAGGACATAAGACCCTCGTTGAGAGATAGGTGTTTCGGTTGGACGGTCCCACATCCTCGTCACTACTCATAATGAGGATAAAAAACTTATAACCTGGACAACAAATTTAATATTCTATTGGCATTCTTCATCTTATCTCTCTCTCTCTCTCTCTCTCTACCTCACATTCTCTAGTCATGTCCAATCCCCGCACACCTCGGTCTAGAGGTGCACGGAGATCAGAACCACCGGGTTATAATCTCGTCTTTATTGGTCAATACCTATATTTGTGGGTACAAGAAATCTACAGACCCACGTCTACATGATACTGCATGTAGTGGACAAAACCCCTTTGCCTCTTCTCTAGCTGTAGCACTTCACAGCATCTTAACATCTTTTCACAGTAGATGTTTTCACTGTTCGTCTAACCCTAAACCCTAAACCGTAAGTAATTCTTGCGTGGACTCGATCTAACGTAAATAAGCGTAAATCTAAATAAACGTAAATCTAACTAAAAATAAACCTAAATCTAATTTAACGTAAGTCTGCATCTAACCTAATCTTTAACGTCTTTTGGGATAGTTTCCTACGACGTTAAAACTCTCTTCTTCTTGTGTGTGTGTGTGTGTGTGTGTGTGTGTGTGGGTAAACCTAAATAAACCTAAGTCTAATCTAATATAACATAAATCTAAATCTAATGTAAATTATGTTATATTAAAAACAAAGAACTAAACTAACAGGGATTATAAGAACCTTAAAACTGATTTAACACATAACTTGGCAAGAGTTGGCATTCTCATCACTAAAGATGTGAGAGTTAACTTCCGGCGGTGACTTTGCCTCATCTCCATCCACATCTGACGACAGCAATTCGCCCTTTAGACCGTTCTTGCTCTTGTTACTAACTTTGAAGTTGCTGTTGAATGACTAGAGGTTGACTAGATGGTCATTGTGTCGGGGATGTAGTGACTCTTGCCGCCCTGAAGATCCACCTTCTTCCCTATCTTCTGAAGACATTTCACCAGTACTTTTGGATCGACGGAGCCCACCATGAGTGAAGGCAGCAATACCCTATATTCCATTGAGGGCTTTCTTCACCCGCTTCATGCAGGCATCGCAGTCTATGGAGACCTAAATCTAATCTAATATAACGTAAATCTAAATCTAGAGTAAATAAACGTAAATCTAGTTAAAAATAAACCTAAATCTAATTTAATGTAAGTCTACATATAACCTAATCTTTAACGTCTTTTAAGATAGTTTCCTACGACGTTATAACTCTCTTCTTCTTGTGTGTGTGCGCGTGTGTGGATGTGTGTGCCAATAAAAAGAGATAAATGGTATAACCTTTCTATCACCCATGCCAAGTATGATAGATTGATTATGCCATTTCCCTCTTGAATAATAGGTCTTGAGTTCAACTCCTCGTCGGCTAGATCTTTAGGTCTTTTAATTTTAATTAGTTTCCTACGACGTTAAATTAGTTTCTCTCTCTTTCTCTCTCAATGTGTGTGCGTTTTTTTGGATCGTATGCATGTTTTCTCTCTCTTTTCCTCTCTCAATGTGTGCGTTTTTTGTTTATGCATGTTCTCTCTCTCTTTTCCTCTCTCAATGCGTGCGTTTTTTGTTTATGCATGCTCGCTCTCTCTTTTCCTCTCTCAATGTGTGTGTGCATTCTTTGTGTATGTATGTGTGTGTGCGTTTTTGTTTATGTTTGTACTCTCTCTCTCTCTCTCTCTCTCTCTCTCTCTCTCTCTCTCTCTCTCTCTCTCTCTCTCTCTTTCAAAAACACTATGTGTGTGTGTGTATGTGTGTGTGTGAGAGAGAGAGAGGGAGAGAGAAAGAGGGGAAGGGAACATGAGAATGAGGAGAGGGAAGGAGCATACCTGGCTCTCCTTCCTCTCCTCGTGTGTGTGTGTGGAGAAGAAAAAGAGAGAGAGAGAGAGAGAGAGAGAGAGAGAGAGAGAGAGAGAGAGAGAGAGGGAGAGCGTTACCTGCTCCTTGCTTGAGGGCGCCGAAAAACTCAGATCTGAGATCTGAGTTTTTGGGCGCGCTCGGTTATTTTTTTAGCCCAGCCGGCGTCGCTATGAGCGTCGCAAATTAACAAAGAAATTTGCGACGCTCATAGCGACGCCGGGAAATTTTTTTTGAGCGTCGCTGTGTGAGCGTCGCTAATATGAATAGCCTCTTGTAGTGCTATCCACCCTTGTCCTAATGACTGCATTCTTTTCAGAGGGGAATACATAGACATGGAGAAGTGTCCGAAATGTGATTCCGAAAGATATCGAGTAGATCTCCACGGGACAAAAATTCCACAAAAGGTTTTGCGACATTTTCCTCTGCTTCCTCGCATCAAGCATTTCTTCGAATGTAAGTCCATGGCCGCCCTAGCATCATGGCATGAGGAGAATAAATCTCGGATGGTGTGCTACGAATTCCTGCAGATTGCGCAGCCTGGAAACATATAGATGGAACATGGTCGGATTTTGCCAGGGAAGCTCGAAATTTGCGCTTAGGCCTGGCTATGGATGGCGTAAATCCATTTGGTCAAAGATCAACATCTTATAGTGTATGGCCCGTTGTCATCGTCAACTACAACATTCCCCCGTGGTTGACTACGAAGAAGGGGCACCTATGGCTAAGCTTGATTGTGCCAGGGCGATATAAAGTGGAGAATATGGATGTGTATCTTCGTCCACTATTGGAAGAGCTACAACAATTGTGGATTGGCATAGAGGTGGTGGATATGAGCCGACACACAGGACGATGGAATGCTTTGATTAGTGGCATTCTAATGTGGACCATGCATGACTATCCCGGGCTAACAGAATGCTCAGGTGATCTATTGACACTCCTCACTCAGACACTGTAAATCTTGTTTTTTCCCATAGTTGATCTATTGTCATGTGTATACATGCAGGGCTTCAAACAAGCGGATACAGAGCATGTGTCACATGTGGACCTAGACTGAATGCACGTAGGGCGCCCTCACTGAAGAAGCAAATCTACGAAGGTCATCAAGCGTATCTTCCAGAGAATCATGTGTTACACGACGGCTTTTTGGGAAGAGAGCCACCAAGGATGTCTGCACAAGCATGGTTAGAGCAGAAGGAGATGTGCGATGACGGATTGCCTCCAGGGATGAAGAGACTATCTCTATGGTACGAGTTACCATACTGGCCCCGACTCATGATCAATCACTTGCTCGATCCAATGCACATATTCAAGAATGTGGGTAATCTACTATGGGACCATCTGACCGGCAAGAAAGATACTTTGGGAGCCAGAGTTGACCTTAGAAATGTGGATCGTATGGAGAAATATTGGCCGCAAACAGCGTCTGATGGATCGATAAAACTCCCTAAAGCACCATGGATTTTCACAGAGCCCAAGAACACAAAGTAAAAGAGACCATTCGATCTTTGTAGACCCCCACTGGCGTAATGCACTCGCTCCGAACGTGTTTTACTAAAGAAGGAAAGCTTACCGGTTTGAAGTCACACGATTGGCATAAAATGTGTCAGGTACGTTCATAGTGGACTTTAATATCATTGCATAAAATGTGGACTTTAATATCATTTCTGCACATACTTTACAGTTTATTTTACCGGTTGCCATTGAGGGATGTTTGTCTCTCGACATCCGTAACACAATCTACAAACTTGCAAAGCTGGTGCAATGGATCTCACAAAAGGAGATCAACGTAGACTCCATACCATTCGCCAAACTAAATGCTGCGGAGCTTGTGTGCATGTTTGAGAAACATTTTCCTACTACCATGCTAACCATTCAGGTGCATCTTCTTGTTCACATAGTTGATGAGGTGGAAATAGCTGGCATAGTTCATTCTAGATGGATATTCTTCTTAGAACGTTTCATGAAAACGCTTAAGGGATATGTGCGTCAAAAGGCACGTCCGGAGGGTAGCATGGCAGAAGGTTGGTTGGTATCAGAGTCCCTAGTGTACATTGGAGAGTGGCTAGACGGATTTGATAAAGCTCGGGACACGCTATGGAGAACCATAGATGAGGAGCGCATATCTGGGATTGTCATGTGCAATCTCGGTGTTGAGAAGAATATGACGGAAGATCTAGAGGCTAAAATCAACCGATTTTGCATGCTTCACAATCCACTGATGCAAAAGTGGATTTCACAATATGAGGATGCAAAGCAAGAGCGACAAAGGGCACGAATCGAGTGGAGACGGGGAAGACGACCACCGATGCACTATCCGACGGTTCTGGAGAGCCTACCAACATTCATGAGCTTAAGATGGTTGCACAACCAATTGAAAAGGGCACAACAATGCGGTGACGAAGTGACTGAGGAAGAGTGGGAGTACTCTCGGGGTTGCGCGACCAAGGTAAGTTTGCAATGTACGACTAGCTAGTGACTTTATTTCTAAACGTTTGAACGGCCACTCATAATCTTTGTTCATTGTAGTATAAGTCATACACAGCAGCATGGTGTAAAGGTCGACATTTTAGGGTGGAACGGATCGACAAAAAGCGTTTTACTCAAGATTGTGGAATCATGGCAAAATTTGAACAGTCTAGTCGACGACGTTCCTCTGATGCAGATCTTGTGGTGGCGGAACTCACTTACTTCGGCACGGTACAAGAGATTTTGAGGATCGATTACAGAGGATTTTTTGTCGACTTGTTCGACGTGCAATGGTTCAAGATAATCATGGAGGGTCGCAACGCTACTGTGCATAGAGAAGAGTCTGGTTTTCTTGAGGTGGATTCTACTAAGAAATGGACTGACCTAAGAGACAATTTCGTACTACCCGAGCATTGTGAACAAGTAAGTATGTAAATAGTTAACATCCCCCTTTTACAAGTTATGTGCTTGAAAGATCTCATGTAAGTTATGTGGCTCTGGCAGGTAATATTTCATCCTACAAAGTCTACATCAAACTGGTGGTACGTCATAGAGGTAGCCCCTCGTAGTGCAAGGACGTATGAAGGCTACCATGTGCCAATCACAACGGCATCAATGGAGGAGATCAGAGAAGATGCTCAATCAGAAGCCGCTGCGGTGGTGCCAGACGAGCATCAAGATGCTACTACTCTATATGGGGTGCATGCAGAGGAGCTACAAAATGAAACAGAGGATATGTGTTTAAACGGAGAGCTCTATATAGATATAGGAAGTTATGCTGAGTTATGCGAGGATGAGAGAGAGATCTCTTAAAGCCACAAATATTGTATTTGAACAATTTTGCTCCGTATTGTAAAAGCTCTGGCTCTCTAAGTACCTTCCATGGTGTATAACGCTCTTTTCTACTCGGGCTCACATCTTTTGATTGAAAAGTCTGAGTTTTCGACTTGCCTCTTCTATCACTCAATTCATTGTGTCATTGTATTTATATGCGTCATTACGTCATTGTATTTAATGGTCTTTGCGTCATTGTCTACTCTATTCATTCAATATTAAGTTTAAATATTCGTGTGTTTAATGCAGGTATGGATGATGAGGAGTTTCTTTCTTCTTTGTCACCACAGCAGAGACAGTGGTACGTGGAGCGTCATCGCTCTGGCGCATCATCGCGCATTCCTACTCCATCCGCATCTCCCTCTCTTTCGAAGCATTCGGCGCGCTCCGAAGCGTCGGCGTCGACGAGACGAGCTTCACACTCGTCTAGACATCGGCGCTCTAGTGGTGGCGGTGGCGGTTTTTGTGGGGATTCCGCCACCGATGCCTCCACACCGCCTCGTGTTCGACGAGGCTCTTTACCCTCCCCTTCTTTACCCGCCCCCACACCAGCCACAGCATCGCCATCTACGCCAGGTTTTGCGCGGCTGACTATTCCTAGCAGCTACACACCTCTACCTACTCCGCCAGGAGCCACCCCACTCGACACTCCTCGCTTCGGGGCCCAGACGCCGGTGGAGACACCTGACGTCCGTACCCCCATCGACACGCCGCTAGAGACCCCTGCCGGGACACCCAGGTTCACGCGTCACCGGCTAGAGGGCTTGCCTTACTCCGTCGACTTCAGCGGCGGCATCATCATGGATGATGACGGCAAGAAGGTGATCTCGCGCATGCGTGGTCTTTGCTCTCAGCTGTTTAGAAACTACATACTAAACAAATGGAGTGAAGTACCAAGTGATTTAAAAAACAGAGTCATCAGCATACTTCATGATGAGTTTCCCGTTCCAACAAGGGATCAACGCTTCAATGAAGACCTGATGAAGATTCGAATGCGCGAATATTGCAAACACAAGCGTTCCGAAGTGCAAAAAGCAATCAAGCATGGGTGGAACAGGCCAGATTGGCTGGCCAAAGAAGATTGGAAGAATGCAAAGAAAGCAGCGCACGAGAATCCCGACAAGTGGAAGCAACAAAAGGATGCAGCCAGAGCGCGAGTAGAGGCAGGGAGCTCGCACCACTTGGGGAGCGGTGGATGGACATCATTTGGGGAGCGGTGGATGGACATCATTTCGCATTGCTCTTTATGTTCGATAGTTTAGGGTTTATGAGTTTTTTAATTCTAACATAATGAAATCTTTGTATGTTTTGACAGTGGTCGATGACAGGACGTGATCCCACACCGTACGAGCGCGAGTACACAGGCAGGAAGGGCTTAAACGCCCTGATGGACATTCTCAGTTCTCGCGCGGCATGGTTAGTATTAGGGTTTACTCTTTTCTATTTTTTGTATTGTTTTATAAATGTCGTTATATGTTTATACTTACTGAAAGCTGTCTTATTGTCTTTTTTTGCAGAATCCAACAGATACGCCGCTTGGACGCGATGAGACGTCTGACTAGATGACGTCAGTTTAGCCGTAGCTAGATAGCATTAGTTTAGGGTTTCTCATAGCTTATGTATCATGAGACGGATTTTATACGTCTTTTTGAACCATGTATATTATTACATTTGTCACCGCAGTTCATTTTGCCAATCAATTCTTTATGCCTATGATGTTGTACAATTGTCATTATTACATTTGCCAATCAATTCATTTTGCCTATGATGTGTACAATTGTCAATTTTACGCTTGTCAATTTTGCAAACAATGCGTCTTGTGGGTGACTATTTTGGGTCTATTATCTACCCTTGCACTTTTTTTAAAAAGTGAATCAAGTACAATATGGTTGATGGGTGGCAGGGCATTCAATGCCCTGTCACCAAAAAAAATTTCTCTCGGGCGTCGCTATAACCGTCGCTATTTATGGCTCTGGAGCGTCGCTATGAGCGTCGCTATAGACTTCTGTGTAAACGTCGCTATAACCGTCGCTATGAGCGTCGCTATGAGCGTCTCTATATAGCGACGCCTATAGCGATGCTCTCGTAGCGACGCTGTTAGCAACGGTTTTAGCGACGCCGGGGGTTATAAAAACCCAGTGTATTTCCGTCGCTAACAGCGTCACAAGAGCACACAACCTCTTGTAGTGTAGATAAAACTTGAACATATGTAGTAGAAGTTCAAACTAGTAAAAACGGAACCTTTTATTATATATATACGCAGTAAAAGTGACCCACATAATAAAACTATGTAGCTTTTTGGCCAACACTCATGAAAGAAAACTTTATAGCTGTTTCACCAACATATGCACAAGAAAAAACTATATAGTAATAGGAACAGAAGAAAATCTATATAGTAATATTCAAGTTAGTTTTATATACGCAGCCTAATACAATAGCGAGACAAAAAGAGTCACATAAGTGAATAACATAAATTTAACTTTTTTATTATATACAAATTTATTGACTTTATAATTAAAATAATAATATTATAATAACAAATCTCACAAATGTGTCGTAGATCTTGCATCAAAGACATTAAATCTTTGCATCAAACTCATTAAGTATTTGGAGCAGAGACTAGCTCATAAGAAAAGAACAATATATAAGAGTAACTCACAATAGCTTTTTGAAGAATTCAATTTAAGTCATAAATTTAATAATTGAAAAGCGTTGACGCTAGAATGTTCACACTTTCTTTGGGTCTCAAGGTTACATTAAAATAAACAAATCAGCATAACATCACTCAACCACAATTACATCAACCACACTTAGTGGAGAAGAGTCACATTTGAAAATTCTAACTTTGTTTGTGGCCAAAAGGTACAACACAAATGATGAGTGCATTCCATCCACACTTTGCTCTTGATGATCTCCTATGAAATCCGTACTACGCTTTGCTAGATTGAAACTAGACTTTAGCGTAATATAAAATGCATCAACTGTTGGAACCTCTAAAAACTTGATTAGAATCGTCTCTTGGTCGTCTTTATCAAAGTTCATATCCTAAATAAAAGTTCAATTGTAAAAAGTCACTACTTAACACTAGGTTGGTAATGGGACACTTTTATGTCCTGTTAAGTGACCATTTTCCTTGAATTATGTCAAGAGTTTCAAAATGGATTTTGAGGTGCTATTTGTCTAGAAAGTTGTCTCATGAGCTGAAAAAAACTTGACATTTTTTTGGAATATCAATTCCATCTTTAACCTTGTCCTTGCACAACGTTTCACAACCTAAACTGTGTGAAAAAACGGGTCCTGTTTTTGGCTTTTTTCAACTTTTTGCAACTATACCACTCTAGAATTCATGTTTATTCATGTTTGTGAGGTCTATAATGCTAGAGAACTATCTTTAGTAGTCCTCAACATGTCCTGATGCTTCTAGGGAGAAATAAATGTTAAAGTTGTAAGTTATGACCAAATTACAAAAATTGTCAAATCCTGTTTTTTAGCCAATTTTAGCTCTTCTATGAATTTTTTGGTGGCTTTCATGATATCCAAATGCATTTTTGATTTTCTATGTCGCATATTGTAACATAAAGCTAATATTTGTTGAGTTTTGGGGCACCTAATACCGTATTTTTCATAGTAGACAACGATGGTTGATTTTTTCAATTATAGAAGAAAACGAAACATTCTAGTATATCAAGTATAGCTTTTTCAATATTATTAGTTTCTTGTGACAACTACATGCATTTTGTAGGTAGTAACCATATCTAGTCATAAGGATCAAATTTGGCTAGATATTGAATAGTTTCTATGGGATTCTACAACTCATAATGTTGAAACCAGTTTTTTTATGTTTGCTGTATTTAGTACTTCATCTTTGTCCCCAAGATTCCTCTTGGTAAGAGATGCATTATTCTTTTGACATGCTCCATGGCTCCTTATGAACCTAAAGGACAATAGGGAACTAAGAAAACATGCATATATTATTTGTATTGAGCGTGGCTATAGAAACTTTGATGATAGGTTTGCATAATGGTAAAAATTTAACTTTTTTGTACCTATTTCTTTTGGCAAAACAAAAAATAGTGAGTGAGAAGCAATCATATGTTCTTATCACCAACCCATTGAAGTTAACTAGGGAATTTATCTCAAGTCCTACAAAAATCCCTAATCTTATTTTTATGCAACAAAACGTAAGAAATGACTATTTTGATGAAAATGTATTGGTCCATCAACTTTGGAGGCTTGGTGTGACCACAAGATGAGAAATTTTACAAGTTTCTTATTTTTTCCATGTATAGTAGGCCTTGAACTATAACTCATGAAAGGATTTTACAAAATGAGTGGATCTACTATGGTTTTGGAGGTTTTTTTCAAAACCCTGAAAGGACACTTTTATGTCCTGTTAGGTTACCAACCTAGTGTTAATAGAAAAAGATTAATCCATGCCAAAAGATGAGTACAACTAAAGTCAATCTCCTTACATATTCATGCAACCCATGTGAGATTTCATTGAAGGCCTTTGTGTTTTGAAGAATAACACTCTCATTAAGAACATTCTTCAGTACACTCTGTATGCATAGAAAAAAGCATAAAAGTTCAGTTAGAGCTCTAGACTATGAACATTTGGGCAATAGATAACAACTACCTTTTTCTTGGCGCAATCTTTTTTTGCCTTTTTAGTCTGCATCATATCCATCATCTTTTGATTCCACTGCATCGAAAAATTTAAGTTAAAGCTCAAAGCATACAAGGATATGATATATATAAAAGTTAAAAGAATATGTGAGTAAACCTTAGGTGCACGCTTACTCTTTCTAGAGCTCACATCTACTTGATTTTCCTCATGAGAGCTCTCAAAATCCATTTGTTCTTTAATGAGATCAACCTTTGCATGTTCTTAGAATAAAACACATTAACTATATAGCTAGTTTAATTATTGTAAATGACAATAACATAGACATACCTTTGTGACATCTTCAATAAGAGCCAAGAAAGAACCATTTGAAGCTAAAGCCTCATCCTCTTCTTCTACATCCTAATAGTAAATAACTAGATTAAAGAAAGTGTACAAAATAATTTGAGATAGTATAACTTGAGAAAACATACATCTAGAAGGGCTTCAACTTGCACGCCAGTGAAAATTTCCTCTGAATAGTTCTGGACTTTCTCAAAGTCAATATGAGGATGATACACATCCTCATTGATAGGTTGTAAATGATTTTCCTCAACCTGCAATTGTATAACATTTGTAAATAACTTTAATAAAAAAAACAAAAAAAAGATGTAGAAACTCCCACAAGCTGTTTTTCTTTGTCTTCCACCTTTGTATTCACTAAGTCGGTTCCCTACAATGCACAACTTCACATAATCAATCTTATTATTATAGCTAAAAACTATGAAAAAATAATGATAATGTGGCTTACAGATATTAAATTTATGGTATTGACCAGTGTTGATTTTTTCTTTTCATTCTTTTGCTTCGCTTGCCTATGACGCAAGAAAAATGTGTAGATGTCCTCCACTTTCCAATGGTACTCTGCACCATGGAACTTCATCTCCTCAATTTCATCATGGTGCTCTTGAATGAAGCTCACAAGTTCATCCTTCCCCTCTAGATTATATTGTGCCGTAGGTCACAAAGCTTGGAATCAAATGCTTTTATCCAACCTCTAACAGTTCTCAGATTGGAGCCATGGACTGCATGTACACTTTGAGCGTAATACTTTGCAAGGAACTCTTTTCCATACAAGAGTGCTGGATCTCTATCACTTTTCTTGAGTGGGAAGCGAAAGAGTTGCTCATATGTTGGAACTGGTTTTTCAACTGTCTTCCTTTGCAACTTGTATAGCCTTGCTATGCCTTTGAGACAATCTTCCAGCTGCCATACTATTCTTATGATCAACCTTAGAGGACTCTCCACCACTTGATTCTAGCTCTTTTACCCTTTTCTCTAGCATTGCTATTGTCTCTTTGAGAGACATTGTTTCAGATGGAGAAGCCATGTAATAACTATAATGTCACAAGTTATACCTTAAATCATATAAAGTGTGAACAAAACTTAAAACCCACAACAAAATATTCTTTCCAATCGATTAAATTACTTTAATGTTATATACATGAAAGGCTAAGTAACTTGTGCATCTCCAAACTGTACTGGCAAATTTAATTGTGCACCACTTCTTGAAGACATGCACCTCCTACTAACTACAATAAAGTCATGTATCACTACTTTGCATGAGTTCCAATCTCTCTCATCGTACTGCTGGATTTGTAAACTCCATGTACAATGATCAAAACTATCGCGTACTAGCCAAGCTAATTTGCATTTTTTACCCTGGTGGTCAATCTCTCGAACAACTACGTGTACAAGATCATCTTCACCATCACTTTTGGTTGCCAGAACGATATCACCAACCTCTACCCAAGGGGTGCATGTCTGACCTCTCCAAGAGTTGTAAGCCTCTTTCTTTGAATCAAATCCTTCACCTCATATGCTACTAGTATGTTACCTATCAACGGAAGAGGTATGAACTTATGCATCAAAGATGAGATTGGTCTTACACAATCCCAAGTGTATGGCATAGTTTGTTGTTGTACAATGCTCATTCCAGTTGCATGATGAACTATTCGTTCGTCAACCCCATTGTGTGAGTATATGCATTGTCTATAATACTCTACCCCAAAATACAAATAATATTGACCATTGTGCTCAATAGAGAACAATGTTTTTATTTTTGCCTTCCAATGCCCTACAAGAAGAGCATCAGTATCACCATTGTCATGCTTTACAGTCACATGGTCACCAACTTTAAAAGCCTCACCCTGGTAAAGTATCTTTTGGTAGGTTGTGACAAGAGTATTTTCACCTTCACTAATTGTCATCGACCACAGTTGCTGAAAGTACATTTTCTCCTCATCTGATAGGCATCTCTTTGTGCGTTTCTTCTTGGTTATACCGATCCCTTTTGCTCTAATCATGTTGTGGAAGTAAGCCGGTTGATGATCTGCCAAAATCTTATGCCATAGCTCCCTGGCTCTTGTTAGAGATGAGAGTTCCAAGAGCCCTTTTTCATGGAAGATAGAACATTGTTGACTCATCTGGGAAATCATCTGGGAGTATCAACCTTTGGTGTAAGAATGACAAATTCCTCTTGTGTGGAAAGAATCCATCCTTCTCCTCTTGAAGCATGTGCGTAACCCATGTAAACAAAACATGCTTGTAAAAGTGGACATAAGTTATCATATTATGTTTTTTATTTGTGTTTACTCCCATATATATGGAGACCATCCTTTCAAAATTGTAGCACCAATATATATCATGAGATCCATGCCTGATAATGTCATAAAGCAATTCCCCATTCCCAGCAACATGCTCCAATGGTGAAGAGTTTGGACCGAAGAATTCCTCGCTCCTTACTCGCCAAGATGAGAACAATGATCGCATCATCTTGATACTCTCCTTTGTCCAACCCTTTTCACGACTAAAATTGTAAAATGTGTGGGCAATGTCTATAAGGAGAAGACCAAGCTCATACATGGGTCTTGATACCTTGTTGATGACACTCAATACATATGGAAGACACCACTGAACAAATTTTTGATTTTCCTCTGCCTTAAAACCTTCAAGTACTTGCGAGGAGTGTGTGGCCATTGGCCATTGTGAATTGATGGTAGTGCAAGATTGTATACAAGCTTGCAACATTCATCCACCTTCTTTTTCAATTCATTTTACAATCCTCGCATGACATTTGATGTATATTTATTGAACAAATTCAATGGAAGAACATGCATTGTATCATACACCAAGTCACGTGACAAGTCAAAGCCATATAAGTCAAAGAGCTTCCATAACACCGACTCTCCAGATAGTCCTGCATGTGCAAGATTAGTCTCTCTTTTCATTTGAGGTTGCACTTCTGGCCTGAGTTACTGCATTGGACATTTCCAAAATGGACCATTTTGTTGGTGGATATCTTGCTTGTCGTCTATTATCATCATAAACATATCGCCCTCTATACATTGGATTACTAGCGTCAAGAGTTTCTTTGGGCTTGTCTCTTCGACAACCCTCCTTGCCACCGTCCTTGAAGAGTCCTATTTTGCACTGGGCAGGATAATTTCCACTGACCATCATAAGCATCCCACGTAATATGCATGTCTGTTGCCATTCAGTTCCCATGCCAATTTTTTTGTTAACATCATAGTGTAGTGTACTGTTATTCCTAACATGAACAAGTCTTGCAATTCCTCCATAAGAGGACGTAGAAAAGCACCAAATAGACCACTATTTTTTCGGGCTACTTTCTTGGAGCTAAATGGGAGGAACATTACTGGGAGTACACTAACGTTGGAAGATTTTCTCATGTTCAAAATTTTTATCTCTACCATCCCATTGTCTTTCTGTGTGGTGCGAGAAGATTGGAACCCATCCCAATGCAATAGAAGTGCCAGGTTACGGGGATCTCCCTAGAAAATTATAATGCCATATGAAAATACTCACAAAATGAAAATAAAAATACCATGCCAGTAATACTAAGACCATACCTCAATCAATTTCTTACTAGTGACTATACGTCTGCGACAATATCTACACACGAAAATATATTCTTGAGTCTGCTCATTCCACCCTTGTTGAATCTCCTGTGGCGGACGGGATGAAGGAGAAAACGTTGTGTACACCTTATTACACCCTGGGGTTGTATAGATAACTGGAAGCTCAAATGTTTGATGTGGGTCCCAAAAGTGCTAGACTATACGACACCATCTCAAAAGTCATAGATAGACTCCGGTTGTAGTTCAGGTGACTTTCCCAACCATTTGTCTCGGTTTCTCCACATGGAGAGCATACCATGGGACAAAGAACGACTCTTCAACATAAGCTCAATTTGTCTCCCAATTGGGAGATAATCAAAGGCTAGTGTCTCCTTGCGAGGCTTGAGACAACTTGGGCACCTTTCACGACATGCCAAGCAATCACGCTTTGCTTTCCTTCTTCTATTATTACTAATGCATGCACAAATTTCCACACTACATCCTTCATAGTTGTCCTCCTTGCTTGGACGTAGGAGCTCTGGCTCATGGAGATTCCCTTCTTCACCCATGCAGACTCTGTATTGAAGAGGTTGTACCATACTAAGCCCTTGAAATAGAGATTGCAACTGCTCCCATCAAGTAGGCACCCTATAATTATCAAACAAAAGACCATCCCAATCATGTTCAAGTCGAACCAAGATTTTGCTCAGGCTTGGATCTTCTCTAGTGGAGTCATGCTTGCCTATTCTTGCCCCACCCATGTCACCGAAGAGTAGACGAAGAATTTCGTCTTGACCGCTAATGGGAACTTGATATTCATCCCACAATGTCTAAAATTGAATGATCTTTGATAAAATTGCAATTCCAAGCGGCGCATGATCTAGACCAGTAGGTTGTTTGTAGTCTTCACGTGCTCTACTTGTATTTGCTGATCTCAAATCTATGCCCTCTTCAAAGCCCTCTTCCACATTCAAAGAGGCATCTGATGGTTCCATGTCTGGTACATTGTCATCAAAGTGCCTTACCTCCATGTCATCTTCATTTACAAACCCAAGTTCACTTGCTAGACTACCTGCAACACTCCTTAGTTATGCATGCCTGAAAAATGTCGTTTTCCCAACATATTTTTCACCATGGCAAAATGCAGAACATGTACACCACATTCTTTGTGTGGTGTCATTATCGGATGCACTATGGAGAGGTGGTGTACTATCAAGATCATTCACATTAGGTGATTGCCCCTGAAGGGCTTCAAGATTTCTGTTGTGATGGAAATCAGGGTGAAATTTCTGCAGTGTCTCCTGTTTTCTATGTTGAAAAAAGGTGCTTCTGCTCAACATTTGATATCCTTTAGGTGTAAATGCACATTTATACGCGCATGTACACTTGAAAGTCTTGGAGGTGAAAGCCATGTATGCCTGTATGATCACCTAAATGTCACGAGCCATGGTTACACGGACTATAATGGCCCAAACACCACATTAACACATGATCCTAGTATCGAACGTTGTAATACTACATACTTTAAGTCACAGATCCACATTAGATAAAACTTTGTAGCATTGTGCAACTTCAATAATTATAGAGAGACCTACAGAGAACGACTAATCTGAATACGCTTGTTGGATCTTTTAATATAGATGATGTATACATTCATGAAAGACACAATTTCTTGCTCGGAACAAGGCTTTTGATCATAGCAAGCCTATCACTTAAAATCCTTGGAGATATAGAATTTACATCAGGGAAGACTACTTTGTAACAATCAACTGGATTTAAGGTTTCCTTCAAAAGAACTAAAGCCATATTCTCGGGCCACTAGCTAGTGTCATTTATAGCTATTCTTGAAATGCATATCGGTGGCCTTTCTCTCCCAAAGACATAAAATTGTTTCTCTGGCCAAAGTGGTAATGCAGTGAATGAGATGAAATGCCGCTTTCTGCATACATACTCTAGCCATACATGAAGGCTAGAGGCTCCAGCATTTCTGGTGGCGCTTCTGCTACTGTTGTGTGTGTGTGTGTGTGTGTGTGTGTGTGTGTGTGAGAGAGAGAGAGAGAGAGAGAGAGAGAGAGAGAGAGAGAGAGAGAGAGAGAGAGAGAGAGAGAGAGAGAGAGAGAGAGAGAGAGAGAGAGAGAGAGAGAGAGAGAGAGAGAGAGAGAGAGAGAGAGAGAGAGAGAGAGAGAGAGAGAGGACTTTTACCAGGCCGGAGCGCGCTGGAGAAAGCAGCTGGTAGCCATAGCTGAGGCTTCAAGGCTCGAGAGAGACTGGAGAGAAGGGAGCGTGAAAGAGAGAGTATTGGGCGGGAGACGCTGACGTCGTAAATGACTTATTTATAACAGATTTAAGGGCACACTCCCCCGCTCATGTGAGAATTAGCTATCAAGCTATGAGTAATTTGTAATTGTGCATAACGGGCTCCATTTCAAAATAAAAGGAGGCTACCAAGACACTCAATGGTCACACGATTTTTCAGTGGAGAGCTTTCACTACCACCTAGAGGTTATGTGGCCACACTATCCAGTGATTTTAGAAGGTACGTGCCTAGCATTGCAGGCTTGAAAATTAGCAAGCTTTGCACTACCTATCGCAAGTTGGCGGCCAAGGTAGAGGCGAGACACATATGCCACAGAAGCATGCAATCATTGCGTCATTAAGGAGTTCCCTTGCGCAACAACTTTGCCGATTTTGGCTTGTAGTTACACAAGTGTAAGCTTAGTAGGGCAGACCGGGCTCAATAATCTACGTGTGACCACAATGGGGGGACTCAGTTATCTGCTCAAATAGCTGATAATTGAGCCTCCTGTAATCACCACCTTAGTCCTGGCATGCACTTGTTCATTGTAACTCCACGCCCTTTTTGAGGAGCTGACAAAGAGGGAAAGTAATAGATGTCCCTTGTGGTAGGAACCGCATAAAGAAATTGGTCCAACCAAGAAATCTTTGAAGGTTCCTCGAGTTTGAGGAAGGGGAGTAATTTCGAATGGCGAGAAGTTTGGATGGGTCCATCTCAATGCTCGCTACACAGAGATGACAAAGCCCATAAATCTGAGCTTAATTAGTAGTACCTCAAAGTTACAGTTCTTGAGTTGAAGTCGTACCTTGTATATCTGAATGCACTTAAGGACTTCACAAAGAACTGATAGGTTTGGATGCCATGTATGCATATGCATCTATGTGTCTTCAAGGTAGGCCAAATTAACAACACCATCTTGAATAAGGCCATAGAAAATGGTGTTTGATGATCTTTGAAAGATGTTGGCTAAATGCTTTTTGATCTCGTCGAGCTGATTGGGGCTCTAAAAGCGATCTTATGGGCATGATTATAGTGTAAGGGGGGCTTGACAATCTCTACAGGCTAGAACGATCTAGGGAAGGAAAGGAGCGTGAGTTGCGTAATTCATCTAGAAGGTTGTCTACTTGAGGCGAGGGGTAAAGGTCATGGGTAGTGATCGTATTGAGCCTCCTAAAATCAATCCAACGGCGATACATGCCATCATTCTTACAAACAAGATGGGGTTCAGAGGCCCATAATAGGAAAAAGTTTGCGAGGGAGAACGTAAAAATCATGAGAATATGTACTATAAAAAGAAAAGTGCAAGTAGCCATTGTGTGATAGTGAGACACTTAACTGTTATCTCCAAGGAAAACTGTAATAGGGTTTGTGGTATTTGTGCTTAAACCTAATGTGAAAACTAAGTACTAGCTAATACAAGAAATGGTCCTACCAGTATCTATCCTCGTGAGTGTGCCTTGAAGTTTAACCACTGTGGAGCACACCACACATCCAAAAGAATCCACGGGTTGTACTTGCAAGTGATGCTATTTCGCTTTATGAAGCAGTGGTAAGGGTTTCCACATCTGGGTGGAAACATGAGTGGGTGGTACACTTTTAGGGGTGGGAAGCTGTTTTTCAATAGCCACAAAATAGCTCCTTTTATAACAAATTTACAAAACAAAAAAACTTTAAAATCTATCATCAAGTACAATAACAAATAATCAAGAAAAATCTTGGGAGGATATATTTGCGGCATGAGACAACTACACTGCACGATGGAGTCTTTCTTCTTGCACACTCCACAGAGGTTATTGTTGCACCATGGCCATAACATACCTCTCTCTCTCACACACACAAACACACACACACTTGTTCTCTCTCTCTCTCTCTCTCTCTCTCTCTCTCTCTCTCTCTCTCTCTCTCTCTCTCTCTCTCTCTCTCTCTCTCTCTCTCTCTCTCTCTCGCACACACACACACACACACACACACACACACACACACACACAACTTTGATGTTTCAATGTCATGTCAAATTGTTCAATTAAATGGATATGTTTTTTTTTATAAAAAAGTTGAAGACAACTTTGATAGAATCAATGCAAATTCTAGCTACTAATTTGGCTAATTTGTTGAGGATGGCCTGCTCTAATTTTCAAGAGTTTTAATTTGCTTTAAGTTTCAAGTAAAAGAAGCCTAATCTGATTTTAAAGTTAAAGAAAGCATCAAGTTTTAAAAAATAGTTATCTTGTGTCTACCTATCTTTTGAACTACTCACAGTGAAAAATCAATTTGCACATTTCTTGTCATCTTTAAATAGCTTTTTACATATGTATAAAAATCGTTTTTTATGCATGATCAATGAACCTTTAAGCTCTAGATTAGGTTCCACTGGAATCTACTTCTAGCTAATATATTTTGATAGCTCTCCAAAAGCTATCAGATAGTAGCCACAGGACCTGGTCATGAGGCCGTACTATTCAGCTTGTTGTCCTTTCATCGATCATCATCCTTCTCTCTCTACACTTCATATCTTGGCTAATAAAGAGCTTTGAAGATTGTAAACCTTTATCGTTTTCCTTGATAACGGAGGTAGGAACTAGCCACGATTGCCACTGGTCTTTTGTACCTTCCAAAATAGTTGGAAACTGCTCAAAATGATTAACCATGATTAGTCGACTGTTAGACTTCAAATAGCTACCAATTCATAAAGCACCCGCACGTGCGCGTGCGCAAACGAGAGAGAGAGAGAGAGAGAGAGAGAGAGAGAGAGAGAGAGAGAGAGAGAGAGAGAGAGAGAGAGAGAGAGAGAGAGAGAGAGAGAGAGAGAGAGAGAGAGAGAGAGAGAGAGAGAGAGAGAGAGAGAGAGAGATGAGGCAAATTTCAATGTAGTGAAGAGGAAGATAGAGGGGGAGATAGATGGCCCATAATAACTCCCTTCTTTCAACATGTCTTATATAGCCTGGTTGATCTTAACATTGAAAGCTGTGAAGGATCTTTGTGAGGGCAATATTCTGACTGGTGTTGAATTTGTTGCACAAGAATATTAGTGTAAAAATTAGGCGGATTGATATGTACCATTTTTCTCTCTGTTTTGGAACAATTCAAGAAGGTGACCAAGTAGTCTATGTAGGTCATGCATGTGTGTCTACGTTGACATATGTTGTTGAATGTGAACAAAGTTTGGGCCTTCTTGATAGGAGATAAAGGGAACAAGGCATTTTCTCAGAGGAATTAAGAGCTTAATTTCAAAGTGAAGACATCCTTTAGATTTGACAAACCAATTACACCCATGTGTGATAGGAAAACGTTTGCAAGGGAGAACGTAAAAATCATGAGAATTTGTACTATGAAATGAAAGTGCAATTAGCAGATGTGTGACAGTGATACACTTGATTGTTATCTCCAAGGCAAGATGCAATGGGGTTCGTGGTTTTGTGCTTAAACCTAATGTAAAAACTAAGTGCTAGCTAATAGAAGAAATGGTGCTAGTATTATCTAATAATGCCTCGTGAGTGTGCCTTAAAGTTCAACCAGTGTGGAGTACACCACACATCCATCGAAAGAAGCCACATATTGTACTGACAATTGACGCCCTTTTGCTTTTCGAAGTAGTGGCAAGGGTTGCCACATCAGGGTGGAAGCATGAGTGGGTGGTAAACTTTTAGGGGTGGGAAGTTTTTTTTCAAAAGCCACAAAGTAGGTGATACCCTTCTTGAGAAAGAAACTGAGAGAAGAATCTATCAAGATTCTCTCTCTATCTCTGATTCACGTTTTGGAAAACAAAAAAGGACAGAAAACTGCATGGCGTCTCTCTCTGTCTCTCTCTCTCTCTCTCTCTCTCTCTCTCTCTCTCTCTGGCTTTGCCCAGCCAGCCCTCTACTTATACCCCCTCCTTTTCCCTCTTGGATCCTTGAATTGATAGCCGATGGAATTACTCAAGATAACCCAGGTGGACATTACAATTTTCTTTCAAGGAGGGAGCATGCAAACTAGGGTAGAAGAAAGAGAGAGAGAGAGAGAGAGAGAGAGAGAGAGAGAGAGAGAGAGAGAGAGAGAGAGAGAGAGAGAGCTAGCTATGGCTACGGAGGAGGGGACGATGGCTAGTTTAGAGGAGCAAGGTAAAGCTATTGGTGGACAGGGAGACCTGAGCATGCAAGTGCGGGTCTAGGCACTGTGGGCAATGGGTGAGACAAGGGTTGTGAGGGTAGCCAACGTAGGGGTAGGGGAGCGGGGAGTTATGGCAGGGGTGAATATGGTGAGAGGGAGAGGGTTTTTCAACCTTAGTATGGATGGAATCTTCATTATAATAGCTTTATTTTTTTAAAAGCAGAGCGAGTAGGAGTAGTAGTATGTTACAGGTACAACTTCTTTTATAACGAATTTATAGAATTAAAAAAATTCAAAATCTATCTTCAAGTACAATCACTACAACACGCTGCACTAAAATTGGCGCAGATAGCGCCGAGACAAACTTTGTTTTAAGACTTAAATGCACTTAAATAGGCATCGGAACAGTCAGCGGTATCACGTCGTTGGTATATGCACCAGTATGTGCACCGTCGGAATAGCCTATGAAATAATCATCGGAACACATGCTCTTAGACACACCGATATCTATTTTAAATATTTTGATGCCTGTTCCGAAGTGTCCACCGACACCTATACCAAATGTTGTAGTGACGACCAAACCTGCAAATGTTTTTTCGGGCAGAGAGGGCTAGGAATTGATGTTGCATGTACTGCAACAAAAGAAAACAACCCTCTCTACCCAAAGGAAGAGTGCACAAGCAGCCATACTCCACCTACAAGTTGATGCTAAAGAGCTAGTGTTACCAAAAATTGTAAGAAGAACAAATCCACAAATTAAAAGCTTAATCATGACAAGCTCTCAAAAGCATAACCACCCAAACCTCTGGCACAACGGCATAAAGATGTTATAGCCATGATTAAAACATGATTTGAAAACTGCAAAACCATAAACATAACCCACTTCCCATACCATAACCACTACCATACCTTGCTTGTCATACCATAACCATAAAATCCATACCATCATTGAAAAACCATACCACTACAACATGCCGCGCAAAAGTTGACGCAGATATCGATGAGGCAAAGTTTGTTTTAAAACTGAAATGCGTTGAAATAGGCATCAAAACAGTCACCGGTTTTGGGTCGTCGGTATATGCAACGATATATAGTGCGTCAAAATAGAGTATGAAATAAGCGTCGAAAGAGACTCTCCTTTCGGTGCCCGTACCGATATGAAACGTTTTGACGTGTGTTCCGAGGTGCCTACCGACGCGCGCGTGCACGCACACACACACACACACACACAAAGGAAAAATTAGGAAAAATTTTTGTTGAGCATTAGGAAAAATTTGGACTCGCAAAGGGGCCCTATAAGGACTTTGACTTTCTCTCTCTTGTTCAAAACGGACGGACGGTCAGTTCTAAAAACTTGTCGGACCTTTTGGACTTAGAATGTACTCATTGAGATCTATCCATTGATACATAGCATACCATTCGATTCCTTATATTCTAAAGGATTGCATTTTTTGATGTGACAACTCCGTCTTAGAAATGGAATCTCTCCCCACATTTCATTTTAAGTGGGGAGTCCATAAGTTCTACAAATCAACTCCAAATTTGTCGGAGTTTGGGGATTTAGAACCTATTTTCTAAGATCTTTCCAATGATATGTTGGTTGATAGGGTTTGGACAAAGCGTTCATGGACTTCACCATGTTGCCCACTTTGGACAAGAGAGACAAAGTCAAACATCCTTATAGAGCCCCTTTGAGAGTCCAAAATTTCCCTAATATGAGAGAGAGAGAGAGAGAGAGAGAGAGAGAGAGAGAGAGAGAGAGAGAGAGAGAGAGAGAGAGAGAGAGAGAGAGAGAGAGAGTAATGGAAATGGCCTATGAACTTTGAGAGTAGCGGAATTAGGAAATTAGGTGAAGCACTTTTGTAAGATTACTTTGTCGCATAGCGGGTGAACTTAATTGATGGTAGCAACATAAACATGGTACTTAGTTAACTTGGCATGAACAATACTTTTGCAAGAGAGAGAGTTTAGAGAACATGACAATAGTTGAGGACCGGATTCGTACAGAGCAGGTCCCCCCTCTAGTAGGCATTTGTATTATAGTTTCTCCCATCAAGAGAGACTTGATACAATACAATCTTTGTGTTCCTTGTGACCTAGGTGATGCAAAGAATATGGAAAGCTTCATGCATCACAAACATGACACAAACTTTGTAGAAACCATTAACTATCCCAAGCCTCAGCCCCAAGGCCTCAAACACCTTCGAAGGTGGAGACAGCTAGCGGGGAATGAGGATAGGGAAGAGGAAGAATAAACATTCCATCGGAGAAAGAAATATTTTCTCACTTATCATCACTCTTCTTGTTAGCATACATAATAGCATAGTAATGAAGATGGAGAAGATGTCAAGATTAAGCATTGAAGCATGGATCTTGGTTGGATTTGCATTCCATAGCCAAGAGTGTTGGTGTAGGCTCACTTCTCCCAAGCTTGGAGAAGGAGGTGGAGTTCCTCAACTTTCACCAAGTGAGAATGATCCACAAAATGAGTGTGTGTGTGGTGTATATCCCCTCAGCACCCCCCTTGCTTTCTTGGGGCAAGTTGTAGATTTTACACATGTTTCAAGCTCATTGGACCCTCTCCCCCCTAGCCAAGAGTGTTGGTGTAGGCTCACTTCTCCCAAGCTTGGAGAAGGAGGTGGAGTTCCTCAGCTTTCACCAAGTGAGAATGATCCACAAAATGAGTGTGTGTGTGGTGTATATCCCCTCAGCACCCCCCTTGCTTGCTTGGGGCAAGTTGTAGATTTTACACATGTTTCAAGCTCATTGGACCCTCTCCCCCCTAGCCAATCACATGCAGCATGCATTCAAGTACATGGGTAGTCTTTGGACAAGTGTCCTCCTCACCCCTTAGAGAGAGAGAGAGCTTGAAAATATCTAGATATTTGTTGGAGGGAACTAGAAGCTCATTGGACCCCTCTTTAGCCCAACCAATAGCATTCAAGCACACCATGTGGTTAATCATAGGGAGAGTCTGACATGTGTCCCATGTGCGCTTTGAGAAAAGGGGTGCCCTTTGGGTGAGTGGAAGGTTAAGTCAAAGATTCCCCTAACTTTGGGACTTTCATGCATAGGAAGCTTCTCAAGCACCTTCCTCATCAAGTTTGTAGGGTCTCTTTTTTACTCAACCACCTTACCCCCCCCCCCCCCCCCCCCCCCCCCCCTTGCATGGGAAGCTTCTCAAGCACCTTCCTCATTAAGTTTGTAGGGTCATCACATTCTTATTGTTTTAAAAAGCCACAGTGACCCTTTCACTTGTTTAGCTTGAAGGTTGGGTGGAGCATAATTACCACTTGCCACCTCAACGAAAATGGCATGATAAAATCAACTTTTTAAAACCCGTTCCAAAATATTTTGTTTCCCTCTAAAAAGGGGGTCTTAACACACATACACACATATTAAAAAAAATTTACTTTGGATTTTTCCCAAAAAAAGATTCACTACTTGCCACATAAGCAAAAACGTGGGTGAGTATTGACAAAAAAATAGTTGTTTTTCATGAAAAAAATTTGAAATCCTCTCCTTTCCTCCAAAGAAGACTCCAACATATATCTATAAATCTCTTTTCCTCTCAAAGAAGACTCCAACGTAAATGTATATCACGAAATAACTTTTTGACATCTATTTTCCATTTCTTGAACTTATTTTTAGTTTGAAAAACACAAGTTCATTTCTCTCCAAATCTTTTTTTCATCACTAATCAGCCACTTTGATTGTGATATCAATTTCCCAAGTTGAAGCATGGAACTGCTAAACAATATCATCAATCTCTCGAAGTTACCATGTTCCTGTCAAACCATTGGCATACACCTTTTTTACCAAAGGAGAATGCATCAACACCACAAAATACTCAAGGGGGATTTTCTATAATGAGAGATCATTGAGTTGAAGGGCAGACCAATGTGGACCTATGGATAGAAGGTGCTTTGTATCCTAAGGATCCTACTCTTAGCATGCATTTTCCATTTACCAACCTTCTGCCAATACATTGGTAACAAAGATCAGGGGCTCCTTGGCTATTATAAGAAGTTATTAATCTATGAGACAAGCAAGATTCAATTTCTTGCTCTCCATTTCCAAGAAATGACTGTTCATTTGCATGAGCTTCATCAAACACCCTGAGAGCCAGCTTCATCAAGTGATAGAAATTATTGAAGAAAAAGATGCATCAATTGCAAAGCTACAAGAAACAATGTTTCACATGAAAAAGACACCTTTGGGTAGCCAATAATGGTAGTAGACCCTTAACTCTGTCAAAACACTTGCTCACATAGGTGGAACTTGCAAAAGGAGGGTCACTGCAACAAGGTACCAAATTTTTGGTCATGATTGGGGTTCAATGAGATGAAATTCTCTACTTCAAGATCTTTTCACATGTTTTTTTTAATAGGAACTTCATTCAAGAGGCATGTGGAAGTGCTACAATTTAGGATTTTGCAAACCTATTGGGTAGTTGCCTCAAGAAAATAAAATATTATGACCATCCTCAATGCACCTCAAGCAATGGCAATTCAAAAGGAGGTCACTAAGCACATAATGTATACTCTTTCTTAATTGTGTGATAGATCTTGAAGTGTAGAGCACATGTGTTGAGGTTGGAATAAGTTGAAAGGGTTACCAAGAGATCCACCATCTCATCAAATATGTTCCACAAAAACAAGGAGTAACCATAAACTTGTTTTCAGTGCCTCATAAGATCACCTTGCAAAGAAGTTTAGTGACATAGACATAGTGCTTTGCATAGGTGAGTATTTGCATATTAAAAATTCAATTAATGCGTCTATCCGACTCCACCCATTGACCTCATGCAAGGAAGCAAGATCAGGTGTGCAATAGATCTTCAAGAACTCAAAGGGTTTTTTACACAAGATTCAACAATGTTTGTGTTGATCTACAAAATCTTTAACAAGTAATGATAAGGTTTTATGGTCTCCCTGCCAAAGGTTGATATATATATATATATATTATCTTGGTAGTTAATTTTCATCTTGACATGGCATTTGATTTATTATAAATTTTTGGTACTTTTCACCTTGACATGGCATTTGATTTATTGAAAAATTTTGGCATGTGTTTATTTTTTTAGTGCTTGAGAATAAGTGGATTTTTTGTCCTCAAATTGGGATGAATGTCAAATTGTCAAAAGATGCACACTCAAGAGGCTCAGTGTCACCTTAATGAACAAGCCTCACTATTGTGCAAAGAGAACTTCTTCAGAGGTTGAGATTCATGATCCATCTTTCAATGTCTGATGCAAAAAAAAGATACGATGACTTGGAATTGAAGTTCCAATGGAGAAACATGAAGTGCTAGAATGGATATTCTCAAGAATTCCATGGATTATAAAAATTATTGATTATCAAATTGAAGGTGACAAGCTTGAGGTGAAAGGTTTTCTAATATTTGATGTTGAGTGTCATTTGAGAGGAAACTTAAGAACCATAAAGTGTATGCTAGAATGCAAACAAGGTGCTTCTACATTAATTCCATGGATTCTATGTACAAAGGGATACAAACCTAGCAAGCATGGACAAAAAGGAAGAATTTCTATAAAAAAGCATCAACATGGTGATAAGCATGGTATGGACCAAGAGGACGATAACAAATTGGCCAAAATGAAAAGAGAAAGGCAATCATCCGTACTCTCTTATCCAATATTAGTAGAGCCAGATCAAGTCTCTAGAGATTCCTCATCGAAACCGAACATTCGATCCCTACTGACAAACTTTCATTTCATTATATTGCATGCATTCATGTTATTATTTGTCAATTGCTCAAACTACACATTGATTATGCATTCAATTGATGCTAGTAGAAAGATCAAGGGAGGCCTTGCACAAAAATGAAGGTTTTCTCAATTCTATTAGATGACATGGAGGCATGTCTCAATAGTGGTGGCCAACAAAAAAAGAGGTGACAACCATGAAATTGCTCAACACATTTCTATGAGTGGAGCAAAGGCATGCATGTTCCTCCAAAAACCAAATAGTAGTCATTGCAATCAGAACTTAAATAACAATCAAGATGAGAAAGAAAAATGATAGAGCTATGGAAGGATTGTCAAATGCACAATGTTCCTAAACATCAACATAGAAGGGACAAACCAAAGCTTGTTTGGGTGTCCTTTGAGAGGCTCATGCACATTATTTCTTGATATGCACAATAATTCCAAGAATTATAAGGACAACTATGTGAATTCACATCTACCACTATGTGCACATGGGGAGAAAGAAACATTAACCACCACTACGTGGTTTGTCTTGTAGTCTTAATCTAATAATTGTGTTCTCCTCAAATGACTTAACAATTTCCAATGTGTGCATCACCTACTATTTTCTCATGGTGCCTATTATATGCATGAATATGGCTCTCTAGACATATGGAGCACTCAAGGGATGGAGAAGTCTCACAATCAAGCAAGGGGTGGGTAAATATTTCAAAAACACCGGACATGGTGGTGGAAAAACTCAATCTAGCTGTCTTGACAAAATGTTTGATTGGTTCTTTAGAACATATTTGCATATTGAGTTCTGTCATGCAAGCATGCAAAAAAAAAAAAACTAAACCTTAGCAAAATAAATTGATTCATTGATCACGATGTAAACTCTAAGAAATGGGGGGACATCACAAGGACCTGAGTGTCATGTTGCATGGCAAAGTACACTAATTCATGTTGGAAAATTTTGAGCCAAAATTTAGAACCGCTATGCAAAAAGGTGAGTAGTTGTTGGTGCTTAATGTGTACATAGACCTTAAATAGGGAACACTTAGGGGTGTTGTGTGTGAAGTGATCCTCACTTAAATGCTATTTGAAAGGCTATAGAAGGTCATTTCTTAAACATGTTTCAATAGAGAGGTAGTCATGGTTGGTGGACCAAGTAAACAACATCTATTGTGTATCCTACAAGGCATCCTCTACTAGGGTAACAAGCACAAATACATGAAGAATAGGTGCAACAACCATAGATTTTCACTCATGTTGTTGAAGAATCATCAACCACCTTAAACAAATAAACAACCACAACCACAACACATCAAACTAATTATTATGAGGCAATCAATAGAGGGCGGATGAAGAGAACCTCCATGTGGTCTTTCCTACACTAGGCCACCCTAGGGCTAGTGAACCAAACCCCTCTACCTTTGAAAGTGATGACCTAGCTCCTTCCTCACTAGAGCTTAGTGAATGATTGAGTGCCACGGTAGAAAGATGACGTCCCTCCCATTTTCCACACTATAGGTGAGAAAAACTCCTTGAACTTCAAATCGGGCCTCTAATGCATCGACAAGAGAATGATGATGAAGGAAATATGGAAGATGAGATGGGACCAATTCAAGAAGAGCTAGAGGAAGAAAGAGGAATCAAGAAGCAAAAGAGCAGGTTCTACCACAAATACAAGAAGGTAGTGGCAAAGAAGGCACATAGTTCATAGCCTCAACCTTGTTCTCTTTCCCCCTTTCCCTTTTCAGGTTCACCTTTGAATTGGTTTGTGAAGATTAAGAAGGTCTCACAGCCTTATCTCAGCCCCCTTATCAATTTCATGGCAGAAATCAGAATGGACTTACAATTTCGTTGCTCCCCTTGAATAGTGTAACTACTTCAATTTGTAGATTTAAAAGGAATTTTCCTTTCTTCATAATCAATTAAGACATGATTTTCTGTCATCCAATCCATGCCAATAATTACGTCATGCACCCCCATGTCTATGACATAAAAATTTCCTTTATGATTCTGACCATTCAAAGAAAAAGACAGATTTTTAATTAGGCCTTTTGTTAGACTTTTCTTTCCACTGGCTAATTCCACGGGCCTTTAAATTTCTTGGGTTAATTTCAGATTTTGTTTCTCTACCAGTTTTGTGGACAAGAAGCAATGTGTGCTACATGAATCAATTAGGAAGTTCAATTTCAGATCTTGGATTCTACCCACAAATTTGATCACAGAAGCTTTCAGATGTCGCACTGAAGACGTAAAACACCGTAAAGGAGGATCAGAGGACTTACCTTTGTCATCCGCTTCATCGATGGTCTCTATTTCACCCATCTTGGCCCGCACGGCCTTGTCAATTTCTTTGTTCGGACATTCAAACGTCCGGTGTCCTTGCTCTCCACATCAAAAGCACAATCCCAGTCTTCAAGCTCTTTCAAGAAAATTGGGGTCATGTTGCCAGCATTGTGGAGGTTGCTTCTTTTGATTTCCATTTCCACATCCATTTCCCCCATTAAGAAAATTTCCTCGTCATTGTCCATTGTTACCTTGCCTATGAGGGAAAGGTTGGTTTGGTGGGTTTTGAGGATTTGCTGCAGTATTGTTCTGATGATGGCCCGTTGAAATCATCCTCCTAGTTTGGTTGAACTGGTCCCACTTCTCATAATTTTCTGCCTTTGCCACTGCATCCAAGAAATCAGTGCAACATGCACCCTTCACTTGGAACTTGAGAATATCTTGCAGGCCTTCAATAAACTTCATCTCTAATGCATCTCCCGTGACCTCTGGAGTATATTTATGCAAACATAGAAATTTCTCCTTGTACTTGTCCACAAACAAAGGTGTTTTGTCTCCTTCTTCCTGCTTAAAACCATAAAATTCCATTTTTTTCTCCATATTGTAGTGAGGAGAACAATACCTTTTCTCAGCTTCTACACGGAATTCCTTCCATGCAATCACACTCTCGTTGGTACGGGTCTGCATGTACGATTTCCACCATAGCTTTGCGACACTACGGAGTTGTAGCATAGCAATCTTCACCTTTGCTTCTTCAGAAAACTCCCACAAAGCAAAGAAGTCTTCAAGTTCCTCAATCCATGCTTCCAAGTCTTCGCCCTTCTTCCGTATCCCATCGAATTCATTAAGTCTAGCCTTCTTGAAAACTTGTTTGATGGGAGCTTCTCTGACGTCCTCGTCGTCTTCTTCCTCGCTTCTCTTCTGTTTCTCCTTCTTTGATCCTTCACCACCAGATAGATCTACGTAAATTCCACCACCATCCCCACCTTGGCCACCACTCCAACCTTCTCCTCTGCTTCCACTAGCCGTACCTTTCCTTTATCGGCCATCTCACGTCTGTTAAGATCTTCAGTGAGCCGATGAATGAGTTTCTCTTGTTCTTGTAATCGTTGTTCGTACGCGTCCATCACTATCGCAAAATCAAAACCGTTCTGATACCACCTGTAATGAGACACGGAGTACAACAACTGAACAACAGAAATTTGCAAGTACACAGAGTAGATGTAGGAAATCAGAGATTTGTATTGAATCAATTCGCGGGTACAAGCAGAGCGTAGCTCCTATCAACCTCCTGACCACCCCGGAGCTATCTCACTCCCAAGATCACTCTCAATCTTGTGCGCAATTCTCAATCGCACTCTCACTCTCACCCTCATTCTCACCCTCAATCTCAAGGTGCCATCACAGTAGAATAGCCTCCTTCTGCATACGGCCTATCTTCTTCACGCCAAAAAGTGGTTATTTTCGACCTTCCTCCAGTCTTTTACACAGCGGCCCAAAAATAGGTTCAGAAGGAGACGTCCTGCATTCAAACACATAAAAACCACAAAACGCAACCCACACTCGTGAGTTAGCAAATTTAGAAACTTTTGGCCATTTTTAGTGAGCCGTAACTCCCAAACGGTTCAGAATTTGACCGAGGCTGTCTCATATGAACTTGTTTGTCTCGTTGAGCTCTTCGAATGTCGTGTTATGTGAAAAATTCATATCCTGCTCATTTTTCCCAAAAAGTTACCTGCAAGTCAGCAATTTCTACAAAAGCAGTCTAAAACAACATTTTCTCACTTTTTCTCTAATCTACGTGCTGAAACGGGCATCAAAATGAAGGAATTTGTAAAAGCTCAAAGAAGAAATATTTTTCCTTGTTTTGAGGACTACAACTGCTACAAAACGTTTCCAAATTTTGACCATAGGACCCTCAAAACTGGTTCCCGAGGGGTGTCCCCGAGTCAAAATTTGAAACTTCACGAAAACGATTAGAATGAAGTCCTATACTGTGGAAAAACACTGGAATGAACAAAATTTGCTCCAAACAAAAATATTTATCAAAACTTTGCAGAATAAGTCTTATCACAACTTGCCAAATCCACACCTTGGGTTGCAAGCTGCTCAATGACTGCGGTTCCTTTGGGCAAGTATGTATATCCTCTCTTGCGAGGAGGGTCTTCTTGATTGTCTTCCTGTGCATGACTCTTCTCAATTAGGCTTCCTTTGCCAACACTTCCTACAGTGGGATGATCGTTCCCATCAATTTTGAGCGGCAACACATAGTAACAATAGCATTATTGCACAAAGAAAATTTCTACTTGATTATTATTTGGTGGCGATCTGTATAGTTGGATAAATCTTGCAAGGACATTTCTTGCGAGGACAATGTTTTGGAAATCTGAAACCTTCAACGGATCGGAAGCCTTAGCATTTCCATTGACTTGAAATAATGTGTTGCGTACAAAGTGATTCGGGCATAGCTATCTGCATTGCCTGTAATTCAGTGTCTCCCCTTGAAGTTCTGCTTCGTCTTGTTGGGATGCAGCCAAAGCGTTGAAATCTCCTTGAGCCACCCAAATCTCTTCCTCTTTATAAATTTGTTGAGTCAATGTATGATTAAGCAAAGGATCATTAGGCTATTGTGCATTCTGGTCGGGAGCAATATCTTCCATAACTAAAATGCAAAATAATAAACTTTAATGAGATAGGTCTTAGCACTTGGAAAAGAGAGATGGTTTAGAGAATTCAGTGATCCAACTTGAAATACTTTAAAACCTTAACTTGAAGAACTTTAAAGACGTAATTGACAATACGATTAAAGATGTAGTTTGAAATATCACCGCACACTGAACAACATTAATGCCAAAAAAATTGATTATTGGTCTAATCATCAAAGACCTCAAGCCAGATTTGGTTACAATATGATAGACAACATTATGGACTCCATCCAAACAAAGGCTTAAATCCCATATGTTAGGTCTATCTAAGGGTTTGGGAGATTTTCCACTAGCAAGATTCTTGTTTACATTTCGTAAAAATTCGCGCTTGAGAACCTCAGAGGGCTCTGGAATACATGCAATCAAGCGTCTAAGAATATGTGAGAGACTATATATATCAGATGCTTTGGTGAAAGAAGGAGGATTGGTGCTCATATTTTCAGGGGCTGTCCATAGATATTCTCGCTCAAATTGACCTCTACATTGAGGTGTGCGATTTGGAAGCTTGGGAAATGCTGCCAAAGTGCTTGATGGTGAGTGTACTTTGTCTCCAATCTATCATTATAGATAATATCTAATTCTCCTAAATGATTTTCTCATGCTAATTTGATCATTTAATATGGGGATCCGGAAGTTCTAGGGGAGAAAAAGATAGAATATTGGTGAAGCTGATAGACCGGCCACAGTAGGGATCCAAAGGAGGGAAAATAGGGATCCAAAGGGGGGGGGGGGGGGGGGGGGCATCTGCAAAAGAGCAATGTACAACAATGGGCTTTAAAGACCCTATGGTTCAGCCCATTAAGACTTCCAAAATGCTAACGTTCCAAAATTCAAAGGTTGTGTCCAAAGGTCAAACACTAGGGAGATTGGATGCTTTGTGTGTGTACCAAAAAAGTCTTCAAAACTCCTATAAAGGAGGGTGCGAACCATGCAAGTAAGGGATGAGAGAGAAACACACACACACACTCTCACAAGCTTCCTTTAGACAAAGGGAATGAGGGGCACATGTCAGCTCCCTAGCTCAGATGCCCACAAGGTGCACTCAAATCCTATTGGATGTCCATGGAGGTGGACCAAAGAGAATTAGGCTAGAGTGAATCTACTTTAATTCATTTAAAAACACTTAATAAAATAGCCAATAAGAATTAAGCTCTCTAGAAGTCTATTGGACAGTCTCCCAAGGGGTCCAATGAGAATTCAGCAGCCCAAATGGCTTGCCTGATTCCTATTGGCCAAGAGACAAAGGGTCCAATGAGAGTTTAGCTGCATTAATTAATTACCTAAAGCTCTCACAAAAGGGGAAAGGGGACGCATGTCAGAAGGCTATCACGTATGCTTCTTAATTCTCATTGGCTAAGCTGGGAGAGGTCCAATGGGGTGTCAGCATGAGTAAATTGCATGAGGGGGCGACCAAGAGAGAGAGGGGGCTGAATTTCTAAATGCATTATTCCACGCACACTCACACTAGCTCATGTGTGAAGCAATAAGACTCTCTCTCTTCTTCCCAAGCTTTAATGGAAAGCTTATCACCTACTCCAAGCTTGTGAGAAGGGAGGCCTACACCAACAACTCTTGGCTTTGTGATGCAAATCCAACTAAGAGCCAAGCTTCAATGCATGATCATCTCCTCTACCATGCTAATTACTAAGCTATGCTATGCTAATATGAGTGATTATGTGAGGAGATGTACATATTTCTCATAAGACTAATCCTTCCTCTCAATCTACTGTCATACCCTCTAGCTCTCACCATCTTCGAAGGTGTGTGAGGTCTTGGGTCTGAGATCGTGAGGGAATTGATCTTGTGTTTTATAAGTGTTTGCTTAGTGCTTGAAGCTTCCATCTTCATTGCACTAGCTAGTTATTGAAGGAACACAAAGGATTGAATGGTAAAATGTCTCTCTTGATGGGGGAAACCTATAATACAAAGCCTTTTGGAGGGGGGACCGGCTCCATGTAAATCTGATCCACTCAACTGTTGTCAATAGCTTAATTTCTCTCTCTTTTGAAGTATTTTTCATGCCTATCTAACTAGGTGTTATGATTTTTGTTGCTCTCTCCACCCAAGCACCCTTTTTATGCTCATTAGGAACCTATTCTTAGAAATTCTTACTATGTTCATGTTATTTTCCGCTACACACAAGTTACTAGGCCATCAAATGTTGCACAGTCCGTAATACTAGCATACACTGCTCGCTCGCCAAAATAGAGTAGAATATTTCTAGTGTGTAGATCATTGTGAATGAATTCATGACTATGCACGAATTTAATCGTCTGCAGAAGAGCATTGCAGATTGGAAAAATGTTGTCTGTGAATTGTTGTACAGTTCCAAACGTGTATTGGAACTCTCGGATTGCATGCTTGCTTCCATCATGATTACATGCCTGAACGCACTGCTCAAGGTGACCTCCATTTCAAAGCTTGAAGATGAATCTAGGTCCTTTTCTATACCGAACAAGAGCACGAGGCAATATCATGCCACAATGCTGAATAGTTATAGCAGTTGCCTCCTCTAGCATAATTTGTAATGTTGGGTTGCTTCCTATTTGGTCTTTGTAGATCTTTGCCGCATAGATAGGATCTTTGAAGAGAGGATGGGCCAGTGAAACTTGTTTCACATTTGAAAAAAGTCCCTCACCTAACTGGGGTGATTGCAAGTGAAAGATGGAATGCTACCCAAGTAAGTGTAGGAGAGGAGGACATATCGTATCATCCAGGTGTACAGCTAAGGGCTGATCACCTGGTGGAGGAGGTACATCCTCTTTTGTACTAGGACGTTTTGAATAGCCTTCGATCTTATCTTTGCTCTTCGATTCTGAATGTAGGTGTGCTACAAGATGCATTTGCTCTTTGATTCCAGGTTTGGTTTTGATTTCTAGATGAACCATACCCTCAAAACTTCTAGTGACCTGGCCTAATAATTTCTTTACTGTGTTATGCATCACTCCATTAGTGCACATAGCTGGTTCAAATGAAATTGGGAATGCACTACACATCTTCAACTAACATTGTTCCACAAGTTGAATCACAAAATCATCGAACTTTGCCTGCAATGGATCAAATGCTGGTTGCAAATGATCGTCTGAAGCTCCATAGGGAGACAAAATCAGAGTATCACTAACGATTTTGTGATGCTGACGTGTTAGCTTTGTGTCTACTATGACTGAAGCTTGAAAATACATGAAGAAAATACAAGTAAGGTAAATCTAGAATAGATAAAACTTTTACATATATGCATATGATTGTAAATAATTATAAACAAAAACATTTCATGGACCATGCATGAATGCATGTATTATGCATAGCTAACCCAACTAGTATCAAGCTTTAGGATATCCCCATAACCTTTAAACAATGGCTCCAATACAGAAGGGTCTATGCATAAAATACACAATCTATACCTTTATACAAATTTCTATATACATCAAAGTTGCAAAAGTGTTTGCATAGAGGAGTTCTCAGCACCCGACCTAGCATGGAGTTTAGGCCATGAGCCAAATTGCATTCAGAAGCACCTAGCAACTAGTGCTACCTCTAAATGGGTGATATGGATGAAAGCGTACTCAAGAAAAATAATCATTGTGGAGGGTGAATATATATGTACACCGCAATACAATAAGAGAGAGAGAGAGAGAGAGAGAGAGAGAGAGAGAGAGAGAGAGAGAGAATAGTGGAGGGTTAAATACACTGCATAGAGATCCAAAATAATGACATAAGAGAATCTTTAAATGCCCCATCTAAATGAAATAGGCAACCATGTATTAATGCAATAACAAAATTCAGGTTTACCAAAAAAAAAAAATTATAACAAAATGACTAGCAGAGCACTAGACCCTGTGTAGGGTTTGACCGGTCCACCCATCCTTTTTTTCTCTACTATGGATGGAGAGAATTTTATTTTGCCTGGAGTGAGCCACGACACCTCCAACCTACCTCAACCACAAATAGGCTGATGTCGCTTCACCTCCCTCCATGAACCCAAGCATTGAAAGGATCCCAAATACCAGTAGGTGGTAGGGTATCAACATCAACCATACAGAGCTTGATCCATTGTTTTGAGATCAAACACTTTCATTTGCATGTTATGTATACACCCAAAATTGGCAAAAAGTTGTTTTTTTGCATAAGTCTGAAGTTATATTTGATGGTCGATCTAAGTTTGAGATGTTTTGCTCCATTTTTATGTTGATGGAATGTTATCATATGATGTATGGAACCTCACAAATAGTTGTGGATGCCTCATGTGCACGTGCATGATTGCTTTCCACCTTTCTAGGTCAAAATTAGTTCTATGCATGTGCTAGAAGGGTGAAGTACAAATATGACGCATCAACTATGCATGATTGGATGTTGTCAAAATTGGATTTGATATCATGTTTAGTTTCTAGCTAGACATATTTTATGCATAAAAGGTTATTGTCTTAAGGGCCATATGTGTGGGCTCTGTTTGATTACAGTGCATATGTTAAAATTAAAGTGTGGAAGTTGGTTCAATGTGAATATGGTTTATGGTCAAGGCTGAGATCCGTCATGGATTATGGTTGTGATTTTGATTTTGAAGGCCGGTGTGGCTCTTGGAATATTCTTTTGGATCTGGTTATGTTGCCAAAATTTTTGCAGCCATGCTATGTTCTAAAGAGGTTTTGTAGAATTGGTTGTGCATCACCCCAAGTTGGGTGGAGTGCTCACCCATGTGATGTGGCTAGATTATGGTTTATGGTTTTGGGATTGGATCATGAAGTGATTTGAATGGGTTATAGGGGACGTATAAGGGTAGATACCCTCTACAATCTGACTGCTTGCAAAAGATTGTTTGTGCATATGGAAAATGCTATTGTGATTGGACTCATGTGCTATGTTTCTCATGGTAGCATTGCTACAAGACTAAAATCACCTACAATAAAAGGGTCGTTGACTTGGGGCTTTGTTGGATCAGTCATCTTGCCTAGGTCTTCTTTTTGCTAGGCTCATCTATACGGTTAGTGTGTTGGGGGTTGAACGACCTACATGGACAACACATTGGGGATCTTGCCTTGGCTTTGCCTTAACACCCAATGCTAGGCATCAAAGAGGCGTGGCACGTGAACTAACACCTTATCATAACACTTTTCCCATATGATACTCATGCAACATACGGTAACACACAAAAAAGCCACTTTATTCATATTTGCCCGTATGGTTTGGGATGACTAGCCATATACCCTAATGTAAGTTTATGGATTTCTAACACTTCAAATCAACTCACCAAAGCAAATCATAAATCATATATAAATAGCTCGGTCAACTCACAACGTCATATGGTACTCCCCCTTGGTAGCAGCCCTACATGCATAGGTAAACCCGCTTATGGAATAGTCAATAACTCACTTTCATGAAGTGATATCGGCGACCTAAATACATTTATCATCAAGGAGCCTGGGGTCTTAAGATTTGACTAAGTGCAGCGAGCAATAAGCTATTTTGACCATAACTCTTAGCCCATGCACGATTTTCATATGACACCCACAAGAGAAAATGTTCCAAATAATGTGTTTTATCTTTGGTTTTAAGGGTTTGGGCTGATTTGTAACGGTTAGTGAGTTATGCCCAAAACAATGTTCCTATCACTTATGTGAAGTCAAAATTTAATATGTCAAAATTCTGAAAATGTATCTTAATTGGTTCCAAATATTTCTATTGAATAAAAAACTTCTCAAGAAGAAAATGATTCTCAAAATTATTACCAAATGCTTTCATAAAGATGAGCTTAGGAGGGTACACATCAACAACAATTTAAACAAAAAGGTAGTGCATAGAATAGGTTTTTGGGATTCTTACTTTGACTGATGGTGTTTCTTCTAGAGCTCCACACCAAGAATAGTAAGGGTTCTTGAAAATTCAGATCTAGAATAAGAGGGAGTTAATAAAGAGGTGTAAGAACCGCTAGGAGAGGTTAGTGAGTTAAGTCTCTTCAGTCTCTTCAAAACAAGGAGTAGCTTCTTCATCAAGACAAAAATTGATTAAACCCCAAAGAAAATTTGAAATTCTCCATACATTGATGATATCATGTTTTCCAACTTTGAGAGGTGTTTGAAAACTTGAGATTTCTAGTCCCCTTCCCCCGCAGCTCCCTCCAACACACTTATAAACCTATGATAGATATAAGAGAATAAGTGGGTGTTAGCCCTATTTATTCATTTATGGAACCTCTATTTAAGCCCCCCTTCGTTTCACTCACATGACACCATACAAAAGCTCAGCCTTGTCTAGGAACTACACCCATTGTTTCAATTCTTTAAGTCAAAATTCTTCTAATGAGAAATCCAAAAGGATAGCCAGAATCATCCAAGTCTCCATCTGGATTGGAGCTAAGAAGCCTTTGTTTGGCAAAGTCCATAAGTTATGATCAACCTCCACAAACTCTGTTTCAATTTGTTAGATTGGGAGGAAAAGACTCTACTTAAATTTTCTTGAATAGTAGAAAGGAAAAAACTTTTGACACTTTGGAAACAAGATCAAGGGGTGTTTCCTCTCTCATGGCACAAAGATGGATCTACACGAGGAAATATTATCACTTTCATGCAAAAGGGGGGCCCAAAAACCAAAGTGGTCTATGTTAGCATCATGACAGTTGCCAAGCAAAAGTACCCTGTGCATACTGTGTATGTTCTCATTTACTTTTACTAGAGATAACCAGAAGTGAACCATAAAATTGTTTTAGGCGACAATAAACTCATACAAAAATCCAAATAGCATTCAAATTTTGTATAAAATTGATAGAATAAAATTTCATCTAAAAGGAAATTTGTTTATTTACACTATAAGAGGAGAAATTGAGAACCGCTTCTATTACCGCGAAATAACAAATAGGAAAGGAGAGAGAAAACATTGTGTGTGTATTAATAGCCGTGACAATGGTTTGTTAGCAACAAGCATGGTAATCAATGTAAAAATATATCCACAACTATTAATGTGTATATTGTTGCACCTATTATCGTGGATATTACCACTATATGAGTATTCAAAAATAGAGGTGCCCATTTGGGCCACCCAATTTTAGGTGGCCCAAATGAGCACTTCTATTTTTTACGTCCATAAAACATATGAAACATAAACTGTTTTTTGAAAAGGTATAAACAATAGAATTCACACATAACTTAACTTGACAATTTATAGTGCAAAAGACCAACTATTTAGAAAAGTTACAAATAAGATAGTATTTTAGTTCAATGGTGTATAGGGTAGAGGGGCCAGTAAGGGTACGTCTAACTTGAGGAGCTTCAATCTATCTCCTTCGAGCTCAATTTCTTATGCCGAGTAGCTCATTTTTATCGCTTTCTCACAAGCTTTCAGGAGAATTAATTTGGGGCTGGTTGGGTTTGAGAGCCGATAATTACGGCACCATTTTTGAAACCACGTGTATAAAAAATTGGCATGAATAAGAACACTATCAAAAGCCAAAAGAGGTAAAATGTAACCACGAAGGCTTGATCCTTGTTGGGGTTGATGGTGTGTGTGTGCTCTTAAGGAGGTTGGTGTGTGTGTGTGCAAACATAGCTTTCACAGTTAGAGAGAGAGAGAGAGAGAGAGAGAGAGAGAGAGAGAGAGAGAGAGAGAGAGAGAGAGAGAGAGAGTACTCGTGATTTTGACTCAAAAGATGTTACATTGCATTGTATATACCATAGCATAAAAATACATACATCAAGGGCTTTATTTATAAGCTTGGAGTAGATATTCGGCTAGAGCTCCTCCCTTTATACTTAGCTTACACATAGCCATACAACACATAGGCCAAATGCCAAACCCTAAGATACACAATTGTAGAGATGTTTCCCATAGTGATGAAAGGACATGCATATCCCAACAATACTCCCCTTAGGCATGGACTATATTGAATGAAGCTGAATTGAGGCCTAAAGCCACACAGGCTAATAGTCACACAGACTGAGTGGTCTCATCACATGGTGTCACATAGACAAAGTAATCGTCCCCTTAAACAAAGAAGGTGGAAGACCATTTATAGTATATCAGTATACTCACAAAAGTAGTTGGGGGGGTGGCACACACATGGAGACAATTGTCTGGCTATTGAGCTGCATCTTCGTCCTCTTCTTCTGCAAGATTGACTCTACTTTTTTCTTTGTTGTTGATTCCTTGGCATTTTGATGGCAAGTGACCTTTGATGCCACAATTACTACAATACTTGTTCTTGTAGCAGTCCTTGGAGAAGTGTCGAGGCTTACCACACTCATAAAACTTCTTGTTATTTAATCTAGGTGATGATGATGTAAAATAAGCTCCTCCCACTGATTCAGATTTCTTCTTATTTTTCTTTTCTTCTTCATGGATTGCCCTTTTTGACATATTGTAGAGAAGGTATGGGTTCCTTTTGCTCTAAGAGTTGTGACTATGTTGTCAAAACTTTCAGGTAGAGCACTCATGGAGCACATTGACTTGATCTTCTTCCCAAACTTGGCATTGAATATAAGTGAGCTGCATGATTATGCTCATTAGATTATTAACAAGCCTTAAAACATCCTCCTCTTGAAGCATAGTAAGTTAATAAAGATTTTACTTTAAGTTAATTTTTGCTTTTGTTTAGCTCCAAAGTTATGTTCCATAAATCCCATGCTTGGATTGCAGTGGTGCAGCTATCTGTAAAGTGCATATGATTATTGTGGTGTAATTTGATAATTATGCTGAGTTCTTGTTCATCTTCAGCTTGTACTTGTGCGATTTGGGCCCTAGTGAGACAAAGTGATTATCGAATGGCAAAGTTTGAAGCTCTCCCAATGAGGTTATCCATAAGTGTGTGGACAAGTTTTGGGATATACATCTCAAAGCTACAGTCTACCAAAACATAGGCTTTGTCGAACAAAAGCAATAATTTTGTGTGGGGCTACGTGAAGATATGGCCAAGTATATCAACTCTAGTCAAATGCCTAGGACCATCACTGAAGTGATCCACCATACCATCGCCGCTTCACAAATTAATTTCCAACACAAGGGGCTAAAAGGAATTTTAAACCCGTGGAAACTATAACTGAAATGAACTTAGAGGGAAGAACAATGCTCAAAATTCTTCCCAAGTCAATTCTAGCAACAACAACAACAACAACAACAAAATAAACTCTCTCCTGAAGAGTTAGATGCTTTTGCAAAGACCACAAATGTTTCAAGTGTGGGGAGCAAAGTTATGGCTATCGTTCTTGTCCCAAAAGAAATTCACACAATGAAACTCCTAGAGCTTCCATGGTCAAAGCTCCAAAAGAGGATACTCATTGCAAAGGATCATCCCTTTACTCTGATTGGGGAGAGGTGAGGGAGCATGATTCCTTTATCCTTTTTGACCCTGGCTCTACTCACAACTTCATATCAACGGAGTTGGCCACTAAGTTGTGGCCACTAAGTTGGGAGTACAAGCTTTTAAGATGGGAGATAATGTGACTACTGATGGAGCTTTCAAGGGACAACAAGCCTCCATTACTCCTTTGATTGGGAAATTGAGGGTTCATGTCCAAAGCTATGTCAACAAAGAGGAATTTTTCATCTCCCCTCTCCAACATGAGGATGTTATCCTAGGGGAACCATGGTCCAACCGCATGGCTGCCAATATGAAGTTCCCTGAAAGGAGATTTATTTCACCTACACAAAAAAGAACATGTACATAGATGCTAATGAGTCGGTTCTTGCTATACTTCTTGTAAATTCACTTAATTTGGACAAGTCAATGTAAAGCTCACTTTTATCCAGTGTTTTATCAATGGAAATGGTAGGAATCAAGAGGAGTTAAACTTTTCTAGTTTCCTAAATGTATTCCAAGATGTTTTTATGGATGAAATCCCTGGAGAGGTGCCTCCAAAATGAGGGGATGATGATCATTAAATAAAGCTTCTACCTGGGATCTCACCTCCTAATAAGCCTCCTTATAGAGTTTCTCAAGCTCAACAAGAGGAGATTATGAGTCAAGTGCATGAATTTAGACAAGTGGGTGGTGAGGCCTAGTTCCTCTCCCTTTTGTTCACCCATCCTTCTAGTGAAAAAGAAAGATGGCACATACCACATGTGTGTTGACTAAATCGGATTACTAGCAAGAACAAATTTCTCGTATTGTGGGTAGAAGATTTGTTTGATAAGCTACAAGGCTCTACCTACTTCACTAGGATTGACTTTAAAAGTGTCTATAATCAAATAAGGATAGTGAATGAAGATATTTTCAAAGGGAGAGAAGGCTACATCTCATGAAGGGTCCAAAAAGGGAGATGGTCTACCAAAGAGAAATGAGCAGGTAATGGAGCTTAAAAGACCTTAGGGATAGCTTCATTAAAGACCTCCAATGATTAGTGTTAAAAGTACTTAAGCCTAAGACCTTTAGGCACTATAGACCTTAGACTAGCTAGGCATGTGCTTGATGTGCTTGAGGTCCTTGTGGTGCTTGAGCTGACTAAGAAGCTTGAGATGCTTTTTGTGCTAGAGCTTACTAAGGTGCTTGGGGTTCTTGTTGTGCTAGAGATTACTAAGGTGCTTGAGATTTTTCTCTTGCTTGATGACTAAGGTGCTTTTCATGCTCGATGACCAAGGTGCTTGTGGTATGCAAGTCAAAAAGAATCCCTATGTTTTAGGGAAAAACTACTCCCCTGTTCATGCTCACAACCACGACACAGACAACATACTTATCATCCGATGACACGAATAACCCGTAGGTGCACGTAGGCAATCAGGTTAGATTGTCAGGCTGAGACCAATCTACACATACGCACTTTTATGATGCATCAATCACTAACCCTTGTAGAATGCAACCCACTCTATCCCTAAACGCTCACAACACCGTTTACATCTCAAATGAACTCGGAATCGCATCAAACTTACTAGGCACCATCCTCTCACTAGGATATACTTATCTATAAGTCTAATCTCACGAGATTTGAACCCTAGTTATCTTGATTACAGTCGCGATAGACTAACAGGTCATAATCCAAAAGTGGGCGAAACCTAAGTTTATGAGTATCTATGTGTAGCTAATCTCTTTCTCATTCCATAAAGCACTTGATTGTTGAAAACAGACACTGTTTGTGTTACTTACAAGCAAAACAAGCTCAAGGAAGGATCGATCGCGAACAGCTCAAAAATGTGAATGCGTGGCGTGGGCGCGTAGCTCTCGGAGAGGCTACCGTGATGGTGTGGTCACGTCGTGAATCCGGTGAGGGAGAAGCGCGTAGAGAAGAGGATAAGACACTCTCTCTCTCTCTCTCTCTCTCAGACTCGTACGACACAGGATTAATATTCAAAAAATGGTTCTAAGGTGACTTTTATACTTTAGTCACCTTAGCTCAAAAATGTACATGGGGTTCTCTTCCTCATAATTACAAAGTGGGAACAAATCTGGGTCGTGACTGACTGATTAATCTTTACATAACCCAGACAAGTGGATCAAAATGATAAGACGTCTTTGACATAAAAATGGGAATTTGATAGGCTTTACAAGGTGGGCTCATTACAACAGTTGGACAAGTTGGGCTCCAACACTCCCCCCTTCCTAATTCATGTCTAGCACGACATGATCGTCTTTGTCTTCAGTGTCGATGTCTTCCTTCTTGGTTGATTTGATGTAGAAACGCATCATATCGCATAGACTCGCTTGCCATTAATGGGCCGAAAATTTTAGATTTGTACATGAAGAAGCCTGTGTAAAATGCTTCTTTGAATGTTTGGAGATGGTAGCTTGGCAGAAACATTAGCCGTCTGAAGTAGGCCTACAACACTGGCTCTGTAGGCGGCCCACTTAGATCATATGACAGCTCTGATATGCTTCTTTCTGTATTAATGTACTCTGAAGTCCAGCTTTCTGAGAACACTGTGAGACAGGCCAAAAAGGTTCGAGGTATTTTACATAGCATCTTGCAGGATAGGTCGGGAGAGCCTCCAAATTCTGCGATGGCGCCCTGAAGGGTTTTCACCATGTAAGAACCGGATATTCTCTCTCCCTCTGCAGGCCCTGGCAATACTGGATAGTCCAGCCATGTAGGATTTCTACTTTGTAGTGCTTTATGTTGGCAGTAAGTGTATGTTCGAGGCATTGGGCAAAAAGTCCTATCATTCCTCAGCTCAGGCGGTGCATTGACTAAGTGGATCAGGTTATTAGGGTGATCCAAAAGCCATTGACGCCTCCACTTTGGCTGCCTGTCTACTATCGTGTTTTGCTGTTCCCGATCCTGTAATTCTCCTTCAAACACTGGCACTTGTTCTTCTTTTGCAAGCTGCCGTTGATGTGTCAGAGTTTTGTATTTCAGCAGAGCATGGGGTAACATAGGGGCATTCCATTCTTCCCGTAGCTCTGCTGCTGTCTTGCCTGATCTGGAGAGCCCTTGTAGCATCTCCTTCTCTAGTTGCATGGCCTTGTACCACATCATCTCTGATTGCCTTTCCATTTGTTTGGCCAGCTTCTTCTCTTCAAATTTCGTGACTGAATCTTCGTCTATTTCTTGGTCTTTGGAGCCAGGTTGATCAGTCTGCGTATCTGGGGCCTCATGCTCATCTGATTCTTCCTCGTAGTCATCTTCGTCCCCATATATTTCTGCCAGTCCAGCCAAATCCGTGGCTGCTTGCTCCAGGTGCACTCGTACCTGTCCTTGGTGTTGCCTTGCAGTTTAAAGACTTGCAATTTGCGCAGCCATGGTTCTATTATTGATTTGGAGAGCTTGAAATTCCATCTCTTTTTGAGCTGCAGACTCCTCTAACTCTTTTACCCTGATGTGCAAATTTTCATTTTCCTCCCTGAGGGACTTGGAAACAATGCTTTCTATTTCACTGTCATGAGCTGGTCCTTGTTGTTGTTCGCTTTGTAAGTCCAAAATTTGCCTTTGTAATTGATTCTCTGCTCTAAGCGCAATTTCGGCTATCATTAAGCGCTGTTTTATTTCCAACTCCAGCTTTCTCTTCAGTGCAACCACTTCTTCTTGCGGTTGGACCACCGGTGTTGTTGGTAGCGACGTTTTTTGTTTCTTTGCTCGTTCTATTTCCCTTGCTTGTATATCTGTTACTGCTCTCAAATCCTTGACTTCAATTTGTAAGTCATCGATTACGACTTGCAAACTTTTGACTGTCTCCAGAGCATCTTTCTTTTCTTTTTCCAACCTTTGGATGTGTTCATCTCTGTCACTGACATCTTCAAGAAATACATTGATTGTATCTTCACAAATGGCATTAAAATTTTCAAACTCCTGTAAATTTTCCTTGAGGAGATTTACTCTGCTTTTGAGCCCCAAGATCTTAGCATCTCTTATGCTGATCAGTTTTAGGGTGTCATCTCTTTGCTCCTGCAACTTCATAACTTCTTGATGGGTCTTTTGTAACTTCGTTTTGTTGGACCTGTTCTGATCGGCTAACCACTGATTGTGCAGTCTTGTTCGGTTTAGTAGGGTCTCCATTGACTGTAAATCCACATCTACAGTAGCTTCCATGTCTATTTCTTGAGAGGAGGAAGCTTTTTCTTTTGTCTGATCCACCTCTTTTTGCTTGCCTTTATCAATTTGTGATATGGTTCCAGTGTTTGGGTGACCATCTGTTCTTTCTTCTTCTTCTTCATTGGGTGGTGTATGAACTCTCTCATCACGATGTGAGCTCTCTGAATGCGAAGGAGAGTCAGTAGGTGGGGTTGATTGCCTCTCACTTGTCTCTGGCCTTGGAGATGGAGGTGGTGTTTCTTGATCTCGTAAATTTGGCCTTAACTGATCTCTCAAGGTTTGGAGATCCTCCTCTTCTAGTAGCAATTCTGGTTCGTCCATAGCATTTCTTTCTTGGATGTACCTCTCGAACCAGTCCAACTCAAAAGCTGGGTTGTGTTTATTCTTTGTTCTCAATGTGTAAGTGCTACTAGAAGGTTTCCAAGTGGCGCCTACATTGCCTCGTAGAGATCTCTCGAGAACAAATCCTTCTAGCATTCTTTCCATTTTTGCTACCTTCTGCAATCTGGTGTTGTTTTCCATTTCCGCTTTCCGTTTCTTTAGTCGGACATCTTCTTCTTCAGTTTTTCTTTCTTCTTCCATCTTTTCTTGTGTACTTCTGGTTACTCTTTCCAGCCTGCGTCCTCCAATGGTGTTAGTAGAGGCCGGTACTCGCCTTTGTGATCTGTCTTCGATATTCTCTCTTAACACCAGCCACTCGTTTTGATGAGGAGCAGGTGGCAGCTGATCTGCCGCGCCTATGGCCTGGTATATTATTCTGGTGAGGACTTCTCCTCCTGCAATGTAATTTGGCTTGTCCTGCCGTCGCTTTGTCACTTCTTCAAACAGATATGATGCATGATCTATATAGAACTCATGTGTCATTCCCATAGCCCAGGTCAGTGTTGTTGAGATGCTCCCGTGTGGTGTAGTGTATCTAGGCGGTCTCTTGCTATAGCTCAACAAACACTGACTGTATATCTGTGTCAGTTCTCTTACTTCCGGGTTTGCTATGAGTTCGAAAGAAGGCAGTTTGTACCTTTGCAGGTAGACTATGAGGTTCTTCCTTCTTTCTCTCATGTTGGCTCCCTGATCAGACAATTTCAATGCCTCTTTGATGATCTCCTTGGTGATCTGAATCTCCATCACTTCATTATCCATGCCTGCCACTTTGCAAGTTCCATCTTCTTGGATAGTCTCAATTAGGTGTTGTACCCTCTTGAAATCTATCCCCACTGGTGGTAGTGAGACAAAGTTCCACAAGCCAACTTTTTTCAGCCATGACCTTTGCGGTGATCCTTTTAGGTAATTTTCTACCTCCTTGGGGATCATCACTGTATGCACTAAATTTCCTTTGTCATCCACATATGAACCTTGATAGATTTGAAAGGCTGCTGCCTGTTGCACGTCTGCAGGTATCCAGGTGGCCGTTGGCTTTAGTGAATTGGGTAGAAGTGCATAGGGTATTACACCTTCCATTGCTAGGTTCTTGCCTTTTCTTTTTCCCGGAGAAGCATCCATGGATCCTGTATTCACAAATAACAGTTAATGTACAAACATAGTACTTCTCTTCTAAATTGATTATCACTTAATCATGCATCTAGATGAGCCTTCTTAATCCCAAGATGAGTTAAGGTAAAATGTTAGCAGATAGACAAGCTCTTCCATTGTCCGACTCTAACGGCTTCAAATTAATGTTGTTGGTGAAGGTGAACAAGTCCAAATGCCTTGAAATTTTGTGTGGTGTATGTGTACAGGGCATGTAAGGTCACCCTATAGTCACAAACTGAAAATCAGTTCATTTGCAATTTATGCCCAGTCTATCATGATAGACTGGCTATCTTTTGACAAGGGACTTATTTTGCACTTGTGACTCTACCAGTTGGTTTCTCATGTCTTGCACATGATCTGATCCCATTTCCACCTCAAATGAATGTCAAGTGACCCCTTTTTGGATCAACTTCTATTTTTCCAGATTCCCTTCAAGGAGATGTTGGTCTATCTCCTTCATTTTGTGTTGTTTTGGGCTCAAACTTAGTGGGTAGTCCTCTTGCATCATGCTGAAGCCAACTGTTGATTCCAATTTTTGTTAAGATGGCCCTGTATCACTCTGCTTAGTCTATCGCGATAGACTGGGACTTAGTGTCATTTTGTCATATTTTGGCTCTGTGATCATCTGTCTGCCTTCTCCTAGTTGATGTAAGGTTGCTTGACCTCTCACATGTGAATTTTAACTGTCTGCCCTTGAGATGCCCTTTTTGACTCTGAGTTGCTGTCATGTCTATCTCGGCTTGCCATATGAGTCCATCTTGTCACCAAATTTAGTGTACTGCCTCCATATGCTTCCCCAAGTCTATCTTGTCAAAATTTTGAAAAGCCTTCTCCCCAAAGATGAAAATAGTAAGTCTATCGCGATAGACTAGGTTACTTGGCTAAGAGAGATCAAATTTGCACTTTGATTTGATATTTGTGGTCATTATTCCTTGTTAGTACCCCTCATGACGTCAAAATCAAAACTTTACTTGTCTAAGTGTATTAGCAAGTCTATCGCGATAGACTTACTATCTGGTCATTTTTACAAGTTTTTTGATGCTAGTTGACCACAATGGTGTTAGTAGGCTCTCCTAGACACACACATTAAGTTTTAATCAATTTAGAAGAGTGTACTCCCTGTTTGCAGCGCTTAGCTGGTTCTGGAGTCGAAGTAGACCACTTAGGTGATGGTCGCCGTTCCTTTTGGTCATTGTATGACTCCGACTGTCTTTCATTTCTTTTCATGGTCTAACCATTCAGTTGGTTTGTCGAGGTTATCGGCTTGCTGCCTATGAGTTTTGGCTCATTTCCGTTCACTTTGGTTCAGCTGCCCTTCTGCAGGTCCTATGAAATTAGGGTTTTCTGGGCGGCTTCCTTCCCGCTTTCCGAGGTCATAGGCTTGATCCCTAAGCTATAGGCATTGTGCCTTTCAATTTTGATTCCATTTGGTGGCCTCTAGGTCTTCCTAACAACCAGTCTACAGTATGTGTGCACATGTTGTGATGGTGGTGCTGGCGAGGTTTTGCAACTAACTGAAGTAAACAACACTTAGAGTCAGTGTTGACGAGCATACCTCTCATATCTGATGTCGATATGGTGACCGTGTGCGATGGATGAGCTCCTGGAAGTCTCAACTGCTGTAGGGAGCTCTCTCTCTCTCTCACAATGGAAAATGACTCAAATGAGAGATTTCTAGCCTAGCCTCTCTATATGTAATCGAGACTCCGACACAAAATTTTCCCATCTTTTGCCTGTGGCCATAAATTTTTACGAGATGCGGTTTAGGCTCGCAAATTTCCTAATTTGGACCTCGATTGCTCCAGTTCTACAATTTTTGCAGATTTCTCCTTTTGGAGGTCCCGTCATGACGGTGGTCATTTTCGCACTGTCACCTTTGCAATCCCTATTTTTTATGTATCTTCTTTACCTTGCTCTGATCAGGTGTCTCTTCTGTTGTGTTTCCATCTGGATTATGGATTTTTTTCTATATTTTTTGCTAGAAAATGGCTAAAATAAAGAAAATAAATCCCAAAATAACCCGAAAATAGCAATTCTAACCTATAAAAATACCAATGAAAAGCATAAACACTTTGTAGCTCACTTTTCTCTCATCTATGTACATTCTCACTCTTAATCGTCAACCTTGGCCTATTTTCTGTTGTTTTTCAACGGTTTTTGGCCAGATTTGACTCTCTTTATAGTACATACACATCCCTAGGGGCTCATATATGATCATTTTGTCCCCAATTCTGATTAATTACGAGGGCATATTCTTTTTCCCAAAATCACACAATAAAACGCAAAAATGGTTGAAAAATTAATCACAAACATTGCCCTCTAATATATGACGTCAATCCGCATTTGGAATGCCTCCCCCCCTCCTAGTTGGAGTCCTCCCGGACTACAGGGTATCGTCCAGGGTATGTGCTGTGCATGGTCGTGAACTTGTGCTAATGCAGGCCTTGTAATGTAGCCCTATATGCATGTACAGTCAATGCATGTAGAAAGAATTTATGCGGTGTAAGAGGAAGGTATAAGCGATTCGCTTATTGGCATTTGTCGTTGAGGTTTCCTGTGGTGGCCTGAGTTGGCTGGCAGATTTTCTTTGCAAGAAGAAGTTGTAAATCTGCCGCTCTTTGTTTGATTGTTTTCCATAGTTTTTGAATTGGTGTATGTGGATCCTTTGAAGTCGATATTGTTGTATATTTTGTTGCATTTTCTGGTGGAACATTCTTTCTTTTCCATTGGATGACTTGGGTCGTACAGATCCTTGTAGTTATTGTTGTGGATTCTGCTTGTTTCCTCGTGCTGGTTGTATGATTTGGCTTGGCATTGACAGTTGTAGACAATTTTTCGGTGGTCTTCTTTGGCATCCATACTTGTGTTCTTGGCACGTTCTGAATTGATAATTTTGTCCGCCATACCAATATAGTCCGTTGCATATTCGACTGGTTGACTATTGTTCTTTGAAGCTTTGCTGGATTTTCGTGTTTTGTTTGTTCTTATGTCCACTTTTTTACAGGAATTAGGCTGTCTTGCCTTATCCAAACTTTATATTTCTGCCTTTGATGAAATTGTGCCTCAGCTAGATCTGTACGCCGTACCCAAACTTGCCTGGTTCCCTGCATGATTGTTGATTTTTGATAATACGTTTCTTGACATGTAAACTTTGTTTGTTGTTGGTCAATGCCTTGCGGATGTATTGACTCCTGTCCCCATCTTGACATGTATTGGTCATATGATAAGAAGGGTTCTGAAAAGTTTTCATTTCTGAACAGTGCTTCATTTGTATCCAAATCAATGAATACCCTGTTAGCTTTCATCCATGACACTGCTAAGATACACGACGTTGCTGATCTACTTGCTGGTAGTACATGGAACTTGGTAGTGTACGGGTGTGCCTACATTGCGAATGGTAATATAATAGACCACAATGTGGTCACCTCATCACCCCATGCTACTTTCAACTTGTGTGTCTTTGAGATCTTCCTCATTGGTCCAAGTTTTTGAAAGAGCTCAAAGCTGATGACACTCATTTTTACTCCAGTGTCAAGCAATGCATAGATTTCAACTTGTTTTGTGCCTGCATAAGCTTTTATGTAAGGACTATACCACGTATCTTCCAAGTTGTCAATGGTGCTTTCGTCCGGAGCCATAAAGTCTGTTATTGTCTTTGCTAATTCTTCACTTTGTATATCCGCTTCGATTGTTTGGAATGTCGAAAGAGGATATTCGTCAGTCATCATTGGTGTGACCATGTTTATTGTCCTCAAAAACTGCTTTCGCTTAGCAATAGTTCCTTGGCTTCTTGTTGTGCCTGGTCCTGAATTCTTTGTTGTTCCTGTCTATAGGCTTTTCCATAATGCAATTGAAACAACATTTCCGGCGTTAAAGGTAGATGATATTTTTTCAAACGACACCCACTAATCCAGTTCGGCATTTCTTTTCCAGATCTAGAGTCGACAGTTTTACTGCTCTGCTAGACGATATTTCTTGGACCCAATAAGGCCACATTCCCCTTTTCTTTAGCTTCTTGGCATGTTGTTTAAGGGTGTATACTAAGACATAGTCGCCCGTTTTAAAGTCCTTGTTCTTGACATGTTTGTCAAAAAACTCTTTTTGTTGTCTTTTTTTTGCATATATGGCTACTACAGCATTGAGCCGTAACTCATATAATTTTTCAAGGTCCGCTAATCTTTCTGAAAGATTATGCCCTGTCCAATCCAATTGTGTGGATACTCTTAGTGTGGGAATCAAAAATTCAATAGGCAATATTGCATTTAACCCATATACCATATTAAATGGTGTAGCATTGAGTGTTGTTTTATATGCAACTCGATAAGCCCACAATGCCGAATATAGCATTTGATCCCAGTCCTTGATCCCAGTCCATTCTTGTTTCACTAACCAGTTTTGTAAGAACTGCACACAATATTTTGTTGGCCGCTTCGGCTTAACCATTGGCTTGTGGATGGTAGGGTGCAGATTTGCGATGAATTACCATAAACTCATTTAAGAGATGTTGGATAACTACATCTACAAAGTGTGTCCCTCTATCACTCACCAGCTCGATTGGAAGGCCATAACGTGTAAACACATATTCATATAAGAATTGTGTCGTGGTTCTAGCGTCTGCTTTCGTTGTGGCTTTTGCTTCCACCCATTTGGTCATGTAATCCATGGCCACTATGATATATTGTGCTTGTGAACGATACGCTGGTGGAGTAATAGGACCAACAAAGTCCAATCCCCATTTAGCAAATGCTCGAGCACTCATCATTGGCCTAAAGGCATTTCGTCTCTTTTAACTGTTACCTTAGTGCGTTGACATTCATCACACCTTTTCATGAATTCTGCTGCATCTTGAATCATGGTCGGCCACCATATACCTGCAACCATAATGATTTTTACGGTTCTCTCCGCTGAAAAATGACCTCCTGCTATGCCTGCATGAGCTTGTTCCAATAATGGAAAGTAGTCATTTTCATAAGGAACTAACCTTAGCTGGTAATCAGTTCCTCTTTTATACAATTGGTCACTAATGAGGATATACCTATTCACTTCGATTTGTAAAGCCTTTTGTCTGGCTTTAGACCAATCTCCTGGCAACTCCTTATTAGTCAAATATTCCACAATAGCATGACTCCATGCGGGTGCTACTGTCACTTGGTATAATGTGGCATAATCCACAGTGGTATTGGATGTGCAAAAGTTGCATTTCTTGATGTAATTAGCTACATCACCTGCTCCAAGTCTTCTTAATTGTTCATAGGTCATTTGATTTCCTCGATGGAATCCCCATGTTTGTGTATGGGCCTCCTCTAGATACGCTTCGTACTCCTCTGGGCCTTTACACAACCTTAGAATCCCATCGTTTTCATGATGGTACATTCTTCCCACAAGCATTGTGTAATTTCGTGCTTGTCTAACGTCTTCCATCGTGTGTTTGTCATCAAGATTCATTCCATATGTCAGCAACGGAATAATTTGCTCTGACCATTTCAGTACCATCTCTATATTAAACAGGTATGCGTTTGGGAGATCATCATCTACCCCAGTAGCTTTTTCGCCATGTAGTAATCGAGAAAGGTGGTCTGCTCTTTGATGAGTTTTTCCTTTCTTAACTACTACCGTAAAATCAAACTCCAGCAACACAATGAACCATCTTACAATTCGTCCCGTGTTACAAGATTTGTTTACTAAGTACAAGAGCGCATGATGATCCACAAAAAATGTGAATTTGTTCGCAAGTAAGTAATGCCGAAATTTCTTTACCGCATATATCATACCCAATCCTTCTCTTTCAGTGGTGGTATAATTCTTTCCTACAGTGTTGAGTTGTCTACTAGCATAACTGATCGGAAAATCTGTATTACCCTCCCCTGGTTGTGCTAATATACAGCCTATTGCAATTGCCGAAGCATCTACATGTACATGGAAGATCTTTGACCAATCTGGTGCTTTTAGAATTGGTGCAGATACCAGTGCATCTTTTAGTTTCTGGAATGACTCCTCACATTCATTGGTCCATATGAAGAGCGTGATTAGACTATACAAGGGTTTTGCTATTACAATGTACATGTAGATAAAACGTCGGTAGTATCCACAATGTCCCATAAATGATTGTACCTGTCGTACAATGTTTGGTCTTGGCAATTCTATGATCACCTTTACCTTGTCTTCATCAGTGGTAATTCCATTAGCCGATACTATGTGGCCTAAGATTTTACCTTGTCGGACCATGAATACACATTTTTCTGGGTTGAGGCAAATCCTATACGTTCTGCATTTTTCGAATACCTTTCTAAGATGATCAATATGGTCTTCTCTCAATAGAGAATATACACACAAGTCATCCATGTAAATATCCAAGAATATTCGCAAGTATTCTTTAAAAGCATGTGTCATTAATCTCTGAAATGTGGCTGGAGCATTGGTCAAGCCAAATGGCATTACCCTAAAGGCATATATGCACCATTCTGTTGCAAACGCTGTTTTGTATTGATCTTCTAGTTTGACCCCCAATTGGTTATAACTAGATAATCCGTCCATAAATCTATAGGCTTGCTTGTCTGCTACTCGTTCCAGGACGTGTTCAATGATAGGAAGAGGATAGTTGTCCCTTATTGTTGTTGTGTTTACCTTCTTGAGATTCACACACACTCGTAATTTCCCGTTTTTCTTAGGTACCACCACTATCTGCGACACCCAGTCCGTGTGCTCTATCTCATAAATAAATTCAGCCTCCATAAGTTTTTCTATCTCTTCCTTTATCCTTTTGGAGAATGTCTCATTGTACGTGTATGGACCTTGTTTGCTTGGCTTTGCATCAGACTTCAGAGGGATTTAATGTTCACAAATGTTAGGATCCACCCCCTTCAGATCTTTGTACGACCAGGAAAATACATCATGAAATTCCTTAAGTGTTTTGATCAGTAGTCCTCTTCTTCCCGGCTTAGATCTGTGGCAATGTAAGCAGGTCTAGGACTTTCTCCTGGCTCTGCTAAGTCTATTTTCTTGGCGTTCTCTGGCCCATCGTAGGACTTGTTGCTGAACCACCAATCTTCTTTCCTGAATGGTGTACTTACAATAGTGAGGAGGTACATCTATCTTTTTACTCCCATTACTAGCGTTCGTTCCATCGCTACTTTCCATTTTAGTTGTCCATACATTTTTCAGTTTTTGTTTCAAATCATTGTATCTCTTTTTCCGTTCAACTTTTGTTATAATTGGATCGCCAGAGACACCCAATTTCTCTGTTGCAACTCTTTTTTTTGCTTTACTGGTTTTCTTAGGTTTCAACAGTCTGGACTTAAATACTGAGTATTCAGCAACCTTAAGAAATCTTCTTGACACTTTGTCCTTAGCACAATCAATAGCATGAATGTTCATAAGGAAATGTGTCTTACCCCTGAACTCCGGCATAGGTCTCAGCCTAGTTGGTAGATTGTTATGGTGTCACCTACTCTTGTATCTTTTTTGGCGTCTCTCACTTTGGTTTGGGAAATTGTAGAAGACGTCATTGTCTTGATCTTGATGGTCATCTTCCTTCGTATTTTCCGAGTTCTCGTCATCCGCATTATCCTTGTTTTCACATTGATCAAAAGAATCATAAAATTCTTCTCCCTCCTGCTCGATTTCTTTAGTGGGGATGTCCACATAGCCCACTATCTTAATCTCAAGTTTCGTTTCCGTTTTATTGATCCTCGTATTCTCAGTATCTCCCTCGTTCTCGTCTTCCTCCACAATTTTTTTCAACATGTAGTATGGTAAGATATCGTAGCCATTCTCGTCACAAAATTTGGTGGGAGTGACTTCATTGGCGCATACATCCAATGTAGACAAAATTTGAGACCATTCTAGGGGTTCGAGCTTCTCTTCAGGAAAGGGTTCTCGTATATAGGCATTGTCTTCCAAGACCCTCTCTAGTGTCCTTTCATTGTGGTTATATTCACTACATTGAGATGCTCCGCACATCCATATCTCCTTTTTCTTACAGAGCCACGCTGGGACTTTTGATCCACTAATGGTGGCTGAGTCAAATTCTTCCACAGGTGTTCTCGCGACATCATGGTAGCTATGATTTTTCATGTTTACACGTGTAGTGGTTTCAGCATGTCTTAGATACAAATAATCATACCCCATTCCTGCACCATCTTGAGTTGCCTCATGAACGGCCTACCAAGGATAATTTCATAATTGTTCTTCTTGCCAAAATCTACTATGGAAAATGTATGTTCGTACTCTATGCCACATGAAGATACCACAATTGCGTCAAGCAATCCTATAGGCCTTTCTATGTGCCCATCCGCCAGTTGCAATTTCATTCTAGTTGTTCGTATTGCTGGTTTTTCCCATTTTTCCCATAGCATTTTGGTCACAATGGCAATGCCAGCTCCGCTATCAAGTATGGCCTTAGTCTCTATGCCGTTATACTCAACAAGGTCGGAGAGTATTGTACGGGTGAAGACGGCAACACTACTCTACCGTGCCAATGTTTTAGGGCAAAACTACTCCCTTGTTCATGCTTACAAGCACGACACAGACAAAATACTTATCATCTGATGACACGAATAACCCGTAGGTGCACGTAGGCAATCTCGTAAGCTTGTCAGGCTGAGACCAATCTACACATACACACTTTTATGATGCATCAATCACTAACCCTTGTAGAATGCAACCCACTCTATCCCTAAACGCTCACAACACTATTTACATCTCAAATGAACTCGGAATCGCATCAAACTTACTAGGCACCATCCTCTCACTAGGATATACTTACCTATAAGTCTAATCTCACTAGATTTGAACCCTAGTTATCTCGATTACAGTCGCGATAGACGAACATGTCATAAGCCAAAAGTGGGCGAAACCTAAGTTTATGAGTATCTATGTGTAGATAATCTCTTTCTCATTCCATAAAGCACTTGATTGTTGAAAATAGACACTGTTTGTGTTACTTACAAGCAAAACAAGCTCGAGGAAGGATCGATCGCGACGAACAGCTCGAAAATGTGAATGCGTGGCGTGGGCACGTAGCTCTCAGAGAGGCTACCGCAATGGTGTGGTCACGTCGTGAATCCAGTGAGGGAGAAGCGCGTAGCGAAGAGGATAAGACACACTCTCTCTCTCTCTCTCTCTCTCTCTCTCTCTCTCTCTCTCTCTCTCTCAAACTCGTACGACACAAGATTAATATTCAAAAATGTTATTCAAAAAATGGTTCTAAGGTGACTTTTACACTTTAGTCACCTTAGCTCAAAAATGTACATGGGGTTCTCTTCCTCATAATTACAAAGTGGGAACAAATTTGGGTCCTGACTGACTGATTAATCTTTACATAACCCAGACAAGTGGATCAAAATGATAATATGTCTTTGACATAAAAATGGGAATTTGATTACAAGGTGGGCTCATTACAACAGTTGGACAAGTTGGGCTCCAACACCCTACAAAGGAGGGAGTGAGCCCTAAACGTAATGACATGAGAGAGAACACACACACACACACACACACACACACACTCAAGGAAATCCCAAGACTCAAGAGGCAATAAGAGCCCTTACCCATGTTGCCCTCATCCTGTGCCTGAATTCTATTGGATAGTCTTTGGGGAGGTCCAATGAGAATTTAGATGCATGTAATAAATTAATTAATCTCTCTCTCTCTCTCTCTCTCTCTCTCTCTCTCTCTCTCTCAAAGGGGGAACGAAGGACACTTGTCCACATGCTACCCCTATTGCTTGAAACATGACCATAGCCTATGATTGACCAAGCTTGGCAAGGGTCAATAGGGATCAATCTAGAGTGAAGAAAGAGAGGGGTTGACCTAGGCAAGGAAGAGACTCATTTTTGCTCATTCTTCCACACTCACACATTCTCTCACTGTGCTGAGCAAGAACTCCCTCTCCTTCTCCAAGCTTGATAAGTAGAGAGCCTAAAGAGTGTCTAATGCATATGTCTGATGATGGGACATCCTATATGCATTCATAGAAATGCATGGGAAACAATATGTTTTGCACGAAAGATTTTGAGAGTTTCTTCAGAAAGATGGTGTAGATATAAAATCACATGACATGGCTTTGCAAGCTGGAACCCTTTTAAGAATCTTTTTCATTGTCTAGGATATGTGCTCTCATCTTACTGTTCACTTTGTGTGAGTGTTGGACTCTACGGTACTCCACCATGATTAAGTTAATTGACTTTGATTGTTATGCTCATCCCATCTAGCATGAGAAATACAGCTTAGATATGCTCAAGTCTTCCAGACTAAGCATAAGCCTAATAACTACAACTCTTAGTTAAAAAATTATTACGACTGGAAGCTTTGGGGCTAATACTTTGCTCATTTTATGGCTCAACAGACCGATTCTAACTCTGCCGAAGAGTGTTTTTTGCACCCTCACAACTAAATTTTTACATTCTTGTGCTTACTACAAACTTTTCTTCAGGTAAAAGTAATCTTGAATCCTCAAGAAGAGGATTAGTGAAGGACCTAGTTGGCATTAAAGGTTTCTTTTTCTATACCTATTTTATCATCTCTGAATCAAAAGCTTTCTTGATTGGGTTCTCCTTCTTTGACTGTGAAGACTCCATTGTTTGTGTGATCCTCCAATTGGGCCTATTGTATGGAGTCTTTGAGGTTTTTGTAGGCCTCTATTCACTCTCGGCATCTGGATTTTGACTAGAAGAATTAGAAGACTTAGGAATCCAAATCTCTTGATGACCTTTGTATATCCTTTGCTGGATTTGCTTCACTCTAAGTCTTGTTGAGCTCTTGAGATCTTCATGCAGGTCTGGTGTAGTTGCACTTGGCTTGTGGTTGATTGGTAGACAAATCTTTGTATAACTTGTGTAGAATCCTTGTCCAAGAGGAATATTCTTTGAGATCCATCTCTATTGTATACCTGTTTCTTAGGTATCCTAGGATATTGTCGAGGTTGATACCCTGTGGGACTTATTTCTTGAGAGAGACTTGATGTTACTTCATATTACCTTACCTCAGGTTTTGGTATCCATATTTGTCTGTTACCTCTATAGTACTCTTTTATTATGATGCTATCCATCCCATGTGCTCGTCTTTTTGTGTTGATTTCTTGTCTTTAATACAAACCTAATCATTGACTTTGACTAAATTTCTCGGAACAAACACTTCCTTGTCTATCTTTTTCTTTCTTGAGTACTTTGGCTAAATTTTTTTTGTTTTTTTGGGTGTCTTCCTAGAGAGTTCAATTGGGTCGGCAATTGACTTCAAGTTTTGAAAGCCTGACTTGCTTGAAGAAGCTGATCCATGAGGGTTCTTTCATGTAGAGGCATATGTTGTCACACCTTTTGTGTTAATCAATGGAAGGTCCACTTTGACTTTACCTTTATCTACAAGATTTATCATTGATTTTTGTGACTTCTACAACTCTAAATCTAGCATTAATGGTACCTCTAAATGTTCTCCCTACCTCTTGGAAAGAGAGTATTAGCATTGTATCTTCTTTGTAGGCCTTGTGATGGTCACAACTAATGTCCAAGGATGACATCTGCATGCATGTATTTTGAAGGCTTTACTTGAAGCATTATCTGCTCTTCATGCTTTTGGATGCTAAGAATAGCAACCATGTCTTCTTGACCCGTTATGCATACCTAGCATTGTTTGCCTATCATGCTTGCATGGATGATTTGGAGGATCCTTTGAATGTTCTCTACAAATATATTGCAATCTACTACTTTATCCAATAGAGCATTGCATCTGACACTTGCTCCTTTTATACTGCTAAGAACACAAGTATTCTCATTGGAGGTTCTATGAAGATTTATGTTCTGCTTTTGTCACGGTCTCATCTTGATCTAAATATGTCTCTATGGAGGGTGGCTTGAGACTCCGTTTTCCAACCTGGGTTTTATCAGCTGATTTAGCCGGTAATGTCTGGACCTTTAGAATTCCTATAGCTTCTTGGTTGTCTGCTACCTTATTCTTCTTAACTTCTAGCTTTGTGGCATTTCTCTGCTCAATAGCTATTGTGGTTGCTCTTTGCTCTGTTTGATCTGCACTTCTTGATGCATGATTCTTTAATCTCTTTTGAGGTAAGTTAATGGAGATGAAACATCTTCAATAAGGTTTGCTAATGGCATCGGATCTCCATTTTAATTGTGCTTGAGGACTTTGTGCTATCGTCCACGAGTGACCAATCTTGGTCTTCATTCTTTGTTGTCTGTGATGACTCTGTCACGTCTGAACTCTATATCTCTAACATATTCTGGGCCATTGGCATTCCCATTATGATGTTATCAGTAAGATCTTTTGCTGTGATCACATGGAATTGGGCGATGATGACACGTGGACCTACTTGAATGCCGATCAAGATGATTCCCCAATATTTTCCTCGTTTGTCTCTAGATGTGCTCAAAAATTCAAAAGCATCTTCTAGCTATGGTTGGCCACATTTTTTCCAGGTGCAAAAAGACATGAGGTTCTTGTCTAGCTGAAAATCTAGCTTCATTCCACTTGATAGCTTTCTTTGTTTTCATTGGTGATGTTGCACTTGATCTTCTTAGGATTTCTTTCTGTACTAATTGATTTTGTAGTGGTAGTGTCTGTGGGTTGAAATTTTTCTACATTGGCTTTGTCTTGATCACCTGATTTTGTTGATGTTGACTCGTATGACTATGATACTCCACCTTTTCCTTCTAGCTATTGAGCATTGTCTACCTGCATTTGAGTAAATTTTGATCTTAGAAGATTTACTGTTGTTGACAGGCACATCAGTATAACAATTTAGTGGTCAGTCAAATCTGTTTTGCTAGTCAGTCGGATTTTGGTCAGTCAGATGTTGGTCAGTCGGATTCTGGTCAGTCAGATGTTGCTGCGTCGGATTCTGGATTACAGCTGAATTAGATATTGTTGAGTCTGATATTATCTAAAGTCGGATTTATACTGAGTCGGATTTCTTCTAAGTCGGATTTCTGCTTAGTCAGATATTTGGCCAAGAACTTCTTTTGGGCATTTACAACTGTTTCGTGTTGGATAATTCATGGGCTTAGAGGACGACTTGGAGAGATGATCTCTCGAGCTGTAAGTCTTTCTTGAAGATGAATACTAGTTCTGAGTTTACCCTAATCTCTTCTCTTTGCTCTGTCTGATCTTGTCTCTGTGTTATTCTGCTGAGTCTGATTCTTGTATTAAGCCTTATGAGGACTATTTAGCTTGTTTTTCTTCATGTGTTGTCGAACCCCAACACATTTTGCAATCCTGCTGAGTCTGTCTCTCTGTTGAGTCTGTTTCTCTGCTGAACCTATTTCTCTTTGCTGAGCCTATTTCTCTACTGAGCCTATTTCTCTGCTGAACCTATTTCTCTGTTGAGCCTGTTTCGTTGTTGTGCTTGATGTATTACTGTGCTGGCATTGCGTGAGTTGGGTTGTGTGTTCCATTGGGAGATGCTGCATGTCAGAGAGACCATTTGATGTTGCCTTGGGGGGCATCATCAAAACCATTTCAAAACCCCAACATTCATCTGTAGATTCAGATTTTCAGCAATTCAGAGAATCGGGGGACTATCCCTGAATCGTACTATTCACTCTACTGGAGGCTTGAGAGTGGGTCTAGTGCTGTGGCGTGTTGACATTTTGAGCCATGAGCAGCATGAGCGATTGCGATTGGAGAGCAGATGGTGGACAATGTGGTTTCTTGGAAGCGCAAATAGATGAAGCAAAGTACGAAGGGAGAGAGGCAATAGGGTTGTCTCGTGAAGGGCTGCAATATAGAGGATCCAATTTGATGAATCTGAACCTGCATATTCAACTTGATGTTGTTGAATCAAAATGTGAAGTTGTTGAATTCAACTCTATTTGTGCTGTTGAATCAGAACTGTAGCTGGGATTTATTTCAGACAACTTGCGTAGTACAAGAATCCTTGAGAAGTTTGGAGTGTTTCAAGTAAGAGTTATTTCAAATTTTGCACAAAGTTTACCTGAATTTCTCATTTTAGAAGTTGTATAGCATGATGAAGCACCTATATGTCATGACGGGAGTGGATCTAGGTATTGTATCCTATGCTCTCCACTTTCAAATTACATGTAGTCTCAGTTCAGTGTGATGCACTGAATATGAGGGCTCACTTGCTATCTGATTTCTGATTTCTGGAAATGGGTAAAAAGAAGAAGAAGAAATGTGAGGTTTGCATGAGTAGGCTGCATGAGGTGGATGCTTGTCCGTATGTGGTTGATGAGTGCTCAAAGGGAGAGAATTGCAAAAAATGGTGCATGGTCAGATTGTGTAGAAAGCTTCGCAAAGTTGTTAAAAAAATGCATAAAGCATCATGCTTTGAAGAGATGGAGAGGGCATTAGACAAGCTAGATGACCTAGAGTATGAGTTGGAGAGTGCATATGAGTGGCTTGCTGATCATAAAGGGGAAAGACGTAAGTCATGTGCAAGTAGGAAGAAAGTGAGTTGTTTGCGAGAAGCATGTCAGCAATTGAGGGATGTTTTTGAGGAGGTGTTTGAGTTGAGCGAGGATGAGGATGATGAGTGGGAATACCCAATGGGCGTGTCAACATGTCAGGGAAAGGGAATACAAGTGGGAGGAGTGAGCCAAAGGAGCCACCAAGGACCCATAGATACCCCTAATCCGACATAAAAAATTCCACCAAATGGGCAAATTCTTCACCACATACATCAAAATAACAACCATGATGTTGAAAACAGGTGTAGAAGCAATGTTTTTGCATCAGATAGTCTCAGATTTGAAAATTCATCTTGTAAACCATATCAGATTTCAGTTCCAAGTCCTCCTAAAGAATACTCTGATGTTGCAAAAACCATTATTTTTGCAAGTTTTCTTGACCTATTGAAAGATGGAAACACAACATCAATGCATGCTTCCACTCAATCACCAAGATAGGACTAAACATCACCAAAAATCAGATCAGGGGAGTCAATCTAAGTGTCCAAAATCAGATTAGGGCAGTCACCCTAAATGTGGAAGACTTCATGTTTTAAGTAAGGGAGATGGCATTGATGCTGATATGTTTGTTGTTGATTCTGAGCAAGTTTTTGATCCAATTTTGAAGCTTGAGACGTACTATGGAAGTGATCCTATGGACCAACATAGAGATTTTCTGATAGGTGGAGTGGAATTTTCTGATCTAAAAACAATGTCGCAAGTACTTGATTCGAATTCTGATGTGATGCAGCAAACTCCAAGATTTCTTGGAATGCAAAAACAGATTTGTTTGATTTTAGCGACAAACTCAGATTTTTATGATGTTTTTGGGGAGGAACTTGAGCAAACTATTGTAGGTTTGTCAAATTTGTGTGAGGATGATGCTACTACTCTGTTTTATCGCTCTGAATCAATTCAAATTAAAGCAAAAGAAGATCAGATTGGTTGTTTTCTGAATTTGCAAATTCAAGAAAGTTGGCTTTTGGAGCCTAACTCAAATTTTGAAGCAAAGTATCAGTGTTCTAAGATGTTGCAGATGTTGACAACGCATTGCTTGGTGGTTGCAAAGAGGTTTTTTCATTTTGAACCAATTCTAGGTCATTATGAAGTGAAATTTGATTTGTTGGAAGTGTTATTTGCTGCAAATTGGTGGCTAAAGCTAATCATGGAGATGTATCTCAGTTGTATGAGCTTATTCTCAAAGTTAGAAGTTGCCGATATTCAAAATTTTGGAGTTTTTCAAGATCATATTTCTATGTTTGAAGTACATATATGTTACTGATGTTCTCAATGCAGAAGTTGCAAATCATATTTTGTAGATGCACAATGTTGAGGCTGATGACTCAATGATCCATATTTCATGTTGTTTAAAACAGATTTTGCAGATTGATGATCAGGCAGAAACTATTTTTTCCTTGATTTTGCAAAAGTCACATGGAAATCAAAGGGATATGATATTTTGGATGTTTTTCATGACAAAATTACAGAGTTTGCTGAATGGAATGATTGATTCCTATGGAAGGAGTTGTTCTATCTCTGATTTACCTAAAATTCTTGATTTTGAAGAGAAGGACTTTATTTCAGATTTGGAGACAATTCTAACTCAATGTTGGAAGAGTTTTGTCTATTTCCAAAGTTTTTATGAAGCAGATATTGCATATTTTCAGATGGATACAATATTTTGGATGCAATATCAGAATTCTGAATTTTTTATGCAGATATCAGAATTTGCAGAGATAAAGATGCTCTTGAAGCTGAAATTTTTTTCAAGAAGATTCAGTATGGATGTTGATTATTGGTTTTACAAGTTTATCTTGTATGAGGAGGATTGGATGTGTTTGTATATGATGATGTCGGAGTATTGGTATGTTGCTATATATTGGTGCACATGTATTGGATGTGTTTGTATATGATGATGTCAGAGTATTGGCATGTTGCTATATATTGGTGCACATGTAATTCACTTCATCTAGTGAGGTACTGCGCAATACTTTTGGATATCAATGTAAGTTTTTTTGGGAATTATTGGGCGGTTTCTAGTTGTTTTGTATGGTGTATGTTGTGTATCTTGGATTAAGTTCCAGGCACTACACTTTGCATCATATAGGGCTATTAGCACTGATATTTTGGGATAAGGCATTTGACTCTGATCAAGGGATGTGTGGATCTGAGTCGGATTTCTGAGAAATCCACCACCGGGACATGCCATGTGTTGATAGGCACATCAGTATGACAATTTAGTGGTCAGTCAGATTTGTTTTGCTAGTCACTCGGATTCTGGTCAGTCAGATGTTGCTGCGTCGGATTCTGGATTGCTACTGAATCAGATATTGTTGAGTCTGATATTATCTGAAGTCGGACTTATACTGAGTTAGATTTCTTCTGAGTCGGATTTCTGCTTAGTCAGATATTTGGCCAAGAACTTCTTTTGGGCAGTTACAACTATTTCGTGTTGGATAATTCATGGGCTTAGAGGACGACTTGGAGAGATGATCTCGTGAGCTGTAAGCCTTTCTTGAAGATGAATACGAGTTCTGAGTTTACCCTAATCTCTCCTCTTTGCTCTGTCTGATCATGTCTCTGTGTTATTCTGCTGAGTCTGATTCTTGTATTAAGCCTTATGAGGACTGTTTAGCTTGTTTTTCTTCATGTGTTGTCGAACCCCAACAACTGTAATTTCAAACAGAATCTGTCTCTTCGGAGGATATTTTGGTGGTGACATTTGTGTAGCCTTCTTGATGTTAGCTTTCACTGATTTTGACTTTTCTATCACCTAATCTGGCAGGTTAAGGCTTTGCATCATCCTCAAATAGTCCTGGACTTCAATCAGGTCATCCGTATGGGTTTGTACAAGGTCATGAATTTTCTGGTAATCATTGCCATCTGCATCACGATATGCATATGTGAGTTTGGTCACATGCAATTTCTTGAACACTATGGGATGTGTCGTCTGTTGGATTTGACTTGTGAAGATCAACTGAAACTTTTGTCCTCGATGATCTTCATAGAAGCATTTGTGTACAGATTCTAAGGGAGTCTGGGTTAACTTGAAACTTTCAACAACCCTGTGATCTTTCAATGGTTTCTACTTTGAAGGGGTATGCTGGCTCGAATTTCTAGGGCTTCTTACTGGTGTAGCATTTTCTAGTACTAGAGCTGAGCTTGATACATTTGCAGCTCCCCCCTTCCTAGGGTGATATCACACTATAGCCTGCTTGATTATGAGAGTTCAAATTTTTTGGCTCTGGTTTAGTCTCAAGTTTTGGGATTGTGAAGGCACACTTAGGGTAGCATTGTTGATGTTTGGACCTTCTACATAGTTTCCTATGTATCTCCGTGAAACATGACAAATTATTTCCCAAATCAGGTTGTAGATAGCATTATCTTTGCCTGATATTGTCTATCCCATGGGTCTCCTATGATATGAGCTTATGTGGTTTCAAAGCCCAAGGAATCATAGATTTTAGACTCTTGCCTATATGTACGGACTCTTTTGGTCAAAGTATATGCTCGTTTGGTCACAACATTAAAGCTTGATGTTTGATTTAAGAGAGTTTGGATCTGAACAGATTTATGGGTTCACTCGAGTAATATCCTTCAGCTCTAAAGAGGATGGGCTATAATAGATTCTATCCTCTAAAATGAACCATCCTTTATGATCTATCACTGGACGCACTTCTGTGAGCTGGGATGTGGGCCGTTCAAACACTGGTTTTTTCTTTCTGTAAAGTTGCCCTTTTTGGTCCACATAGTGTGCATGCAAAGCTAACATCATTTGCTTTGATGTGTCTCTAAGACTCATGAATGATTGCACACTTGTGGTAGTGGATGTAGAATCATTTGCAAACCTTACACTCTTTTTGACCTTCGGTGATAAATCGGGATTCACATTTCTCGTTTGCTCCCTGTTGTCTGGATTTCTTGGACAATCTTCATGAATATATCCACTGTTTCTTCCACAATCTAAGAAATACACCATGACTGGTGGTATTTCATTTGGTTATATCATATCAAGCTCTAGTTTAGAGTTTTAGCTTATGTACTCACCAAGTTGTCGCATATTCTTTTAAAACACTAAGCATCAGGTTATAGGCTCCTCTATCATAAGCTTTATATTGTCTTTGACTCGGTTCTTCAATTAGATTGGCTGCAATTGGCTGATCTATTCGATATTCCATTACTCGCTCTCAACTGTAGATTTGAACAATGTAATCCATGTACAACGATCCTGATTTCATATGCACTAAATGAATGGTTTTTGGGCTTGTGCAGGTATTTTAATAACTTCTTGGATCCATCTTTTGCACTTCTATATGCACCTTGTCTTTGAGCTTTCAATACCTAGTTTCACTGAAGTTTGTGTGAACATCTGGGAGTTCTCTAAAGCTGGCTTTACTCTGATCAATAGGATCGTGGCTCCTATGCTTATTTTTCTAGTCATAAGATACCTATTGCCTTACAAATCTGTATATAAAACTTTATCTTCAATGTAGCGATAGACCTATAAAATCTGGTCCATTGCATTGGTGCATGTGTTGTTACTGCTATGGTTAGCTTTGGTTCTCGTGCATTTGAACTCTCGACTCAACTTGACTCCATGTCATCTTGGTCTCTAAGAACTATCTCTTAGCAGATCCTGGTGTTGATTAGTACAATTACTCGTGCTCGAGTCCCATAAGACTTCTTATGGAAAAGCAATTTTAGCAGTTGATTGCCTCCTTTAGATTCACAAGAGTTGATTAACTCTAGCTCAAAAGTGTCAGAGTTGATTGCAACCTTTGAAATGATGAAAATATAAGCCTTGAATAACCTAACCTGCAATCCAATGTGATTTGTGCCCCCATTCGCAAGTTCCATGCGTGAAATTGCCCTAATGGCTTGATTTTACTAAGAATCCATTTTCAAAATACACTTTCATATGCTCGATCAAATTTTGACAGGTTTTTGATCATTGGCTCTCCTCAATTTTTTGCTAACTTTTGTGATTGGTATGTTAGTTAGTGTATAGCTCTGTAATGTGCAATAGACAATGAGAAGGTTTATTGTTGTATCAGTGTGTTGTTTAATGTGTTAGACCAATATACTAGTACCAGTACTATGTTTTTAAAGCAGACACTATTGCATAGAGTTCTCATTTGTAAGCAGAGTAACTCTTTTGTGCAGTATTAAGCTTCTTGATTTCAAATGCAACTGGAATTTGTTTTGGCATAAGAACTACTCCAATAGCACAATTACTAGCATCAACTTCTAACACAAACAGTTTCCCAGTACCTGTACAAGAGTACCAGTACCATTATAACAATACACTAGTAGGTCCAGTACCAATACCAATACTAGTAGGTCTAGTACTAGTACCCGTACCAGTAGTAACTATGTCTAGTACTAGTCAGCAGTAGGTCCAGTACCAGTACCTACAGTAATATTGACAATAATCGCGATTATTTACTTCTGGGACTTTTTAGCATTTTCTTTTCAAGATGATGACACAAACAAGTAAAGCAACTCAACTTAAGCTCCCTAGCAAAGTTTCACAAAGTTTAGAGAAACCCTACTCAATTTGTCACCAATTTTGTGTCCGCAAGCTGCCTTTACGAAATTGGCCACAATTTTCACTTTAAAGATCCAAATTTGATGTGAGTGCTCAACACAATATGATAGAACTTGTGGTATGCTTGGTTGGCAAAAAATGTTTGAAAATAGGACAAAAGAAAATAATTGTAATTATTTACTTTTGGCAAATTTTAGCATATTTTTTGTCCTTTGAGAATACACACATGTTAAACATTTTAAATTAAGCCTTTGAGTCAAGTTTCACCAAATTTGAACAAGGTTTATCAAGTCAAACTCAATTTCCTGACAATGAGTACAGATTTTAGTTTTTATCAAGAATTTGGTCTGTTTTGTGATCCAAATTCTATGAGCCTTCACAAAAAATGTTTTGTAATCATGCATAGGGTCCTTGGTATCAACCTTGGTCAATTTTGAGCTAAAACTAAATAATCATGATTATCTACTTTTGGCCTAAAATGATCATTTTTTGTAATTTTTTTACTGGTCAGTCCTTTTGTGACATGTTTTAAGCCTCTGAGTCAAGTCAAAACTTACTTTGGCCTAAATTCTCAAGAAAATGTAAATAATATGAGTTTTTGCAAACTCTTGAAAATTTACCTCAAATTCATCCTTATGCTTATCCACCGGTTCATGCAACTTTTATGAGCATAATCTTCAGTCGGATTCAGTGATTGACAGTCTTTTGAGGTTGTTTCAAGCCGTAGATATGAAATTTTGCAACTTCACATAAACAACTGATCACAGATGATTCTTTCAGAGTGAGCATTGATTTGAGATCCACCTCGGATTCTACTTACCCTACTCCTAGGTTCTAATGCAATTGGGATGTGGAAGGTGTCCACAAACACTTGTTTTCTTGTTTTTAATATTTTCTTGAGCATTGATTTTAAGACTTGTCTGTCCATCAATCATTCTCAAAATCCTAGCCTAATCCTACTCCTACAAGGACTTAGCAAGTACAATCTTTTTCCTAGTTACCTCTACATAGCAAAAGACAACACTCTTAAGCTATGCGGTTTAAAGAGAAAGTTTTACTCTATGTGATCCTAGAGGAATTTACAACTACACAAGACGCTCTTGTTTTCTCTAGTTTAGGTTTTTTCGTCCACGGCAGCGATGCCAAATGTGAATGGGTTTCCTAACCTCACTCTTATCCATGGGATGAAGCTGACTCGACTAGTGCAGAGAGGCTACAAGAGGGTGTCAATCTCTTGGAAAACAACAAACAACTTGTATCTAACACAAGCTACACTGAAATGAACTAAGTCATCAAAAGTTAATCACTAATCGGGAAACAAACCATGACCGTTACAACATCAAACGACATCTAAATGTTACAAAACTTTTAAGACAAGTATATAAGACCTAAGCACAAATGCTTATGGTCTCAAATCTCACTTTCAATGAAGTGCAAAAAATGGAATTATTAACAACAGTGAGATTTTAACTTAGTCATTTTTGACCCCGAGTGCATCTAAATTCTTAGAAATGATGCCCCAACAACTCTTGGCTATGGAATGCAAATCCAACCAAGAGTCAAAAAGCTTCAATGGCATGGTCATCTTTTCTATCATCTATACTAATATGCTAAGCTAAGCTCCAAGAGTAATCTATGGTGAGGAAAGTACTTCTTTATTGTATGCTACTTCTTCTTCCTCTTCCCTTCCCTCACTCCCTGCTAGCTCTCTCCATGTTTTAAGATTTTTAAGGTCTTGGGATTGAGGCTGAGGACAAGTTAATGCTTTTAGAAGATCAATTGCGATCGTAATATTGGTGCATGAAGCTTACCATATTCATGGCATCGACAAGGTCTAAAGGAACACAAAGTATGTATTGTACCAAGTCTATCTTCAAGGGAGAATCTATAACACAAAAGCCTTTTGGAGGGGGGACCAGCTCTAAGTAAATCCGGTCCTCAAATGTTGTCAATTTCTCTAATTATCTCTGCTTTGGAAGTACTGTTGATGCCAAGCTAGCTTGGTATAATGTTCAATTTTCTACCTTTAATCAAGTACTCTCCTTATGATCTTTAAGAAATCTCTTAAGGAAATGCTCACTATTGTTACTTTAATTTAACTACAACCAATGCTATAGCCAATTTTTGTTACATTAAGCATCATGTTCTGGAAGTGAATGAACCAAGTTACGGGCTTGTCTTCCCAACCATGAACCTATTAATGATAAGTCAAACTTTGCAGCTTTGTCTGGGAATAATAATTATTGGTGATTAAGAATATACCAAACTGCATGATCAAACCAAATGATGCTTGACTTGCCAACTTTGTTGTCTAGGAGCTTGCACACACATTTGATATAAGGCCTATAAATATTCCAGATAGAATATGAGTAGTAGTCTGTATTTGGCTTAGAGAAAGCCAAAATACCCTTTGTGTGTCCCTAAATCACAGTATTAGTAGAGAAATTGGCACGATCCAAAACAAAATGATGGCAAAGGGAGCATTTAACTCTCCTTTATCCAAGAATTTAGTGCCTTTAAGAATATGAACCCTACATTCATCCATGTGGCCATCATGCAAGTTGGCCAAGAAAATCCAAGATTCTAGTATGATAGGTGCCAAAAAACCTTTGTTGGTAAGGGTCCAAAGTTGATTGTCCACAGTTGCCCCTTCTACCTCAACTTGTTTTGGAGGAAGAAAAGGGAAATATTTTGACACTTTATGGACCATTTGTGAGAGTGATGTGACTCACTAAGAGAGCATGAGCATGTTGAAAATTCTTAACTGCTTCAAGCACGGCCGGATTGCGACTAAAGATACTGCTTGACATATTTACAAAAGGAGAACCAGGTGTAGTAATGAAAGCCAGATTAAGTCCACATTAACTTTGTACCAGAGGAGGAAAAGGCAATTTGTGACTGTGTGAATTTTTTGAAGCAGAGGAAGTTGTTTTAGTTCCTCTTCTAAAAATTTAAATCCTTCTTTCTTGTTTTTCACCAGAGCAGCTAAGAGCTTGATCCAATCATTAAAAAAAGAAGTTGCAGTAAAGAACCATGAATATAAATCTCTAAGGTGTAGACCCAATAATAATCTTAGAAGCAATTTCATCCTCAATGCAACGTAAAACATAGACACTAGCTTTAGAAGAAGCGAACTCAACTATGAATTCCATCCCAAGGGCAAAGGAGTCACTTTGAAAATAGAGAGTACATAAATTAGAGAAAAAATAGGAAATACAACAAAAAGTTTTAATGATTTGTTTAGGCAGCTCTAGCAAGGAAAGGTCTGTATCTATTTGCAGGCTACATCAAAGAACGCCTAAGGGTATGTTTGTATATTTTGGCACAAGCCAATATTCTAAGTTTTTTATAGATAGCTTCTAGATTTTTTGGGGTATTAAGGATCCGTATTCGAGTAGTGTATTTGTAGTGTTGGGATACCTGACAAAAAGTGAGCAAAAAAAAGTAAGATGGTAATACATACAACTTTTAAACCAATCAATCCGAGGATATTATGAGTGTGTGTAGATGAAAAACCCAAGAATCTGATTTTTATGTATTTTTGTCAAACTCTTCATCATAAATTGACATATCAATTTATGCCCTTATGCCTATGTGTGTGTGTTGGAGTATTAATCTACATACCTTATTCACAACTTGAATCAAATGATTCAAAAAGAGAATTGACAAAGAAAGTGAGTACATACATTTTTTTCTTAAACAAATGTACATTGAAGTAGAATTTTGATGTTTTTATTACATCTAAGAAGTAAAAAATGAAGTAGCAGGAGTAGAAGTTTTCCTGCAAAGATTGGTCGAACAACATTTGAATTCAAAGAATGAAGAAGTCAAAATCCTTACCTACAGCCATCATGCGAACAAAAAAATCATCAGCATCTTTGTTTAGTCACGGAATGCAGGTTTAGGATAGACCCAACGACTGTTATCCATGTTCCTAGCTCTTCTCCATGCATTCAAATTTTTTCAATGATGAATTTTTTTATATCCTTATCCATGTATGCTTATGGTAGTAAATCCTCTAAGAATTGTTAAAAATTATTATTATTTATTAGAAAAACACCCAAAATTTAGGCAAGTAAAGCGTAGGGAATAAAACTATCGCTCAGGGTCAAGAGATACTCATGTTAAGCATAGTGTTTAACTGAGTTCGAGAAAAATCAAACTATTTTCTCACATGGTTTAAAATTAGAAAACAAACATTTCATTAAAAAAAGTTGCTAGTACGTCATACTCGGGGTTACGCATAACCGATGCTTGATAGACCAAAGTCTACCTTTTACTTTTTATGCAAAGTATTATTCAATTTAGTAAACAAAAATGACACGTCTATTATTGTATAAACGTGTGTGGGTGAAAGTGGTTAATAACACTCTACATTCTATGTTAAGAAAAATTACTCTAGTAATTTATCAAGATATAGTGTAAATCAATAAGGGATATGCATCAAAGTTAATAATTTTAGTTCCTTAAAAAGGAAAAACTAGATGAATAATGTAAAAAGGAAAAACTAGATGAATAATGTAAAAGAAACAATGTTGTCCACCTAGGAGGAGGATGAATAATCCACGGTTTCAAAATCCATATGTGTTTCCGCCATTAGAGTTGTCTTGAATATGGATTTGTATTTTTCATCCTCCAATATCGAGTGCTCGCCCATAATTTTGTTAAGTGTCATTAGTACCTTAAGAGGTCATTAAGTGACTTTGACAAGCGGGGGATGACTAGGTGCAAGTTAGGTAGCACTAAAGCATTGCATGCTCAATGGGATAATAATCACATCTTGAGAAAGTCTTCTTGGAAAGAAAATACTCCTAGCAATGATGGAAAACTAATGCACCAAAAAATAGCTTAAGCAATAGAGGAATGGCTACTAATTGAGTGTATGTAGAGATGTGTTAGATTGTATGAGGGAAATTAGGAGAGACTGTAGGCAATCTTGAGATAGCCAAGCAATAAGATGGATCCATGAGGTAATTATGGTAGAGAAAAAGCATAATCCAAGTTTCCAACCCTCAAGAGCAGCATGGTCGTCTGTGTGCACGCGGACGACTGGCGAGCTCCACAAGCGGGATAACCTCCCTCTTGTTGTTGCAGAAGTCGCAACTTTTTTGAAGGCGGCAGCAAAAGGCCCCGGCTTAAGCATTGCAAGGATGTAAATCATTTCCTAAAGGTGATAAATTCATTCCTTTCCACTTGTAGGCAGGCAGAAGTCGGTGCAAGCACATGATTTGCGCTATAACTGCAACCTAATAAGTATGGTCAAGGAAAATCATAAGCTGAGTAATTGCCAACCCTCAAGAGCAGCATAGTCATCCGTGCGCACACGGACGACTAGCGAGCTCCACAAGAGGGATAATTTCCCTCCTGCTAGAACATTGTCCAAGAATTCTCTAACGATATCGTGCATCAAATGATTGAAAGTTGCAGGAGCATTCATAAGTTCGAAAGCCATCACTGTAAATTTGTACTGACCGTAACAAGTGTTGAAAGCTGTTTTGGAGATATCAACCTCTTGGATTCAAATTTGACGATAGCCCGATCAAAGATCAATTTTTGTGAAAATTTTGGCTCCATGTAGTTTGTCCATCATCTTGTCAAGACAAGGAATTGGATATTTTTTCTTGACGGTAACTTGATTTAAGCCCCTATAATCTATGCAAAGCCGAAGAGATCCATCCTTTTTCTTTTGGAAAAGAACATGTGCACCCCATGGAGAGCCTATGGAAGTGACATCTTGTACGACGCTCTTGAGACTGGTTCACTACCTAGAAAAATTTTGATTTCATGATCTACCTCCCTAGGTGGTGGTTGTTTAGAAGGTTTTGCGGGGGGGGAAACATTTGAAAATTCTTCTAGCCACGTTCATTCAGGGTTGAAAGAAGATATTTCTACTTGTCTTAGTTTGACTACAAAAATTTGTTGTCTCTTGCGTAACCCTTTCAAAAGGTGATTAATGGTTATGGTTTTGCAATGATGGTATGGCTATTATGGTTATGGTATGACAAGAAAGTTATGGTAATGGTTATGGTATGAGAAGTGGGTTATGTTTATGGTTTTGCAATTTTCAAATCATGTTTTAATTATGGTTATAAAATCTGCATCGCACTCAACTAAAGTTTCTCCCCCCTTGAAAGAGGGAAGCTTGTCTTGCTTGAGAGGTAGCTTTTTATCTTGAAAAGATGTGTACACCGCACTCTATGCAATATAGATAAAGGGAAACTTTATTTGATACAATAACTTTAATCTACTTTAAGACAAGACTTGATCAAACAATAGTATAGGCAAAAGTCAATACTGATCCAAACTTTGTTCATATACAGACTATTTGCTACCAAGGTTGGTAGTCTTTGCATACAAGGCTTTGAAATACTCCCATAATTTGAGTTTAGTGATTACAAAATGATAGATTAAAGGATAAAAAACATAAGTTTTTTTTGACCCTCAAAAGCTAGGCGATACACACATGGGTCGAATCCTACCACCATGGATAACTTTGGTATCTTGGTTATAGACCCATTGAGTCTGAGATATCTTTTCTCCTCCCAAGGTAATGGTAGCATCCGGATTCTTAGTATTGATGGAAAGATAAAGTTCGATAATTTTTTATTCCTCTGCCCATCAAAATTTCTTGAGGTTGGTATCCATGCACCATATCTTGTTAGCATCAATGGTATAGACTCATCTAGATGGACTCCAGTCCATGCCCCAACATCTACGCACCCTTGGGATAGGTGGTTTAAACACGTTATCCAAAATCTTCATCACCAATTTTTGAAACTGATAATTTGGTGATTGGCACGCATTTTTTAACATAATGGTGAACACCTGGAATTTTTGGTAGGCCGAATGAACATTTTCCTATATTAGGACATGCAGTTCAATCCTCAATACCATATAAACATTCAAAACAATTTTCCTACGTTTTTCTATTATTTCAAACATTCTCATCCTTCAACGTCCAGACATCAATCTAAAAAAGTTTGCAAGCTTTAACATAGGCTCTGATACCAATGTGAGGTCCCTGCTCCTTTTGAGAGGAGTGGAGTGCCTTTAATAGGTCTCCAATCCTGAGAAGTAAAAACCAACAGATATTGCCTTAGCTACCAGATAGCCATGGGTATGAACTGCTAGTGAAGGATTGGTCCTATCTTGCCATGGTGGAGCGTGACCACCATCACCCTATCTAAACACTACATGTAATCAATTATACATAAGAGGATAAATCTTAGAGTGACCAACCTGTGCGCTTTTTTTCCCATGTTTTTGAAGCACATTCACCAAGGTTCATCTCTTTTAAAATTTATGACTAAACAAAGGAGAACTTATAGTTTTACCTGACTTATCGAGTCCACCCGTGCATAGAATGATACCATGAGGGTATCATTCTCCCACTTTCCACAACGCACTCACCCTTCTTTTTTTACCTAATTACTACCACACTGTTTAAACATACATGTTCCTTTACCTTTTTCATGATTCTCGTTCATTAAAACGGCCCTGCAAAATAGCATTACAAACAATAATCAAGAATATTTATTTGTGCCATTAGGTCCAATGGGTATATACATTATTCATCAAAAACCTTGTTATCATGAGCGTCCCATACCGCTCGATAAGTACTCACTGTGCCAACCTGGTCGTACTCCAGCCACAACAACAACGGTGCCAAATCGGGTGTCATTCTCACGCCATGGTAAAGCATAACTACAGTATCCAGCTGGGCCATCTTGGGTGTACTCCTACCACAACATCATCTGTGCCACCCTGATGTCATCTCATGCCTCTGCAACTACCACCTAATGCCAACGCTAATAAGTAGAGAGTCTTGAGGGAAACCATATTGAAACTATTAGGTGATGCATGTTTTTTAGGATCCCTTCTGAAGATGCAATAAAGGCACAGTCAGTTGTTAGGGAGATGAGGATACTCTAGTCCAAGGGATCTCGAAAGAGAAGAAAAATCTACTTCACAAGCACCAAAGAGTAAAAAGTGCCATGGACAGAAGATACGTGGGAACGAGCTCTTATGCATGCCTACAACCTATATCTTACAGAATAGCCCATTCTAGGTGTGAATTTCTAGTGAAATTTACACGAGGATGTTCGTGTGGACTCACAACACAGCATACTCCGTTTTCACTTTTTCACAGACAGTAAATATTTTTTACCACAGTAAATATTTTTTACCTACATTAAATATTTTTCACCTACATGGTAAATACAAATCACTTTTTACCTACAGTAAATTTTTTTACCCATGGTAAATATTTTTTACTGCACCATAAGTATTTGGTAGGTAACAGTTCACTGTTACTAGAAGTAGTGATTGGGCATCAACAATGCAGTTACAGGAGGAGAAAAAGGGAAAATCTTATGGTAAAGGTGAGTCAACAGGGATAAAGACTTTTGGGTTGAAAAGAGACATGCTGATTTTTTCAAAGAACACATGTCAAAAGAAGCCATGGTTGAGGATTTTTTGAGAATTTGATATTCAGGAGGACCTAGTAGAGCCCCCCCTGACATGTGCAGAACCTCCAGTTTCAACAGCCACCTACCTGCTCTTAAATGCTGGTCAAGGCCTTATCCCCATGTGTCACAATCAGAAAAATCAGCATTTATCCTCCCCTCTCACATCACTCTAGAGAATATCTTGATGGTGACATATCAGGTGACCTCAATCTGTTGACCACCCTAAGCAAAAAGTAACCCCAATCAGCGGATTTAAGAATGTTTATCCCTAATCCTAAACCCTCTCAGAAACCTATATAAGGAGGCCTTCTCTCACTCAAACAACACTTCACCCACTTCACCAAGCAACGAAGCTATGACGACATTGCTCACAACGAGGAGCTATGGATGGAGCTCTACTCTCTCTCCCTCTCTCTCTCTCCCTCTAGTATGCTACATTACTAGCCCTAAAACCTAAATAAGGAGTCTTCTCTCATGCTCCATGGCCACCATCCTCGCCATCATTCTCTAAGGTATTGATGTGTTGCTAGTAGGATCATACCTACTTGCTGGGTTGATTGTTTTTGACAAGGGATTATGCCTTCCTTGGCTTGCTTCTCTATATCCTTGTTATGTATGATCAGATGCCGTTGTATTGTTAAGCTAATGTCTTGTGTATATATATGCTACATAAGGTCCCTAAGATTCGTTTCTATGTGTTTTGCCATATGTTTTGATGCCATCATAATGCCAGAAGTCTCACTTGCCTATGTGCACTATGTGTGAGGTCCCTAAACCTCTTAATTTAGGGTGGTGCCCCCTTTGTTTTGTTCTTTGATTGTTTGCATGAGGCGTGGTTTGTGGAGTGTGCACGAGTACAGAGGCCACCCGATTGCACTGCTCTTTTTCCCGCCATCATTTTGGTGCCCCCACTGAGGAGGGCTACACAGACCTTCAGTCCACAAGCAATGAAGATGTGCAATCTACAACATGGAAGAATGGCGTGAGGAGTTTGCAAATTTGAGAACAGAAGAGGAGGAGGCTTTAGAAAGCATCACCAGACCTCTCTTTCCTGAGGAGCCGACTAAGAGGAGGAAGATCACCTCTACACCTAAGTGGCCCAAGGCCGCAGCGCGTGCTCAAGCGTAAGGTAACATTTGGCTTAATCTCATTAATAAGGGATTACATGACCACTACAGGCAAGAAAAAGGCTAGTGAGCAACCAACTTCAACCTCCAACTTGCAACCACGACTCTCACCCCTAAATCCTCTTGAAGCAAAGAGGCGAAGGCTTGCCTACAAGATTGCCGCCCGTCTGCGAGTGCTCCCAGTGCACTTTGTGAATCCAGACACCACCAATCCCAAGCCAACCTCCTGTTCGCGTGAAGATCACTTTGGATATTGTCCAAAGTGCTTTGGAGACCGGGTGAAAAGCCTCCCTACCCTACCTTTGTTGCTAATTTTCAAGAAGTTATCTCAATCTAAGGAAACTATCTTAGTTGATGATGTGCTACACATTAATGGTGTCACTTTCATTCGTCATGCTGATTATGGTAATAGCATCCAATTGTTGCTTGCTAAAAGGCTCAGCATTGTACAAAGTGTTGCCATCACGCCTTACGTCTTTACAGATGCATCAGGAAGAGTCGAAGTGATCCGAGGTGCTGACCTTCTGTGGCTGATCAAGCTCATTGGTCCCAAGGTGGTGCAACTAAGCTAGGCTCTTGTGTGTAAGTATGGATGCCAATAATGAGAATGATGATCCCCGCATGTTTCCTTTCCATTTTGTGCGTCATATGCGTGTGAATATTTGTATTGATAGAAAAATCTTTTATCAGCAAAGAATAGCCCTGTTGTTTGGAGCTGAGAGACTTGGGGAAATCTTGCGCTCTCCTCATCCTGTCATTCTACCCTTACTAGACTATTACCATTCCTTTGATGTGTCGATCTTCATCCTATTTTGAGCTAATTTGTGCTAAAGCTCCAAATTGTAATTACCATACTCTATTTTAAAATAAATTGGAGTTGTTTAGTCTCTCACTTATGGCCTTCCCTAATTTTTATGGTAAGCCTGGGGAGGTTGCTCCAGACTTTTTGGATAATTTGGAAATGGCCTTTTTGGTATCGGGAAGGGATGACGAAGCTACTAAGTTAAGGGCCTTTCCTTTGGTCTTGAGGGAAGGTGCAAAATTATGGTATCAAACTTTGGCACCTGAAGAAAGAAGAGACTGGGAGTCCTTAAAGATGGCCTTCATCGAAGAATTTCGCCGCCATGAGCCTCCAGAGGAGATATGGAGACAGCTCTTAGAGCTACGCCAAAAATCACCCAATGACTATAGAAGCTATGAAGGAAAGTTTTCCAACCTGTGGAAGAAATGGTGTGCATCACTAGGTGAAGGAGAAAGGGCGCTAGAATGCCTAAAGAAGGACTGTTTCCTAGCAGGGCTTTACCCCATCCTTCGAGAAAAGGTAAAAGGTAAATTCCCAGATACCTTTGATAAAGCTATGACTTATGCAAGCGAGAAGGATAGGAAGTTAAAATTCCAAGCTCAACTACAAGGGGGAATGGAGCCTCAACCGCTAGCTCAACCTACAGCAAGGGTAGTAGCAGGGACAGGAGCAACAAACCAAGAGTCCTCTCTACAAGAATTACTTCAACAAATCACCAATCAACTAGAGAGCCTGTCCATCAATCTGGTTCAAGGTGTAAGGGCTCCCCAGCCAGGAAATGAACGAAATAGACAAGAAGGACAAAGGCAAGCACGTGAGTACATTTGCTACAACTGTGGAGAGGTAGGTCACGGCATGTATTATTGCCCCCATCCACGACGCTATCAAGGAAATGGTAATCAAAGACAGCCTCCTCGCCAGCAAGTCACTCCTCCTCGAGCTAGGCCACTAAATGGAAAAAATGCACACGTGGCTCCACCAATCCAAATATTGAGACCCCCTCCTCCACCACCACAAGCACCAGTAGAGATCCCTCCACTACCATCGGGAGGGGAGGACAGGGATGTCTCTGTCATAAGTCTTGACAATGGTAAGGATAAAGGGAAAGAAAAAATGGAGGAAGCTGTTGCCATGCCAATAAAGAGAGTTAGGAGACAAAGAACTGATGAAATGGAAGCTTCAGAGCCGGATAAAGGGAATGAGGGTTCCTCCCAAGTGATAGGAGACAAGAAAAGGAAGAGTAGGTCAAGGAGGCACATAGGAGTAGAAGACTTTCCACTTGGGGTAGGATCCATACCTTACGACCTGGTAGCAGATGTGAGTAAGCAAGGACCAAAGATTTCATGGCAGCAACTCCTCCACCTTTCCCCAAAGATGCGTAGAACCTGGTCTAAGATGGTCAGCACCAGGAGGGCTAAGGCAAAGTCAGTTGGGTCTATTAGTGCAAGAGGCATGAAGAATATCGTGCCAGTCATTGATGCAGAGATTAAGAGTCAGCGATTCTCCAATGTGTACGTAGATGGGGGAGCCGAGATTTGTGTTATGACAGAGAAATTAATGCACAGGTTGGGTTTGGAAGTAAACGAGCAAACTTCCTTACAAACTAAGATGGCAAATAATGTAAGGGTGGCTTGTGTGGGAAAGGTTAATGGAGTGAAGGTTTCAGCTTTTGGTGTGGCAATCTCAATTGATGCTTATGTGATCCCAACTAAGGGGGAGGGCTATCCGCTAATCCTTGGAAGACCTTGGCTTATGGCTATGAAAGCTAGGCAAGATTGGGAGACAGGTTCCCTTGAGTTGCGACCAAATCATAAGGTAGGTGGCAAGCAACAAAAAATTGTGTATGACATGAAGCAGGGTAGACAACAAGACCTAGAGATGGAGACTTCTATGGATGAATGGAGCACAAGCAGCTGCTCTTCATCTGAGGATGAGTCATCTGAGGAGGATGCTAGATCTTTGGAAGTCATGGGTATAATACTGTGAAACCCAGAAGGAGAAGGTGGTCAAGACTCTCTAAACAAGGAAGAAGCCACGGGCTTAGAGGAGATGCTAGCTAAACCTACTAGAAGAAGAGAGAGAACCCTATTTGCAGGTACTAAAGAAGCATGCTGGCCTCTTTATAACTAGTTACGAGCACATTAAAGGAGTGACGGTAACCCAACACCATATCCGATTAAAGGAAGGTGCCGTCAACCTTGTTGGTGATGAGGTATTTGCACAGGTTGAAGCTCTAGTAGGTCATGTTTCTAAGTATAAAGAGATGGTTGTGGAGACGTTTACAGAGGGTTTGGATACAGGTTTGAAAAGTGATCAGGTTTGCTTGGCTATGCAGAAAGTGGAGGCAAATGGCAGGGTCTTGCTATGTTATGTGATGCTATGGATACATGTGTTATTGGAGGTTGCTTTACATATATTTTTGTGTCAATGGCGAGGTTTTTTTGAAGTGGACTATACCATGGAGGGTTCTGTAGCAGATGGTAGGATAGTTGCTTATGATTCAGGTTTCTCAAGTGATGGCAAGTATGCTTATAGTGGACACGAAGGATTATGGATGCAGGGTGACGAAGCTCCGTGCTATAAAGAGCTGGAAGGGTGGCCTGTCTATTGGCCTACAAGTGCAAAGGAAGGCTTGGATATACATGTTTTACAGGTTGATGGCAATGAGCAATGCTTTACTTTTGATCCAGGTGGATTCTACACCATGCGTGGGGGAGCTTTGAGCTTTCCATTTGACCCTGGAGGGTGATGCAGTAGCAGATGCTTTTTCTCTATCTCTATCCTATCTATATAGCCACTATACTATCATTTTTCTTAAACAGTCTATAGCTCTATTCTATATAATTCTCTCTATACAGTCATCTTTTACCTAAATAATACTATGGTTGAGCATGAATGCTCAACGAGGGATTGGGCCCAAAAAAAAAAAAAAAAAAAAAAGAGAAGAAAAAAAGAAAAAAAGAGAATGCTACCAGTAAAAGCGGATATTGACAATGGATGGGGTATGGCTTTCAAGGGTCTAGGAGACCAGTTGTTAGTCATGGATGGATACAATTATTCATCAGAAAGGACTAAACAGGGTGCATCAGCCAAGAAAGCAGTAACATGGCAAATTCAATTGGTACCAGGTGGGTAAGTATTCAAGAGAACCCTATTGTAGCACAACCTACAGCTAGAGGCATCAAATACCTCTAGCTTAAGGGGGAGGGCTATATGATGCATGTTTTTTAGGACCCCTTCTGAAGATGCAATAAAGGCACAGTCAGTTGTTGGGGAGATGAGGATACTCTAGTCCAAGGGATCTCGAAAGAGAAGAAAAATCTACTTCACAAGCACCAAAGAGTAAAAAGTGCCATGGACAGAAGATACGTGGGAACGAGCTCTTATGCATGCCTACAACCTATATCTTACAGAATAGCCCATTCTAGGTGTGAATTTCTAGTGAAATTTACACGAGGATGTTCGTGTGGACTCACAACACAGCATATTCCGTTTTCACTTTTTTACCGACAGTAAATATTTTTTACCACAGTAAATATTTTTTACCTACAGTAAATATTTTTCACCTACATGGTAAATACAAATCACTTTTTACCTACAGTAAATTTTTTTACCCATGGTACATATTTTTTACTGCACCATAAGTATTTGGTAGGTAACAGTTCACTGTTACTAGAAGCAGTGATTGGGCATCAACAATGCAGTTACAGGAGGAGGAAAAGGGAAAATCTTATCGTAAAGGTGAGTCAACAGGGATAAAGACTTTTGGGTTGAAAAGAGACATGCTGATTTTTTCAAAGAACACATGTCAAAAGAAGCCATGGTTGAGGATTTTTTGAGAATTTGATATTCAGGAGGACCCAGCAGGTCCCCCCCTGACATGTGCAGAACCTCCAGTTTCAACAGCCACCTACCTGCTCTTAAATGCTGGTCAAGGCCTTATCCCCATGTGTCACAATCAAAAAAATCAGCATTTATCCTCCCCTCTCACATCACTCTAGAGAATATCTTGATGGTGACATATCAGGTGACCTCAATCTGTTGACCACCCTAAGCAAAAAGTAACCCCAATCAGCGGATGTAAGCATGTTTATCCCTAATCCTAAACCCTCTCAGAAACCTATATAAGGAGGCCTTCTCTCACTCAAACAACACTTCACCCACTTCACCAAGCAACGAAGCTATGACGACATTGCTCACAACGAGGAGCTATGGATGGAGCTCTACTCTCTCTCCCTCTCTCTCTCTCCCTCTAGTATGCTACATTACTAGCCCTAAAACCTAAATAAGGAGTCTTCTCTTATGCTCCATGGCCACCATCCTCGCCATCATTCTCTAAGGTATTGATGTGTTGCTAGTAGGATCATACCTACTTGCTGGGTTGATTGTTTTTGACAAGGGATTATGCCATCCTTGGCTTGCTTCTCTATATCCTTGTTATGTATGATCAGATGCCGTTGTATTGTTAAGCTGATGTCTTGTGTATATATATGTTACATAAGGTCCCTAAGCTTCGTTTCTATGTGTTTTGCCATATGTTTTAATGCCATCATAATGCCAGAAGTCTCAGTTGCCTATGTGCACTATGTGTGAGGTCCCTAAACCTCTTAATTTAGGGTGGTGCCCCCTTTGTTTTGTTCTTTGCTTGTTTGCATGAGGTGTGGTTTGTGGAGTGTGCACGAGTATAGAGGCCACCCGATTGCACTGCTCTTTTTCCCGCCATCATTGGGCATACATTCTTTCCTATGGAAGACAGCTTAACCAAAAAACCTTTCCTACTTGTCATACATATGCCGAGTTTCATGGGGTTATTCCCATTGGTTTCGGTCCGTGTTTTCCTTTCCTAAGGTGATTAATATATGTCTATCGTCTTGCATATGCAATGATGTATAACTTGAAATTGCAATACTAACCTGTACCATAGCTCTGATTGGTCCGATTGGTGGAGACATAGCATGTTCCTCAAGAGTTTCCTTGCTACTTGTATCGGGTTCATGATCATTAGCGCCTTGGGTTTGAGCACACTTTGGAGCCATTTTTTTGTACTACACTTAGGTTATACACTTTGAGCTTTAAATTGGTCTATTTCTCTAGTAATTTCCTTGAAATCTAAGGTTGTTTTTACATATAACTACCCTTGTTATTTTCCTTGAATATTTCTTTACTAAAATTTTCCAAGGGGAGTCTGTAATTTGAACCCTCGCCAATTCGGAGTCGCACTTAGTGTGGCTGCACTACACCTAATTTCTATATATCAAAATATTTCTTAATCTTAATGAATCAAAAATTAAGTGTGTAAACGACGAAATTAAAAGTTTAGAAATGCATGACATTTCTAATCCAGTTCTAACTTCAATTTCTATACTTCAACTAAATCAAATTTTAGTATTATTTAAAACACTAATTAATCTAATTGATAGTAAAATTGATTTATGAGAATCTCATCATGCATAATAAGAGTGTGATGAGTACTCTTATGTATTGACTTTGAATTAACTATGGATAAGTTAACAGTTAAGATGTACTAACTAGAGAGAGTAAGTATAATTAGAGGGATTTGGGTAAGGAAGAAAACACACACATCCTTTCTAAAACTAATTGAATCTTACTAATCCATTAAAGAGATTAGAGTAAGAGTTAACACACACATCCTTCCTAAAGCTAATTAATTATTACTAATCCATTAAAGATTAAAGTAAGAGATAACACACACACGTCCTTTCTAAAGCTAATTGAATCTTTCTAATCCATTAGAGATTGGAGTAAGAGCTAATAGACACACATCTTTCTTAAAGCTAATTGAATGCTTGCAAAGACATGAAAACTAAGAAAACAAATAATCTCGACACACACAAATTGACCCATGTGAACCTCTTGCAAAGTACCACATGACTTTTGAAACGCAAGCATTGCCCTTGTGCCATTTGGAGGAAGATACTCACTTTGAATTCTTGGTAGTTCAAGAGATGGCATGGATCAAGATACACATGCTCCCTACACTCAAGGTTTCATGCTTGTTGTTTTTGAAGTTTAGGGATTGCATTTGCACATTGAAAGATATCACTGACTTTTATGTGCTTTCAAAAACTTGTCACAAACAGTCTACAGACTACTATAAAAAACACAAAAACTGACTTTTATCTGCTTTCAAAAACTTGTCACAAATAGCCTTCAGACTACTATAATGAACAAAAAAATTGACTTTTTATGTGCTTTCAAAAACTTTTCACAAACAGTCTACAGACTACTATAATGAAAGATATCACTGACTTTTATGTTCTTTGAAAAACTTGTCACATTTGTCACAAATAGTCTACAGACTACTACAATGAACACAAAAGGTGTGTCAAAAACCTTCTTCACTTATAGAAGTACAATGCATAATGGTGTACATACTTCGTAAAGAAAAAAAAAATGAAGAAGTAGCCTACACATGCTATCCACACTTTGAGGTTTTGAGTAGCCGGCATGGTTGGACGCGAAGAAGTGGGCAGGGATTGCATGAGAGACACAAGATAATCTTGACAGATTTCAGCAACAGAGAGATGGAGCCAGAGCACGTTTGGAGTCTGCTGGAGCAGCACATCTTGAGAGTGGAGGCTACAACACACTTTAACTAAAGTTTGTAAGTACTATACATATGCTTTAAATTGTTGAAAATATGTATGTTATTTGAAGATTTATATCATGATTAAACCATAACGTTGCAAGAAGTTTTTGTGAAGCGCCTTCCGACATGCCGAGAGGAGAACTATGGGTACCAACATGGACTTGTGGCCCTTTTGACCCATCTATAGAAGGAGGGAGAGGACGTCGATTGGGAGGCATGTTACCATGAGGGTCGTCTTGATACAGTCTCACGGTCAATTAGGTTATGGTTATGGTTTTGCAATTATGGTATGGCACGGAGTTTATGGCTATGGTATGACACAGAGGTTTTGGTCATAATTTGGCAATCAAGTTATGGTTATGGTTTTGCAATGGTGATATGTCAATCATGGTATGGTTAGGGTTTGGCAGTCAAGTTATGGTTATGGTTTTACAATGATGGTATGGAAATCATGTGATGGTTATGGTTTGGAAATCAAATTATGGTTATGGTTATGGTTTTGCAATGATGGTATGGCTATTATGGTTATGGTATGACAAGCAAGTTATGCTAATGGTTATGGTATGGAAAGTGGGTTATAAAATCTTTATGCCATCGTGCTAGACGTTTGATTTTGATTAAGCTTTTGATTTTGTGGTTTTGTTCTTCGTACAATTTTTGCTAATGTGTATACAGTTGCTCTTTAGCGTCAACTTGTAGGTGGAGTGCGGTTGCTTGTGCACTCTTCCTTTGGATAGAGAGGGATGTTTTCTTTTGCTGCAGTATATGCAGCATCAGCTCCCAGCCTTCTCTACCCAAAAAAAATTGCAGGTTTGGTCGTCCGTACAAAATTTGGTATAGGCATTGTAGACACTTTGAAACGGGCATTGAAATATTTAAAATAGATGTCGGCACGTCTAAGAGTGTATGTTCCGATGATTATTTATTAGGCTGTTCTGATGGTGCACATACTAATGCATATACCGAGACATCACGATACCGATGATTGTTTCGATGCTTATAATGCATTTTAGTTTTAAAGCAAACTTTGTCTCGTCGATATCTGCACGAATTTTTGTGCGGTGTGTTGTAGTGATTGTACTTGAAGATAGATTTTGAACTTTTTTAATTTTGTAAATTTGTTATAAAAGAGGAGCTTTTTTCTGGCTTTTGAAAAACAACTTCCCACCCCTAAAAGTTTAACACCCACACATGCTTCCATCATGATGTGGCAACCCTTGCCATTGCTTCAGAAAGAAAAAGGGAATCATTTGCAAGTACAACCTCTAGCTTCTTTAGATGGATTTGTGGTGTACTCCACATTGGTTGAACTTTAAGGCACACTCACGAGGCATTATTAGATACTAGTAGCATCATTTCTTCTATTAGCTAGCACTTAGTTTTAACATTAGGTTTAAGCACAAATACCACAAACCCCGTTGATCTTTTCTTGGAGATAACAATCAAGTGTATCACTATCACACATCCGCTAATTGCACTTTTCATTTCATAGTACATATTCTTATGATTTTTACGTTCTCCCTCGCAAACGTTTTCCTATCACACATGGGTGTAGCTGGTTTTTCAAATCTAAAAGGCATCTTCACTTTGAAATTAAGCACTTAATTCCTCCAAGAAAACTTCTTGTTCCCTTTATCTCCTATCAAAAAGGCCCAAACTTTGTCCACATCAAACAAACAGATGTCAATGTAGACACACACGCACACGACCTACATAGACACACACGCACACGACCTACATAGACTACTTGGTCACCTTCTTGAATTATTCCAAAAGAAAGAAAAAATGGCACAGATCAACCCTCCTATTTTTGACACTAATATTCTTGTGCAACAAATTCAACACCAGTCAAAATATTGGCCTCACAAAGATCCTTCCCAGATTTCAATGTTAAGATCAACCAGGCCGTATAAGACATGCTGAAAAAAGGAGTTATTATGGGCCCAGCTCTCTCCCCCTCTATCTTCCTCTTCACTACACACTAAGTTTTCCTCATCTCTCTCTCTCTCTCTCTCTCTCTCTCTCTCTCTCTCTCTCTCTCTCTCTCTCTCTCTCTCTCTCTCTCTCTCTCTCTCTCTCTCTCTCTCTCTCTCTCTCTCTCTCTCTCTCGTGCGCACGTGCACATGCATTATGAATTGGTAGCTGTTTGAAGTCTAACAACTGACTAATCATGGTTAATCATTTTGAGCAATTTCCAACTATTTTGGAAGGCACAAAAACTTAGTGGCAATCGCGGCTAGTTCCTACCTCCATTATTAGGGAAAACGACAAAGGTTTACAATCTTCAAAGCTCTTTATTAGCCAAGATTTGATGCGTAGAGAGAGAAGACCGATCACTGATGAATGGACAACAAGCTGAATTGCAAGGCCACATGACCAAGTCCTATGGCTACTATCTAATAGCTTTTGGAGAGCTATCAAAATATAATAGCTAGAAGTAGATTCCCAATAGATATCATATACCTATCTTTAGACAATGTGCTTCATTCATAGGGATCAAGTAAGCTATTAGTTTTGTGCCAGTAGGACTCGGCAAGGCCATGAGCCAGGACGGACATGCAGTCAAGGGGGTCTCTATGTTTAGCAGGCCAAGGGCCTTTATAGAGCATGGCTGGGTTGAGATTAGCATGATCTAGTTCCATCTGTTCTCACATTGGTATCAAAGCTCAGGGGAGAAGGAGAGGCATGGAGGAGAGAGCAAGGGTCGGCATGGTTTCTCTCGGATCTCTTTCTCTCATGCATATCAATTCTCCTTTTTCCTCTCACCATTTAAGTAGCATAGCATTGGAGATGGAGGTGCTACATGTGGAGGGGTTGCATGTTGCTCGTGGAAGCTTTGCATGTTGCTTCGATTTTGCATGGCGCTAGGATGCCACAAGGTGGGAAAGGCCCCTTGGAAAGCTCGAGATGCAGGGCTGTGGGAGCGATCGCCTGCACACAAAGGGGACAAGAGGTGGACCTGCACCAAATTTGTTGTGCTTGGTGTTGTTGGGTTTGTAGGAGGGAGAGGAGCAAGATTCATCTCTGTTTCCTTGGCCCTCGAGGTCCGCATCATCCCCCCCCCTGCTGTTTTCGACTCGGCACAGATCGCCATGGACATCTGGAGGGTAAGGTAAATTTTTCTCTTTTTCTTTTATTCTTGCTCTTTCACAAGGTGGGAGCCCAAGGAGTGCATTTTATTTGCGAGCTTCTAATTTTGTGCTTTTATAATTGTTTGACTTTTTTCGAGATTTTTGCCATTAATTAGGTGAGAAATAGTATCCCAATGTGTTATAATAGCTCCATCTCACCTTTTCCACATCTTGCAATTCAATTAGAGTCTTTAGATTATCCAGACCTTTTGTAACATCACAATACCTAGCACCAAAACATTATCTCTAAGGAAAAAAACATAGCTTACAATTTAACCTCATAATTATGAAAATTATTTGAATACAAATGTGAAGGTGGATAGTGTGCGTAATCATCATAAAGCTGGGTCTACCTTACATGATTGTCCCAAAATGAACAAAATATACTGGAAAACGAGGTAGATTGGTTGATTGTCATGTGTCATTCGGATTGAAGTCCAACAATCTGCATATTAATACAATACATGTGATTACATGCAAGAAAAGTCATAAGCTCATAGTCTCAACTCCCTCCAAAGTTTTTTTAGCATCCTTATAAATTCTATGCCTCCCCATGTTACACCTTGTTTTTCTTCCACCATCCATTTCACTCGGAGTGGAAGTATTTAAAGGTTCTGACTTTTAGTGTAGTATTAGATCTAAACTCATGAAAGCTATCTTGTAAAAGAGTAGCTTGATCCTCCTATATGTGACATGTATCTCCTTTGTAATGGACCAATGATCAAGTGACATGGATGACTTCTTTATAATGGATCTGGGTGTGCACATCATGATTGTAGAGCCACAACTAGTGTGCAACTATCTTGTCTTTATACACCAAAATAATGGAGCAACCAATACAACATAGAAACTTTGCAAGAAGTTGCAAATTTTCCTACTTTATGACTTTTTATTCCCTAAAAATAGGGATCAAAACTAAATTTAAACTTCACATAAGGGTAGGGATAACTCCAAAGAATGTTACACACATGCTGCAATTATATTTCTCTAATTCAATTGCAAACCAAAGGCCAATTGTCCAATCTCCACATTTCTCCATTCTTGACAAAGCACCTAGAAGTGCTGACCAATCTAGAGGATACTTACATGATGCCATGAGCTTGACTGCTCTCACAACTTAGTTAAAATGCATTGACCGCATAAAAAGGTCAACCATGCAAGTGTAGTGCTCTTTGTCTAATATAATGTCAGTTTTTCCCATCATGCTATCAAAAAACTTTGCCTCTCATCAAGTAGCCCTTAGTATCTACATGCATTCAACACACTAAGAAAAGTGTTCACGGTTCGGAAGGTGCCCTACTATTGCATCCAACAAAAAAAATTGATGGCTTCCTTGGCAATCCCTTTTTGGGTATATCCACCTATAAGAGAACTCCAAGAGACTTTGTCTAGCAAAAAACCCTCACTTTGCATCTGATTAGAACAATCAAGAGCTTTCTTATGACATTTATGTTGGGTAAAACCTGCACTCCACGCATTCCAAGAGACAACAATTTGCACAGAAAGGTCATCGAGAAATTTTTTTCTTACATAAGGAGACCACATTTGGTATACATATCGACCAAAACATTAATAAGAACAACATGTTTCTCAAATAGCCTCTGAGCAATCTCATTGTGGATTATTTTACCCACATGAAGGTCTTGCATATAGCCACAAGCTTTCAAGGTGCAAGATTAGTTTTTTGAGAAAGGAGCCCAAATCTTTCTTTCCACATCTAGGTTGATCATATCTTTCAATTAGTGTGTTGAACCCTCTCCTATATGTCATCTCTTATAACCACCATGTAGGTTATACAAGAGACACACACATCAAGGACTTTTTGTGCCTCATGATGACAACACATTAGGCATACATATCGAAGAAAGCATGGCCGAGAATGAAATCTTTCTCCAATAGCCCCTAGAAAGTAGGCCACAAACATTAAGGTGTAAGCGTATGTGACTGCATCTAGAGAGAGACCTTCCTTTGCATCCAATGAGCAACAACATTGCACAACTAACATTCTTCTTGTACAATCCCTCAAGGGGCTAGCAAGCATTGGAGATTGCACTCGTTTAACACAGCCTAGAGCTTCCCTGCCCCACAACCATGTTGGGCATGTCCAACCATCTTTCACAGAAGGCTCAAAGAAATAGTCGTTTAGAAGCTTAAATTCCCATCTGTCAGGTATATCTCTATTAGATATATCTGAATAAAGCCTCCATAAATCCTCCTAAGGAGCATCATATTTAGAGACTTCTAATCTCCAATTAGAGATAAATTGCAATTTTCCTCTCTAGCTCTTCAAATGTTGATGCCATCAAATATGAGCGTTTCTTTCAAATCACCCTCATGTTGATGTCAGACTCTGGCAGGTAGGCGACGACCCAGAATTACAATACATGATGAGGAGGGTGGCATCATAGGAGCCTCCTTTCATGAAGAAGTTGTTATCCATTGCAAAAGCTGCTGCTGCCAATGATCCTGGATGTATGTATCATTCGTCGCCAAAACCTAGCCATGGAGCCGCTTAGCACAACTTTTGCATCCTGCGCAGAGACCTTCATCACAAATGTTCTTGCATCGATCTTGATGAAGGATCAGTTGCTGCATTATGACTCATGAGGATCTCGATCCTTCGTCTCTTCACGATAATCTGAGCATCAGTAGTACAACTCAATTATTAGTTGATCATGATATTGGAGTTCTTACTGATGCGGACCTAAATATAATTTTTGCAAATTTGTAGGGGTTACAGGATGATATTCAGTAGCTGCCTCGTATATATAATATAGGACCATGCTGCATCAATACAGACCATGCATGAGCAGAACCTTGATTGGCTTCAAGTTAGTGATGATCTAGCGGGATTAATGTACTATCCAGATTTTGACTTTTAACGTGCTCAATAGTATGCAAATGCTAATCGTCTGCATTGGTCATACAATTATCATCATCAGTTCCATCATCTTGGAAGCATTGTCAAATCATTGAAGGAGCAGGAGCAGGCTCATCAGCATGGCGGTGTTAAGAGCGCGCTTTCATTCCCAGCCGCAACGCTTGTCGTAGGCACTCGTGGTGCTAGTTGTACTCAACCCATTGGGTGGCTGCGATATGGATGTGCAGTTTCCAGCCTCATTCAAGTCCTCTACTACTCATGCCAAAATCCAAAATAAATTTCAGATCTGTTTTGAGTAGCTTTACCTCGCTTTATAAGCTAATGGGGCCTTTTGCTACGCCATCAAGTATCCTTTGACAATATCCTAATTTAATCCAAATCAGAGGAAGAGAACGAAGGAAATGTTAGGAAAGTTTTAGAGCTTTTACACCAAAATAAGCTGTATGCAAAGAAAAGTAAATGTATCTTATTCACCCCTAAGGTCTATTACTTAGGGTTTATCATTTCACCTCAAGGAGTCTCTGTTGACCCTGACAAAGTCAAAAATATTGTGGAATGGCCTCAACCCACTTCACAAACCAAAGTCAGAGGGTTCTTAGGTATCATAGGGTGGTACAGGATCTTTATATAGGACAATGCTCTTAAAGTTGCACCACTAATGGACTTACTAAAGAAAGGTGCTATGATACTTTGGGAAGAACAACATGAAGCTTGCTTCAAACAACTTAAGATGTATCTTTCTTCAGAACCTCTTTTAAAACTTGCAGACTTCACCCAAGAATTTGAAGTGATCGCAAGTGCTAGTAACCTTACTTAAGAAGGAAGGCTTGCAGATTACACTTCTCGGAAGCTTAAGATTCATGAATTGAATTATGCTATACATGATTTACGAATTGCTAGAAGTTATTCCCGCTCTCAAGATGTGGAGACATTATCTATTGGGATGCAGATTCCAATCGGTAAGACATCACAAGAGCCTTAAGTGGGTTTCTACCCAACCTAACCTTAACATACTATTGGCAAGGCATGAAGGGCGATGTCCTTCTCTATGTCAAGTAGTGTTTGTCTTATCAAAGGATTAATGCAGAGAGACTAAAGATGCTAGGTAGACTACATCCTTTAGATGTACCCCAAATGAAATGGGAATGTATTAGCATGGACATTATCACCTAGTTTCCTTCAGTTCAAGCTCGCTATGATTCAGATGTACCCCAAATGAAATGGGAATGTATTAGCATGGACATTATCAACTAGTTTCCTTCAGTTCAATCTCGCTATGATTCAATCATGATCATAGTTGACTTGCTTACTAAGATAACTTACTTAATCCCAGACAAGAAAAACTTTATAGCTTCAAATATTGCTCGTCTATTTGTGAAGGAGGTTTTAGAATTCATGGTTTATCCAAGAGGATTGTCAGCGATCATGATGCCAAGTTTACTTCAAAGTTTTGGGTATCGTTGTTTCAAGCTATTGGAACTTAGTTATGTTTTAGTACTGCTTATCATCCTCAAATTGATGGCCAAACTGAAAGAGTTAATCAAGTAATTGAAGACATCCTCAGAGCATATTGTAATAGAGAGCCTCACAAGTGCATAGATGTTCAGGAAGCCCACAAGGCAACCCTGAACCTACATAGTAATCCACTGAGCCCTTCCTGGCATAATAATCCCTCTGCTCACAATGGTCTGCTGCAAAGAATCTACAATAGTCATACATACCCCACCCTGGATGCCTTCAGGTCCAAAAGTAGCTGACCAAAAAGTATCATATCATCCACACAAGAGCTGACCACAACATCTAATGTGGCTCTCACACAGATGGTGCTCCTGAAGCATAAGGAGATCAATCTCTCCTCCAACAAGGCAGCGCTGAAGCTCTTGACGTAGTCAATCCCGCTGATGCTGAAATTGGGCCCACCAAGTCCCTACACGTTCCATGAGACGATCCTCATGTGGAGCGAGAGAGAACAGATGTTGTCCCAACAACTAAATGTGCTATCTTCGTGGCTGGCTTGGATGGGGAGTAATCCACATCCGAGTGTCCGCTAGATAGTCGTGACTGTAATGAGTGCCTGCCCCCAGCCTAAGTAGAGCGAGCCATCCGTAGAGCAACCTCCTCTGTCTAGGATTCCTCATGAATGTGTACATAGCATGGCAAGCACTACCTATTGGCAAAGAAGTAGACCACAATGTGTCTACATCCTGCTCTATCTGGAGGGGTCACCACAGGCCACAAAGTCTGAAGCATGTCTGTAGCTCCTAGTTCTCCCATGTGGTGAGAGAACTCTGGGACCTGTGTGTGTAGCCACCCCAACACTGAGTCGAGATTCCACAAAGTATGGTCCCTGCTACAAAGGAAAAAAGAGAATCCAACCACTGAGTCCAAGGCCTCTATCCCCCTAGCTGCAAGGAATAGAACATGGACCCTGAAGCAGGCTGCCTCATGGTCTAGTGATGGGTTGCCAAGAAAACGAGTGAAGTCGTAGTTGAGAAGTCCCATCGGCGCTGCGAGTCGATGCTTGTCAGACCACAAGGGATAGCTGCAAGAGGAGACGGCTGTACCTGTAGAGGGGGTCGCAAGAAAGGTTGTCCCTCTCTCGCCAAGTGACTCATGGAAAAGGTGTTGCCAAGAGATCTCCTAGAAGCCGGAGATGGCCCTGCCTCGTGGGTTGGCTGTGGAACTGGAGTGGGAGGGTGGGGAGTAGGAGCAGGGGTAAGAGGTGGAGAGGAGGGGCGGGGGGGAGCGGCAGAGGAAGAGGAGCGGGGGGAGGAGGCAGCGAGAGCAGGAGGCGGGGGGAGGATGATGAGGAGGGGGAGAACTCTAGGGGAGGAGGGGTTGTTGAGGGTGAAGCTGAGGTGGGGGCTGAAGTAGGGACCTCATCTTGCTCAAGAGGACCAAAAAGTTTCCCCGTGGTAACCCACTATTCCCGGGCAGACGCCTGAGGACCATGCCTAAGGACCACGCCTGAGTGCGAGGCTGTCTCTGTGGCCCCTATCGTCATCAACCACGGACCTGCTACCATCCCTCCTCCGTTGGAGCCCCAGGCTCGGAGGGAGGCTCTGCATGTGTGAATTGTGTCTCAGCCTGTGGGGTTGCTGGTCTCCTCCATGGAAAGGCCTTTGCAAGATGGCCCATCTGTCAACAAATGAAGCACTGGTTTGGGAGACCTTAATACTCCACGCTTTGTTTGAACCAACCCCCACTCACCCGAGGCAAAATAATGACCTTCAAGAGCATGTGGGTGTCCCTAACCAGAACGCAAAGTGAGGGAATACCGGCCACCTTGGCAACTACTGAGGCTATCGTGCGCGGTATCTCCAAGACAATCCCAATCAGTGAGCCTATCCTGGACAAAAGTGGTCAGTACTCCCTCTGCAAACCAAGAAAGCAGACGGAGATGGGGATGTCTCCCTCCTCTACTAGAAAATCCGAAGCAAGGTCAAAACCATGTCTCCATTGTCAAAAGTAGGCTCGAGCTGCCCGGATGGTCAACGGACTCATGGCGATGACCTTGGATGCCATCTCAAAGGTCTCAAACTCGATTTGGTAGTAGCCTCGTCTGAGAATATATACATCCAAGATCTTGCCCACCTTTGCAAGTAGGCGGTCCTAGAGAAGGTCATGCAGCTCTCCTCTGTTGGGTCGGGTACCGAGAACCTTGCAGATGACAGAAGTTGCCTGCAAGCACTCTACCTCTGTGGCTAGGCTCGCTTGCTCTGTCACTGAGAGAGCAACTCGAATGGTGGCCTTAGCGGGGTTGGGCGAGGGGGATTCGGAAGAGTCCCTCTATGGAGGAGCTGGAGCCTACATCTGTGTCTACTACTATTGATAGCCGTTTTTCGGCTCTTTGTAATTGCCACAGTGAGTTACCTCACCCTACCAAAATCACCCAAACACTGCGGCTATCCCTACCATTTCACTGTACATAGGCGTGCGTGAGTCACGGGACTTTTCCCATATCTTCTTAAAAAACCCTCAATTAGCTAGTCATTGGGCTAGTTGAGCCAAAAAAATAAAAAATAAATAAAAAATAAAGGTATATTATGGCCCATGCATATGTAAATATTTCTTTGTATATAGGGCCTAAAAAAAAGATTTTTTCATAATTATTTTGGTATTTATTTAAATATTTCTACCTAGGTGTGTGTTATTTATGCTCTGTACATTGCCTCACCATTACCACAATTTTTTCTTACCATTTTTCATACTCTTTATTCCATATAGAAATATTTTCATATAAGCTTCTCTTATATTTGGTGTAACTCCACCCCAACAAAAATCCAAAAAAACTAGTTTTATTTATGTGTATATTTTTTCACTATTGTGATTTTTCCCTTCCTACATCTATTTTTTTTTTCTAAAAAATTAGAACACCAAAAATATTTATCTTTTTATGGTAGCCTCATAATGAGAGAGATTTCTTTTGACCCCTTTATATTTTTTCCACTTATATTATTTATATTTGACATGTACATATTTTTTAGACCCCTCAATATTTGATTTTCTTAGTTGTACTATTCACTTATCATAATCTCAACAATATCTTCAATTATAGACCTACCAAATAAGGTCAAGGGTAGGTGGCATGCATACATGCACTATGGAGGGCTCACTCTTGGAGGTATTCAAAAGAATCATCCAAAGAAGGACCCCACAAGGACCTTGTGCAGTGGAAAAAAACGGTCGGTTTTGCTGAATTTTTAAAGTTCACTTGCTCTCCGAATTTGAAAAGGTGATACAAACAAAAGTTGTAGCTCGTGGGCTGAACTTTTGCCTCAAATTTTTTCATATTTTTTTGAGCTACGAGCTGTGAGCTATGATTTTATTCGTGGACCCCAGTTTTCCCATGCTATGCAGCCACACTCTCTCTTCCACTTTATCATTTTCCTCTTTCACACACACTTCTCCACTCATCATCCCCACCTCTCTCACCACTCCTCTCTGCACCCTACTCACCTTCTCCTCAACCTTGAAGAATAAGAGAAACCATGGTGAACTCATACCTCCCACACACAACTCCATTCAAAATTGACCACCTAGTCTCATTTTTCCTCCTCCAAATTACCCATATCTATCAAAAAAACCACAAAATTCAGCCTCTTCTCTTAAAAGACAACATCATGGTGGTTGATTACTCAGCCTCAATTACCTTGTCTCTCAAGGAAGGTCAAGAGTGGAGAAAAAATGTATTGTCAAAGCTAGTGGACCGTCAACAAGCGTCAAAATCGGCCCTACTCAAGACACTTGGAGCATCAACCTTGTAAGAAATCCACCTTTTCTTACCTCTTAAGAGTTTTTCTTCCTTATTTGTATCCTACATGGATACTCCCATTGTAAATATCCAATTCCATTTGTAAATTAATACTAACTCTACTAACACTAACCCACTATGAAAAGTCCTATCACCTCCATTTCTCTCCTCTCTCTTTCCCCACCAACTTCTTGATAATTCCAAGCAAAAGAAATTAGATAAATTGCTGAAAATCTAACCCAACCATGGTTAGAGGAGTAAACCTAGCCTTCAAAATTGCTATAAAAGGAGGGTGTAGCTAGCACAAAAGGGGGGAGCCATAAGCAAGAGCACTATGCTATAGCTGGAGAAGCCAAGCTCAACCTCTCTAGAAGGAGCTCTTGAGATGAAGCTCATTGTCTTATGCATGTGCATGTGTTGTAATAGGGGATTATCAAGGGAACTCTATGCCATTGTAAGAGAGAGATTGATCATTCAATTGAGAGTACGAAATCTATCATTTCTCCTACTAGTGTAAGCCCAACATTTGTTGAATCAAGGAGGGTGGATTTGGACTAAGCTTGGATACTTTGTCTCCCTTCCAACGTGAAGTAATGGACAACAATGATGCGTAAGTGTCTTGGTGTTTTTTGTTAAGTTCTTGATAGCTTGTCTCTGGTGTTGTCATCAATCTAGCCATAAATCCCACATACTGTAAGAGGGCGACAGGGTGGAGAGGACTCCCCTGGCTTTAAGACAGTGATTGGGGTGGCTTTTCTTGTGATGTGTTGTGGTGAAATTTACGCAAGCTATGTTGAACAAATACTAATCTCACTTTGATTTGTCATGACAGATTTGTAAGGAGGTATTAATGCAACAAGCACCCCCTCCCCCTTTCTCTCTCTTTCTTACATATATAATTGTGTTTGCTTGATCATTGCCGATACGTTTCAAAGCAGCCCGAGCACTATCTCTCTCTCTCTCTCTCTCTCTCTCTCTCTCTCTCTCTCTCTCTCTCTCTCTCTCTCTCTTTACACGTCCTAGTTCGCATCCAAAACTAGGTGGTGCCCCAAATTTGTGTAGGGTTAGGTTGCGGGTTTGTGTGTGTGTTTGTTTTTTTTTCCCAACCCCAACCCAATTGAGCAGCACGGGAGCCTTGAAGGGTGTCTAGAGGTTGCTCTTCTTGTTGCCCGCCCCGGACCGCCTCAAATTGGTGCCCGCACTGAGGACGGCTTGTGTATTTTTGTGAAGAATCAACCTTTAGCATAGTCAAGTAGTTTGCATGAATCACGAAAATTTGTATGATCCCTTCATTCCCATTGCAAGGCAAAAGGTACACATAATTGTTAGTACTAAGTTGTAATTTCAACGTGTCATTCGTAGAATTTTAGGTCCTCTTAGGTTGGCCGAGATAAACGCTTCAGTAAATCCTTTTATTTTGCCTCTTATTAGGTACGACCTTAGTTTGGACGTCTATATTTTTGTTTTGTTTTAAGCATTAGGTCATGCATAGACCATGGATAATGGCCCAGGAATAGAGGTTTTCCCCTTCCATTTCACTCCACACAGTAGAATAAACATTGCAATTAGTAGGAAAATCCATTTTCAACATCGTATGGTGCCCAAAGAGTAGGAGAAATTCTCGCATCACCAAACCCTGTCATCCTACCTCTTATTGATTATCATAGGTCGTTTGATGTGAATATCTTTATTTTGTTGTAGAATAGATTGCAAGCTAGAAAACATTATTGTGTAAATCTTTTTAAGAAAGAAAAACAAAAACGGGTGTCACTTTGAAATCAATTCAATGGAAAGCCAACGCCAAATGTCTGGGTATCCTCTTTTCTTTGGAGAGCCTGGAGAGGATGCAGAATTATTTTTAGCGAATTTCAAGATGTCTTGCCGTATCAAGAGGATAATAACTGATCAAGAACGTGTAGAAATGTTTGAGGTGGTCCTTAGGAAAGATGCTAGCACTTGATTTGACTCTTTGCCTGAGGAAGTTAAGGGGAATCACACAGAAGTTTTGAATCGTTTCAAGAAATACTTCTTTGATCCCCAAAACACTCAAAAATTATGGCAAGACATTGTTTCTCATAAGCAAAAAGACTTAGATGACTACTACTTGTACAAGCAAGAGTTTCTACGTCTTTGGGCTCTATGGATACGAAATGTTGCTAACCCTGGTGATGGTGCAGAATTTCTAAAGAAGGAGAGGTTCATAGCCGGACTCTTTCCTGACCTTAAGGTAAAAGTTGAGGCGGGTGCACCTGCTACCTTTGATGCAGCTGAAACTAGGGCTGCTGAGAAATATAGGAAACTCAAGTGCTTAAGGGGAGAGGTTCCAATAGAAGGTCTTAGACCCAAAGGTAAGTCACAAGCATCAACATCGAGGGAGCTTCCTGAGGTAACGGCGGAAGTAATTGAGAAATTAAACGAATCTTTAAGCAGCCTGTCAATTCACCTTGCACAAGCTGTAGGTCCAAAGGGACAAGCAAAGAAGTCAGAAGAGAGAGAGCCACGAACTAGGAGAGTCTTGCAATGTTGGAATTGCGGAGAGTCTGGACATGGGATGTATAATTGTCCTTGGCCCCGTGGAGAGCCAGGGAGACCTAACTTGAATTACCCAGTGATGAATGCAGGAGAAGGAGCTGGTCAACAACCAAGGCTTCTACAAAGGCCAAATGGACCAAGACCACCTCCACAAGGGGTAGAAGGAGTTCCACCTTTGCCAGATCCAAATGTGCATGTGGTAGAGGTGACAAATTCAAATGAGGTTGACATGGAAGCCAATGGCATTAAGCGTGGCCGAGGAAAAGGTAAAGAGAAAGAGGGTGTCTCATCACAGAGTGACCATGGACAAGGCAAGAAGGCAAAGGAGACCAAGGAAGCTAAGAGGACTCGACGTCGTATCAATCTCCAAGACTTCCCTCTTGGACATGGTATGGCTCCATACAACCTGTTGGAAGACATGCGAGGTAAGGGTCCTGATATCTCATGGCCTCAGTTTCTTGCATTATGCCCACAAGTTAGGAGGGATTTAACAAAGGCAGTTAGCACTAGGAGAAAGGTAAAAGAGAGTTTTCCTGTTGTAAAAATTGCACATGCTGAAATGAACGAGGATATTACACCTGTTCTAGATTGTTACATAAAAGGAAGATTGGTCAGGAAAGGTCTAGTGGATGGGGCTGCACAAATTTGCATCATGACAGAAGGGCTCATGCAAAGACTAGGCATGCACATCCATGAGACACCTGAAATCAAAGTGAAAATGGCAAACAATAGCAAAGCTAGGTGCGTAGGCATTTGTAAAAATGTTTTTGTGGAGGCCTTTGGCATTAAGAAGGCAGTGGATTTTTATGTTATGTCGACCAAGGGAAGTGGTTATCCATTTATCCTAGGAAGACCATGGCTAATGAAAATGCGAGCTTTGCAGGATTGGGAGAGTGGGAAATTAATTTGCAGGAATGACAATCATAAGAAGGTTGTCTTTGACATGAAGGAGCAACGCCAAGAGGAGCTCCATGAAGAATCATCTCAAAGTGAGACGGAAGAAGGTTGGACCGATAGCACTTCAGAAGAAGAAAGTAGCAGCAGCATTACTGAAGAGGAGTCTTCCATTGAATTCATGGGGGTAAGGTTTGAGCCAAACAACCAGGAGACCTCTTCTCGAGGTTTGGAAGAGGTAGGTTCCCAAGAGAACCAAAAGGTGGAAGATGAAGGAATGTTAGAAGGTATGTTGTCTACAACACTTACAAAGGATGAAAGAGAGGAGTTCAAATGTGTGCTAAGGAAATTTTCAAGGCTTTTTGCTAAAGACTACACCGATGTGCGTGGAGTAGATGTTGTTCAACACAAGATTGAGTTGAAGCCAAAGGCCACACCTAAAGCTCAGAAGCTACGAAGGCTAGGAGTTATAAAGGAACAGGCTCTACTCAAGGAGGTAAGAAAGCTTCTAGCAGCAGGTTTCATTTATCCAGTGGAGAATTCAGAGTGGGTCTCTCCCGTTGTTGTCACTCCCAAGAAAAACGGAAAGTGGAGGGTGTGTGTGGATTACCGTCCACTCAATGAGGCAACAAAAAGAGATCACTTTCCCCTCCCATTTCAGGATGAGATACTAAATGAGGTAGCTGGTCATGAGAAGTACACTGTGTGTGATGGCTACTCAGGATACTTTCAAATAGGTATCGCATTGGAAGATCAATTGAAAACAACCTTTATCACTCCTTGGGGTTGTTATGCTTTTAGAGTCATGCCATTTGGTCTGACAAATGCTCCTGCAACATTCCAACGTTTCATGAACATGGTGTTTCAAGCATTCTTTGGAAAGTCAATAAGGGTGTTCATTGATGATTTCTGCATTTATAGCTCAAAATCATTGCATCTACAAAGGGTAGAAGAAGGTTTAAAGAAGCTCTACGACATGGGAGGTCAACTCAACCCCGACAAGTGCCACATAGGTGAGGATGAAGTGATCTTGCTCGGTCACAAGGTTTCCTATAAAGGCATTGAGGTGGATCCTTCAAAGGCAAAGGCTCTTATTGAGCTCCCATCACCGAAGAGTCTTAAGGAGGTCATCTCTTTCATTCAGAAGGTGAAGTATATGTCACGCTTCATTCACTTAGCCTCGGAGTTGCTTCATCCTTTGCAAAAGTTGACACAACAAGTAGAATTTGCATGGTCTGATGAGCTTGAAGAGTATTTTTGTAACATTAAAGTCATTTTGTCAGAGCTACCAACACTCATGCCTCCTTGTTGGGAGTACACATTCTTTGTTAGCTCTAGTGTTGGAAGGGAAACAATTGGTGCTGTGTTGCTACAACAAGATCCCCACAGTACAAGGATGCGACCCATCTACTTTGCTAGTAGGGTCATGAATGATTTGGAGAGAGACTACACAGAAGCAGAACTCATGATGCTTTCTCTCATGTTTGCGGTGAGAAAGTTTAGATCCTACCTGCTACCAAAACCTTTTGTAATTCTCATTGCAGAGAATTTGTTCCCTTGGGTGTCATCTCAAATGAATCTTAGTACTAGGATCTCAAAGTGGATTATGGAGTTGCAAGAGTTTCAATACTCTTTCAAGGTAGAAGATAGTGTGCGTGCACAATTGGCAGGGATTCTCACTTATAGGGTGCATGAAAAGGAGATTAAGGTGCCTGAAGTAAAGACCCTACCATTACCACCACCAAAAAGTATTCCTAATGCTTTTACCTTGTTCTTTGATGGAGCTTTTCGTCGAGCCACAGGAAAAGCAGGGGGAGGGCTAGTGTTGCTCAATCCAAGTGGAGAGGTGGTCATGAAAGAGAAGTTCAATCTACCAGGTTCAACTAGCAACAATAAAGCAGAATATGACACACTACTTCATGGTTTAAAAATATGCATTGGCCATGGTATACAACATCTCATGGTAAAAGGGGATGCACTTCTCATTGTGAAGCAGATTTTAGGCATATGGGCATGCAAAAATGAAAGACTAAGGGCCAAAGTTCATACCATCCGTAGGCTATTTAATCAATTTGAGGAGGTGCAATTATATCATATTCCTAGGAAACAAAATGAAGATGCTGATTTACTTGCACAACAAGCCGTTGCATGTGTAAAGAAAGAAGTGCAGGTCATCATGGTGGCGGCTGCTGTGAAGCAACCGAGGTACCAGGGATTGGGGTCATTGGCTCCCATCATTGGCTACATTTTGGAGGGTGAGTTTCCACCAGACTTCACAAAAGCTCAGAAGAGGAGACTCATGAAGAAGGCAAGCGCATATCTCTTCCTAGAAGGCTCCCTCTATCAAAGAGGGAAGGATCAAGTGTGCAGAAGAGTACCAACTATCGAGGAAATTCCAGCCATTCTAAAAGTTTTGCATGAAGAGGCATGTGGTGGTCATTTTGCCCAAGAATCAACTGTGAAGAAGATTTTGCTTGCGGGGTATGTTTGGCCAAGCTTGCATGTGGATGTTCAACATTGGTGTAAAAGCTGTCACAATTGTCAGATAAATGGAAATAGAAGATTGGTGCATAGCCCGAGGCAAATAGTGCTTGCAAATGGACCCTTTGAAAAGTGGGGCATTGATGCTATGGGTCCTCTGCCTAGGACAAAAAATGGTAAACTCTACATTCTAGTGGCTGTAGACTATATGACTAGGTGGGTGGAAGCACAGAGTGTGGCAAAGGTAAATGAGAAGACAGTGAGCAAATTCGTCTACACTCACATTTGTTGTAGATTTGGCACACCTTTGGAGATTGTTTCTGATAATGGTCCAGGGTTTAGAAAGGGATTGCTCACAGAAGTCTGTGAAGAACTTCACATTCTACATCGTCACAGTACACCATACCACCCACAGTCAAATGGTTTGGTGGAGAAGGCTAATGGTGTCATTGCAGGAATCATTAGAAAGATGGTGCAAAACAAAACAAAATTATGGGATGACTTCTTGGATGGTGCCTTGTGGGCATATCGAACCACATATAGGGAAGCCACGGAGTTCACACCATTTCACTTGGTCTATGGTCAAGAGCCCTTATAACCAATTGAGCTAAACATTCCAACAATGCGACTTCATGGCAAATCAGCACAAGATGATCAAGAAGCATGGATGGATCGACTTCTTACCTTAGCTGAGCTTGAGTGGAAAAGAGAAGCAGCATACGAGTGCTATAAGAGGAAAGACACACAGACAAAGGAGAAGCTTGACAAGAAACTGAAGGACAAAGGCATCAATGAAGGAGATCTTGTGCTAAGGTATGACAATCGACTCGATAATCGTTTTGATGCCAAATTTGAAACAAGATGGCAAGGGCCATACATAGTCAAGAAGGCTTTCAATTCAAGTTACTATCAGCTTATGGACTTGAATGGTAAAGAGCACTCCAGGAAAGTAAACGGGTATCGCTTGAAGCCCTATTTGAGTCGCCTTCTACCAAAGGATCTACCAAAGATCTATCAAAAGGCCACTGTCTCATGTAAGTATTGTTACATGAAGCATGAGTGTAACTCTAGCCAAAATTCTGAGGGGCCAAACAATAAAAATCTCGTCAAGGACTCTGAAGCACTCTCTTTGGAAAAGATGCTCTATGATGGTACATGAATATACCATCATCCAGGGGGAGGGCTAATGATAGCCGTTTTTCGGCTCTTTGTAATTGCCACAGTGAGTTACCTCACCCTACCAAAATCACCCAGACACTGCGGCTATCCCTACCATTTCACTGTACATAGGTGTGCGTGAGTCACGGGACTTTTCCCATATCTTCTTAAAAAACCCTCAATTAGCTAGTCATTGGGCTAGTTGAGCCAAAAAAATAAAAAATAAATAAAAAATAAAGGTATATTATGGCCCATGCATATGTAAATATTTCTTTGTATATAGGGCCTAAATAAAATATTTTTTCATAATTATTTTGGTATTTATTTAAATATTTCTACTTAGGTGTGTGTTATTTATGCTATGTACATTGCCTCACCATTACCATAATTTTTTCTTACCATTTTTCATACTCTTTATTCCATATAGAAATATTTTCATGTAAGCTTCTCTTATATTTGGTGTAACTCCACCCCAACAAAAATCCAAAAAAACTAGTTTTATTTATGTGTATATTTTTTCACTATTGTGATTTTTCCCTTCCTACATCTATTTTTTTTTTCTAAAAAATTAGAACACCAAAAATATTTATCTTTTTATGGTAGCCTCATAATGAGAGAGATTTCTTTTGACCCCTTTATATTTTTTCCACTTATATTATTTATATTTGACATGTACATATTTTTTAGACCCCTCAATATTTGATTTTCTTAGTTGTACTATTCACTTATCATAATCTCAACAATATCTTCAATTATAGACCTACCAAATAAGGTCAAGGGTAGGTGGCATGCATACATGCACTATGGAGGGCTCACTCTTGGAGGTATTCAAAAGAATCATCCAAAGAAGGACCCCACAAGGACCTTGTGCAGTGAAAAAAAACGGTCGGTTTTGCTGAATTTTTAAAGTTCACTTGCTCTCCGAATTTGAAAAGGTGATACAAACAAAAGTTGTAGCTCGTGGGCTGAACTTTTGCCTCAAGTTTTTTCATATTTTTTGGAGCTACGAGCTGTGAGCTATGATTTTATTAGTGGACCCCAGTTTTCCCATGCTATGCAGCCACACTCTCTCTTCCACTTTATCATTTTCCTCTTTCACACACACTTCTCCACTCATCATCCCCACCTCTCTCACCACTCCTCTCTGCACCCTACTCACCTTCTCCTCAACCTTGAAGAATAAGAGAAACCATGGTGAACTCATACCTCCCACACACAACTCCATTCAAAATTGACCACCTAGTCTCATTTTTCCTCCTCCAAATTACCCATATCTATCAAAAAAAACACAAAATTCAGCCTCTTCTCTTAAAAGACAGCATCATGGTGGTTGATTACTCAGCCTCAATTACCTTGTCTCTCAAGGAAGGTCAAGAGTGGAGAAAAAATGTATCGTCAAAGCTAGTGGACCGTCAACAAGCGTCAAAATCGGCCCTACTCAAGACACTTGGAGCATCAACCTTGTAAGAAATCCACCTTTTCTTACCTCTTAAGAGTTTTTCTTCCTTATTTGTATCCTACATGGATACTCCCATTGTAAATATCCAATTCCATTTGTAAATTAATACTAACTCTACTAACACTAACCCACTATGAAAAGTCCTATCACCTCCATTTCTCTCCTCTCTCTTTCCCCACCAACTTCTTGATAATTCCAAGCAAAAGAAATTAGATAAATTGTTGAAAATCTAACCCAACCATGGTTAGAGGAGTAAACCTAGCCTTCAAAATTGCTATAAAAGGAGGGTGTAGCTAGCACAAAAGGGGGGAGCCATAAGCAAGAGCACTATGCTATAGCTGGAGAAGCCAAGCTCAACCTCTCTAGAAGGAGCTCTTGAGATGAAGCTCATTGTCTTATGCATGTGCATGTGTTGTAATAGGGGATTAGCAAGGGAACTCTATGCCATTGTAAGAGAGAGATTGATCATTCAATTGAGAGTACGAAATCTATCATTTCTCCTACTAGTGTAAGCCCAACATTTGTTGAATCAAGGAGGGTGGATTTGGACTAAGCTTGGATACTTTGTCTCCCTTCCAACGTGAAGTAATGGACAACAATGATGCGTAAGTGTCTTGGTGTTTTTTGTTAAGTTCTTGATAGCTTGTCTCTGGTGTTGTCATCAATCTAGCCATAAATCCCACATACTGTAAGAGGGCGACAGGGTGGAGAGGACTCCCCTGGCTTTAAGACAGTGATTGGGGTGGCTTTTCTTGTGATGTGTTGTGGTGAAATTTACGCAAGCTATGTTGAACAAATACTAATCTCACTTTGATTTGTCATGACAGATTTGTAAGGAGGTATTAATGCAACAAGCACCCCCTCCCCCTTTCTCTCTCTTTCTTACATATATAATTGTGTTTGCTTGATCATTGCCGATACGTTTCAAAGCAGCCCGAGCACTATCTCTCTCTCTCTCTCTCTCTCTCTCTCTCTCTCTCTCTCTCTCTCTCTCTCTCTCTCTCTCTCTCTCTCTCCCTCTCTCTCTCTCTCTCTCTCTCTCTCTCTCTCTCTTTACACATCCTAGTTCGCATCCAAAACTAGGTGGTGCCCCAAATTTGTGTAGGGTTAGGTTGCGGGTTTGTGTGTGTGTTTGTTTTTTTTTCCCAACCCCAACCCAATTGAGCAGCACGGGAGCCTTGAAGGGTGTCTAGAGGTTGCTCTTCTTGTTGCCCGCCCCGGACCGCCTCACTATCTTGCAGAAGCGGATAGAGTGATTTTGCTACAACAGACCTTGACGAGCACTCTCCAAAGAATAGCACTACCAATGCCAGCTGAAGGAAACCTTCGAGAAGAAAGGCAAAGAGAAAAGGAAGCAGGGCAGGAGTGGGAAAGGCCAAGCCCGCCGGGGGGGGGGAGCAATGTGGGCTGACAGGGATGCAGATTGGCTGGGAAGGGACGACGGGCAGGGCGGGGTTGGGTAGCAAAAGGCAGCAGACAGGAGGGACTACGGGCACGACAGCAGCAAGCGAGGTGTGTGGACAGCGCACGGGGCGGGCAGGGGGTTGGTTGTGCAGGGGGCGGGCAGGGCGGGCAACACAGAGGGCAAGTAGGGAGGGCTACTCAAGGAGGTGATGGCGGGGATTCTACGCAAGGGCGGGGGGGTAGACAAAGATGGCAAAAAAGGGGGAGGGAGCATGCGGGTAGCAACAGCGAGCAGACCCTTTTTGCTTCTCAATAAGGATTAGTTAATTTCGGCTCTTCAAACAACTCAAGGAGTATCTTTCTTCAGAATCTCTTTAAAAACTTCCAAACTTCACCAAAGAATTTGATGTGATCACAGATGCTAGTAACCTTGCATTAGGAGGATTCCTTATTGAAGAAGGAAGGCCTGTAGCTTACACTTCTCGGAAGCTTAGGATTCATGAAGTGAATTATGCTACACATGATTTATAATTGCTAGGAGTTATTCATGCTCTCAAGCTATGGAGATATTATCTATTGGGATGCAAATTTCAATTGGTAAGAGATCACAAGATCCTTAAGTGGATTTTTACCGAACCTAACCTTAACATGAGAGAGAGGAGATGGAAACAGCTCATGCACAAAAATGATATTGATATTAAATTTAGACTAGGTAAGGATAATGTTGTGGCAGATTCCCTAAGCCATAAAGCTTTTCTGGGGGCAATCTCCATGGCTAAGAAACCTATTTTAGACAAGGTCTCGATATCAAAGATGAAGATTACCAGATGGTTGCTAATATCCTACATGAAGAGAGGGTATCATCAAATTAGCCTAAACCTCTACATTACTCCTTGGAAGATGGGCAAATTTACTATAGGAATCAACTCTCCATACCTAAGGATTCTTCCTAAGGACTGCTATCCTATATGAAGCACATGATGGCCCAAATTCAAGACATCCAGGTTATGCCAAAACCCTCAATGCAGTTTGCAAAAGTTATTATTGGCAAGGTATGAAGGCTGATGTCCTTCACTATGTCGTCTTGTCAAAGGATTAATGGGGAGACACTAAAGATGCCAGGTAAACTACATCCTTTAGATATACCCCAAATGAAATGGGAATGTATTAGCATGAACATTATCACCGGGTTTCCTTCAGTTCAAGCTAGCTATGATTCAATCATGGCCATAGGTAACTTGCTTACTAAGGTGGCTCACTTAATCCCAATCAAGATGACCTTTACAGCTTTAGATATTTCTCATCAGTTTGTGAAGGAGGTTTTCAGAATTCATGGTTTATCCAAGAAGATTGTCAACGATTGTGATGCCAAGTTTACTTCAAAGTTTTGGGTATCATTGTTTCAAGCTATTGGAACTCAATTATGTTCTAAAACTTCTTATCATCCTCAAACTGATGGCCAAATTGAAAGAGTTAATCAAGTAATTGAATACATCCTCAGAGCATACTGCAATAGAGAGCCTCGCAAGTGGATTCAATACTTACCCTTGATAGAGTATGCATACAATTCCTGTACTCATAGAAGTATTGGAATGACACCTTTTAATGCTCTTTACGGGAAAGAATGTTGATCACCTCTTAACTTTTCTGACCCCACTATAAGGGTAGAAGCCTCAAAGGAAATTCTTGAAAAACTGGAAGCTCAAACCAAAGCTATTCGAAGGGATATTCAAGCAGCTCAAGATTGACAAAAGAAGTATGGATACTTGAAAAGATCTGATCGGATTTTCAAGGAAGGTGAAAAAGGTTTCTTACAAGTAAATCCCAAAAAGAGAAATCTGTCTCTCAGAAGGTATAAGAACCTTAGCTACCGATATTGTGGAACTTTCAAAATATTCAAGGTTGTAAGTGATAAAGCTTATAAGCTAAAACTTTCTTCCCATCTCAAAGTGCATGATGTATTTCATGTAAGTCTATTAAAACCTTATGTACATAATCCTGACCATGTCCTTGATGATGAGCAATCATTTTATCTGCTCAAGATGTTCTAGAGCTTCAACCTGATACTATGACAATGAGATTTTAAGAATAGATCTATAAGAGAACATCTTATCTTCTGGAAGGATTTCCCTCTAGAAGATGCTACATGGAAAGATTAGACAAGTCTCTTTAGATGAGGCCATCTCAAATTCTAAGTTGGGGAGATTGTAAGGTTTCCACTTTCGAATTCTACACAAGTTCTATTACGCATTTGATTTTTTTAACCATCATTCATTATTTAAGATATTTGAGTTCAGATTATGAACTGTAGGGTGAGAAAACCTAGAATTTAAATTTATGGTAGAAAAGTTTGATATGTTTAGCTATACAAAACACTAACTAACTTATTGCAAGACTTATTCACTTATTGTAGAATTTTCTCTTACTTCTGTAAAGTTATTGTACGACTGTAAAGTCTAATTAAGAATGTAAAGTAATTTATCATTAAATAAAATAATTATAAAATCAAAAGATACACATGGACGGCACATGATGGCACATAGAGTCACTTGGACTCACATAGGAGGGGACAAAGTGGGACGCATAGTCACATGGAAAGGAGAGGTTAGTGTTGACTAATCTTAATGAGGGGGGCTTTGTGTACCACAAAGGGACTAAAAACGTGGGTATGAATTTTAGAAAAAATAGAAAATAAAAATAAAAATTCAAAAGAAATATTTAAAAAGAAAAGTTGAACATTTTTCTTCTTTGCTATAAATAGAGCATCCATACTCACACTTTAGACAATGAGATTACCTCTATAATGCTCCCGAAGTGCTGCCACTTCTCTTAGAGAGAAGGCATCCAGAACCCACTAAGAGAGAAAAAACTCTAGTGGATTCATAAGGTACATATTAATTAAGCATTTAATTAGCTTTAGAAAAGATGTGTGTGTGTTATCTCTTACTCTAATCTCTAATGGATTAGTAAGATTCAATTAGCTCTAGGAAGGATGTGCATGTGTTATCTCTTACTCTAATCTCTAATGGATTAGTAATATTCAATTAGCTTTAGGAAGGATGTGTGTTTTATCTCATATTATATTCTCTTTAATGGATTAGTAAGATTCAATTAGTTTTAGAAACGATGTGTGTGTGTATTGTCCCTTACCCAAATCTCTCTAATTATACCTACTCTCTCTAGTTAGTACATCTTAACTATTAACTTATGCATAGTTAATTCAAAGTCAGTACATAAGAGTACTCATCACACTCTTATTATGCATGATGAAATTTTCGTAAATCAATTTTAGTATCAACTAGATTGATTGGATTTTGAATAATACTAGAAATTAATCTAGTTCAAGTATAGAAACTGAAGTTAGAATTGGATTAAAAATTCCATGTATAAAATTAATGCATTTCTAAACTTTCAATTTCGTAGTTTAAACACTTAATTTCTGATTGATTAAGATTAGGAAAGATTTGGATATATAGAAATTAGGTGTAGTGTAGTAACACTAAGTGCGAATCCGAATTGGCGAGGGTTCAAATTACAGCCTCTCCTTGGAAAATTTTAGTAAAGTAATATTCAAGAAAAATAACAAGGTTACTTATAGGTAAAAACAACGTTAGATTTCAAGGAAATTACTAGGGAAATTGACCAATTTAAAGTTCTAAGTGTATAACCTAAGTGTAGTACAAAAAAATAACCCCAAAACGTGCTCAAACCCAAGGCACTAATGATCACGAAGCTGGTACAAGTAACGGGGGAACTCCTGCGGAATATGCTATGTCTCTAACAATCAGACCAATCGGAGCTATGGTACATGTTAGTATTGCAATTTCAAGTTATGCATCATTGCATATGTAAGACCATAGACATATATTAATAACTTTAGGAAAGGAAAACATGGACTGAAACCAAGGGGCTTAACCCCAAGAAACTCAGCATATGTATGACAAGTAGAAAAGATTGTTTGGTTAAGTTGTTTTCCATAGAAAATAATGTATGTCTATGCGTGAGATGACGTCCAGGATGGCCCAGCTGAATACTGCAGTTATGCTTTTCCATGGTGTGAGGATGACACCCTGTTTGGCACCATTGTTGTTGCGACGGGAGTATGCACAGGTTGGCACAATGAATACTTGTCGAGTGGTATGGTACACTCAAGATCACAAGATTTTTTATCAATACTGTATATACCAATTGGACCTAATGGTGCAAGTAAGGATTCTTAAGTGAACCTAATCCAAAAATTGTTGGTTTAAAAATAGACTACTTCTTGCTTGATTACTATTTGTAATACTGTTTGAGGGGCTATTGAAATGAACGAGTATCATGAATAAGGTAAAGAAACATGTTTGTTTAAACAATGTGTTAGTAACTCGGTATCAAAAGAAGGTTGAGTGCAGTGTGGAAAGTGGGTACATTTCGTGCTAAGGCAATGTATGTTGGTTTTTCTTTCTCAGGATTGGAGACGTATCAAAGGTACTCCGCTCCTCTCGAAAGGAGCAGGAACCTCACAAATGTTGTCCATGACAACATCATAGCTAAAGGCCGAGTTGCATCAAAAATTCAAAAAAAAGGGCAAAGCTCATATAACGCTCCTTCGGTGCTAGGATAAACATAGGCTAGCATGTCATGATAAGTAAGGGGTTGATAGAGTCTTAGGCCCCTCTCAAACTGGGACGGGCAAAGGCCAAGTCCATTAGCCTTGGTCAATCAAGTTTTGAATTAAGGGGTGTACCCACCCAAATGCATCAAATTCTAGCAATGGAGTTCCCCTCTTGCTACGGTTTGGGAGCAGCAGTGGGTACTCCACATTGACTCATAGGTAAACAACTTAAAATTCTCAAAAAAATTCTATGAATATCATCATTTGGTAAGCGGATAGCAAAAACAGAAAAAAAACCCATACCACAGCTATGCAAGGCATGGTAGGGAGAATCATGAGCCTGCATAGAGCACGACTTGTGATCTCAAAGATTCATCATGAGCCTGCATGGAGGTTGATTTGAGACCTCAAATCCTTAAAGATGTCCTTTTACATAAGCTATGTGGCTTGCATGGGAACGCACATGAATTTACCAGGAGGGTTTTGTCGCAAGTCGCGACGGGACGACACATGCTTGGCATGAAGGTACGTTTTGATTGTGCCATTCATGTAAATGTTTTATGCTTTGAGTACGGAATTTTGTTCAACAAGGTCAACATGCGGCAATAATTATTTTTTGTATGTAGCACCATAAGCTTTACCATGGTACCTCAATCATGTTTTAAGAACGGAGCAAGGCTTCAACAAGGAAAATTTGCTTAGCTATAAGGGCAAGTCTGGCATGGCTCGTGACTTGCAAGGAAAACTTATCTGAGCAAGGCTCAATGACATCCCATAGACCTCAAGAGCAAAGTGGGTTTTGATCATGACAATGCGGCAAGGTTGCCTAGCAACAAAGGCAGGTCAAGCACTTCCTATTACTTGAAAATAAAAGGTATACAACAGGGCTGACCAATGATGGAAATACAAGAATCCGGCAAGCATCTTTCTCTCTAAGAGGGCCTGGCTCCTAGGTAGTTGTTTGTCCCCGAATGCAGGCAGACATAAACATGATTGACTCATTGTTGGCTAGGGTGATCTAACGCGTTTTCAGAGGTACTTCACAATGAGCATGTGCAAAGAATTTTTGCATAGGTACGCTTTTTTTTTAAATCTTTAATGGAAATAGTTTAACGCTTTCAATGCAATATGCTATTCGACAAGGTTTCCAAATCACTAGCATTAATTTTCTTTTAACTCTATTGAATATATGAAAATACCCTACAATGCACCGAGCAAGGCTGCATGAATTTAGTTGGCCATTGATTTCAATGGCCAGTATATCCTTAATTTATCCTCTTGTGTTGTCGAGCAAAGGGGAAAAGCAAGGTTTGAAGGAGCATGGCTCCCTACCTATATTTATGCATTGGGAACATGGTTCCTCCAAAGCAATTACAATGTCCAACAATTATAGCTTGTAAGAGTGCAAGAAACATACATACATGAACGCTTGGGATACACATGGACATGCATAGCGATGAGCCGACTCCTATGTCGACCATCATACTACGGAATACTATGACTTTTGATGCCACAAGTAGTCACAGGTACGAGATACATACTTAGCAATTATTTGTTTTCTTTTTGATACGTGGTACACTTTGACAAGGTCAATTATTTGTGAATGCTTGACAAGGTCGGCTTTCTTTTCCTATGACATTGTAATTTGTAAATTGGCAAGAGTATATGTTAGTTATGAGCACCAAAACTCCTTGAGTACCTATGTGAAGCACGGCTTCCCTTTCGGCATTTGTCATAGCGGTTTCAAACTTTGGAATATGCTATTAGCATACGAACTTGGGGGAAACTTACCAAGATTTTTGTAGGTTTTTATGTCACAAAGCAGGCCTATATGATACGCTAACTCCCTTGAGCAGTACATATGTCTATTAGACATATTCAAACAAATTACCAAAAATGTGGCCACAAGTGGGCGACAAGGTTAGTAAATTTCAAGTTATACTTTTTTTTTGTAATTTAACCTTTTATTTGAAAAATATTTCTCAATTGTGCAAAGAAAAGTGCTTTGCAGACTTGATGCGAAGCAAGGCTTCTCTTATGTGCCAAGGTATTATCGATTGACTTGAGATCAACGATAATGGCATGCATCTTTGACACTACGTGGATATAAGCTCAATTTATGCCACGACGCACTTTGTGATTTATCCATGCCAATGTAATTGTGCAAGGCCCATATACCAAGGGCTCACATCATTGAGTCTCTCATTGAAGCCAAGGGCTTATCATTATTTTTCTTTAATGTATGCATGGCATACTAGTACAATGGACATACGATTGTATACGCTTCCGCTATAGCACTAGCTACTCTATCAAAGATGAGGCCAATTATTGATGTCTCAAAATAATTTTTAATTTATTTATATTTATTCACAGGCAAAGCGCCATACTTATGTCACCCTGGCACACTCATGATCACATACAAGGTAGGTGGGACAAGATGTGACGTATGGTGTCTCTCTCTACGAGAGCATTGTACAAGCACATTGTTGTAGCTTATAGGATAAGCTACCACATAGCCATTGTATACGCATAGGCATACATAGGGGGCATACAATACAATAGAATAAGGGATTCACCTCATCTTAGAATTCTCTCTCTCTCTCTCTCTCTCTCTCTCTCTCTCTCTCTCTCTCTCTCTCTCTCCCCCCCCTTCCTCACTCTCTGTGGGAAAGGTGAAATTAGGCATGATTTTACTTAAACCTTTCTATTTTTATATGGTAACATGAAGGGCTAAGAGCTATCTGCTTTTGAAGGGATAAGAGCCACCTATTTTGGAATGGTTAAGAGCCATCTCTTTGTATCCATCAGTGATTATTTTCAAGATCAAACAATTCTATCCAATTGAGTACCCATCAATTCAAATGGACAAGCAAGAGTCTTTCGATTGATTTTTTGGGTGCTACTTTAGCACTACACACCTTAAGAGTGCAAATCAGGTAGAGTTTTTGAAAATCTTAAACTCATAAAGGCTTATCTCTACCATGGTGTATAGATGAAACCATCATTTTAGACAGCACGGATGTTCACAAAAACCCAAAATTATGGGTTTTGGATCTAAAAAATATCCGGTTGTGAATGTGATTCCAACTTCAATGGATCTCCTATTTTATCTATAGCACTGAGATTCTTTATATGAAATACAATCTGGGGGTAAAATCCACTTCGTGTACGAAACCACTTACTAAGTGTTGATGGTCAATTCTTGTAACCTTCGTACTTTCAAGAAAAGAAGTCAACAAGCTGCCAAGGTGTAATGGACAATTTCAACTTCCAAAGTTGACTTCAATCACTAAGGACAGCTAGCTGCACAATTTTCCTACAACGTTTAACCAAGTGGGTTGACATATGGAAAACGTGATACTCCTGGAGCACATGAAAGGGGATTGTAAATAGTTCTAAAAAGAAACTAGATACTTTCTACTGCAATCATTTGCAAGCCTTGATAAAACATTTGGCTAAAATGTTTGAACCATAATAGAAGGTAAAACATAAGTCACTTCTAGGTACAAACAATGGAAATTTTCCATTAACAACACATAGCCTTGCTATATGCATGAACAACAATCTGTTAATGTTGTTTAACAACAATTGTAACCTTAACAAGTCGTTCTAAGTACCCAGCAATTCCTAGCCACTAAAAGTTGTTCCTCATACCACGTGATGAGAACCTGGTCTATAAAATAGTTTTGACCAGCACCTAGGGACTTTGTTGCTGTAAATTTAATGGTCTAAAAACTTATGTGTAGCGGAAATTAGCATGAACATAGTGGGCATTTCATTAGAATAGATTCCTAATGAGAATTACAAGAGTGCTTGGGTGGAGAGAGCAACAAAAAGAATAACACCTAGTTAGATAGCATCGACAATACTTTCAAAAGAGAGAGAAATTAAGCTAATGACAACAGTTGAGGACCGGATTTGCATGGAGCCGGTCCCCCCTCCAAAAGGCTTTGTATTATGGTTTCTCCCATCAAGAGAGACATTGTACAATACAATTCTTTGTGTTCCTTCAAGACTAGCTAGTGCAATGAAGATGAAAGCTTCATGCACTAAGCAAACACATAGCAAACACAACTTGAATTATCCCTGTTCTCAGACCCAAGACCTCACACACCTTCGAAGATCGATGGTGAGAGCTAGCAGGGTATGAGAGTAGATTGAGAGGAAGAAGGAGTATCTTACGAGAAAGACGTACATCTCCACACATAATCACTCGTATTAGCATAGCTTAGCTTAGTAATTAGCTTGGTAGAGGAGATGAGCATGTATTGAATCTTGTCTCTTGGTTGGATTTGCATCCATAAGCCAAGAGTGTGTCGATGTAGGCTTGTATCTCACAAGCTTGGAGTAGGTGATGAGCTCTCCATTAAAGCTTGGGAAGAGATAGTCTTCTCTTTCTTCACACATGAGATTGTGTGAGTGTGTGTGTGATAATCCTTGCAAAAATCAGCCCCCTCTCTCTCTTGGGCGAGCCCTCTTGCTATTTGCTCTTGCTGAGCCCTCATTGGCTCTCCCCAAGTCAAGCCAATGATTATTAAGCAGCATAAGTGATAGCCTTCTGACATGTGTCCCCCTTTCCCCTTTTGTGAGAACTTTAGGTTATTAAATAATTAAACTAAACTCTCATTGGACCCCTTTTCCTCCTGGCCAATAGGAATCAGGCAAGCCATTGGGCTCCTGAATGCTCATTGGACCCCTTGTGAAACTGCCCAATAGTCTTCTAGGAGACTTAGTTCTCATTGGTTTCTTTTATTAAATGTTTTTAAATTAAATAAACTAGATTTACTCTAGCTTAATTCTCATTGGTCCACCTCCAAGGCCATCCAGTAGGAATTGGGCACACCTTGTGGGCATCTGGGCTAGGGAGTTGACATGTGTCCCTAATTCCCTTTGTGTAAAGGGAGCCTGTGTGTGTGTGTGTGTGTGTGTGACTTTCTCTCTCATACCCTACCTTTAGGGCTCGCCCCCTGATGTGTAGGGATGTGTGTTGACTTTGGAGAGCACACAAAGCATCCAATTCCCCCTAAGCTTTAACCCTTTGGACACAACCTTTGAATTTTGGAACCTTAGCATTTTGGAAGTCTTAATGGGCTGAACCTATGGGTCTTTTTAGCCCATTGTTGCACATGGCTCTTTTGCAGACGGCCCCCTTTTTGGATCCCTACTGTGGCCGGTCTGCTAGCTTAACCAATATTCTAGCTTTTTCTCCCCTGGCACTTCCCCACATTAAATGATCAGTTTAATATGAAAAAATCATTTAGGAGAATTAGATATTGATTATTATGACATTACCTCTCTCTTGAAATCATAGTCATCCTCGACTATGGTGTAGAGAAGATAAAGCATATTCATGAGTCCTTTTCTTAGCGGGTAGAGGATCCCTATGTTACCCTATGACATCATTCCACAATGGATGACTAGTCCAGTGACAAGCTCTACTTGGTGTTTGGGAGATGTCGTCTCCGCAAACTTGATCTAAGCATGCATACTACTTCATTTTTGTGCACAATAAATAAAAAGAGAGTCTTATAAGACAAAAAAAACTTTGTTCATTTTTAACATTTTGTACATTTGCTTACTCTTGTGAAGCATTGTAAGCATTGACAAGGTTTAGGTTATCCTTTAATTGTATGCCTTGCATCCATCTAGCATCTTCAAAAGGATAATTCTTAAACTTAATAAGATATCGTCGGATAGTCTTACCGCCTCTTAGTACCTTGTCTTCATGTCGGAGAATGGACTCGGGCTGCAGCACCTCCTCTTGGTCCTCGATCTCTGGTGGGTCTTCAATAGTTGGTTCTTGAGGTGGCTCTCCTTTGTAAGGCTTTAATAGGCTCACATGAAAAGCATTGTGTATGAGCCAATGATTGGGAAACTTGAGTTGATAGGCCATCTCATTGATTGGCCTAAGAATCTGAAAGGGACCATATTACCTTTTTGCTAGTTTAGCATAGTACTTTTGGTGGCCCGTAGAATTCTTGCCCGTCGTGTGCCTTAATCGAGCCTTGGGAAACTTTAACAAGACCCAATCATTTTCTTTAAAGGCTTGGGCTCTTTTGTGCTTCTCAGAAGCATCCTTTTGCCTTTGCTGTGAGATAGAGATAGCATCCTTAATCTTTTGGAAAGATTCTTGTAGGTCTCGGCTATACTCCTCTGCAGCGAAGATCTTCCCATGTATTTTAAGTAGCAAGGGACTTTTTGATCTTCCCTCACTTACCTCGAAAGGTGCTTTTCCCGTGGAAGTATGTACAGTGTTATTGTAAGCATACTCCACTAAGGGTAAGTACTTCTCCCATTGGGATCTTTGATCTACTTCCGTTACATAGGCTTTTAGTAGATCGAGAATGGTTAGGTTAGCTATATCACTTTGGCCATCCGTTTGTGGATGATAGGCCGAAGAGAAGTTTAGCCTTGTCCCTAAATTCTCAAAGAGACCCTTCCGAAAATTACTGATCATTCTAGGTTCTCTATCCGACACTATGGACATTGGCAAGCCATGGTACTTGAAAATTTATGAAATGAAGAGGGTTGCCATTTGATGGGCTTTGATAGTCTTTTTGAAAGGTATAAAATGAGCTTGTTTACTGAACCTGTCTACTATCGTCCATATTCCCGTATTCCCATGGATAGACTTAGGCAATCCATGGATATGCTCTCCCATGGTGAATTAGGGATTGGCAAGGGTTGAAGCAATCCAAGTTTCTTCCGTCTATCAACTTTTGTCTTTTGGCATACCACACATTTAGAAACATACTCTTGTATGTTCACTTTCATGGTAGGCCAATAGAAATATGTTTCAATTCCCTTTAAGGTAGACTGAATCCCTCTATGCCCCGCACAAGGTGGAGCATGAGATTCATACATTACTTTCTCACGTAGTGAGTTAGTAACGCATAGTCTATTGCCATAGAGAAGATAACCATCTTGTAAGGTAAATGGTTCTTCTTTCTTCCCTATTGCAAGGGCTGAAATCACATCTCTAAAAATCGGGATCAATAGCGTACTCATCTATCATTGAAGATAGATCATTGTGAGTTGCTATGGAAACCGCATTCACTCTCGGTCCTCTTGAGAGTGCATCAGCTACTTGATTATGCTTGCCAGCAATGTGAGCAATATGAAAATGAAATTGCAAAAGGAAATTTGCCCACCTCATTTGTTTGTCGGAGAGCTTGGTCTGCGTCATGAAGTACTTAAGACTTTGGTGATCCGTTCACAGAATGAAAGGATTCCCCAATAAATAGTGCTTCCATGAGTCTAAGGCATGTAGAATTTCAAGGAGTTCCTTTTCATATATGCCTAGAGCTTGCTCAACAGGGTCGAGCCTTCGACTCTCATAGCCTATGGCATGCCCTTCTTGGAGTAAAACAGCTCCAAGGCAATCACCACAAGCATCACATTGGACCTCAAATGGTTTTGAGAGGTCCGGTAATGTAAGCACAGGTTGAGAGATAAGCTTTTCTTTAAGCTTTTAGAAAGCATTTTTCTCCTTAGCAGACCATGTATACCTAATGCTTTTCTTTGTTAGGTCATGTAATGGTCCCGCAATTTGTGAGAACTTTTCTATGAACCGTCTATAGTATGCACACATACCTATAAAGCTTCTTAGTTTATGAAGATTCCTTGGTTTAGGCCATCCTTTTATTACCTCTAACTTAGATGGATCCATTTGGATGCCATCTTAAGAGATAATGTGACCTAAATACTGAATCTCTTGCAAGAAAAATTCACTTTTCTTTCGATTAACATAACGTTTCTTCTCTCTCAAAACTTGAAATATTACCTGGAGTTGTTGCTTGTGTTCCTCCAATGAATTAGAGTAGATGATAATATCATCAAAGAACACTCCAGTGAAGGTTCGATGAGGCCTGAACACCTTCTCCATCAAGCGGTTGAATGTGGCTGGTGCATTGGTCAAGCCAAAAGGCATGACAATGTATTCGTAAAGACCAAATGTGGTGTGAAATGCGGTCTTTACAATGTCTTGATCAACTATCCTTATTTGATGATAGCCACTTTTTAGGTCAATCCTACTGAAGTAGGTCGATCCTTGTAGCTTATCAAATAGGTCTTCTACCCGTGGAACGGGAAACATATTCTTGATAGTGATCCTATTTAGTGCTCTATAGTCGACACACATACGATCTGTGCTGTCTTTCTTTTGCACTAATAGCACCGGTGACCAAAATGGAGATGAGCTAGGCCTAACCATGCCCTTCTCAACTAACTCATGCACTTGCCGCATAATCTCCTCTTGTTGAGCTTGAGAAACTCTAAAAGGAGGTTTGTTAGGCGGTGAACTTCCTGGAAGAATTTCAATTGCATGGTCATCATTACCTCGTTTAGGAGGTAGCTCACAAGGGATGTCATCAATAAAAACATCTTGAAACCCCTTGAGAAAATTGGATAACTCTAATTCCTTTTGGTTGCTTTTATTTTCTTTTGCTAAAGCATTAGGTTCATTTTGAGAGTCTTTAACAAAAATCATGTACACGGAAATAGAGCTCTTTATTGACTTGTTGAAAGCTGGTGTATGTACAATGGGAATAGTGTTACCCATTTCCTTAGCATCTATATACATGTCTTTTTCCCTGAACTTAAAGGAGATTCTCCTTTTAGGAAATTTAACATCGGCAGCCAGGCCGTCAAACCATGGTTCCCTTACGATTACATCCTCATGCTTGAGAGGAGAGATAAAGAAGTCCTCTTTGTCCACATAGCCTTGGACATGAAGCCTCAATTTCCCAATTAAGGGAGTGACTGAAGCTTCTTGCCCCTTGAAGGCACTATCTGCGGGTAGGACATCTCCCATCTCATAGGATTGTATGCCTAGCTTAGTGGCTAACTCCATAGATATAAAATTGTGAGTAGAACCAGGGCCAAAGAGAATAAAAGCATCATGTTCTCTTACCTTTCCCCAAGCATGGCATAGAGGAGATCCTTTGTGGTGAGTTTGGTGAGTCTCCTCCTCTTGGATTTCAACCAAGGAAGCTCTAGGAGGATCTTGGCGGTTGTTCTTTTGGGGACAAGCGCGGTACGCATGCCCTTGTTCGCCGCACTTGAAACACCTTGTGATAACGTTCAAGCTCTTCAGGAGAGAGTTTGTTCTTACCTTTGTAAACTCCCTTCTCTTTAGCTTTGTTGGAGTTGCCCTTAGGAGACTTTTGGACATTTTCCTTCCCCTTAGGCTCATTGGAACCCTTGTTTTCCGAGGGCTTATTATTTCTTTTAGCCCATGTTTGGAAATTGATTCGAGAGCCCACCATAGTATGGTGTATTACCGCCAATATGGTACGTGGCCTTTGGGAGTTGACATACTCCGCCATTTCTTCGGTTAAGCCCGCACAAAATTGTTGCTTTTTCTCTCCAAAATCCAACTTTTTGAAGACAGTGGCTTTGAGTTGTAGGTCCCAAAACTTGTCTACATATTTGTGGATGGATTCATTGGGAGAGAGCTTTAAGATTTTCCATTCGGTGAGTACTTTGTCTTTGGCATCGGTGGCCAAAAACTGCTTCATAATGGAAGCTCTTAAAGCTTTCCATGTTCGTGGAGCTTCACCGTTGGCTCGTAGGCTAGACCACCATTGTCTGGCGGACTTTTGAAAGTGCATAGCTACATGGCGTAGCTTAGAGGACTCCGTGAAGCCCTCGTCTCCAAACGCCGCATTGAATTGCTGGATAAAGGCCAAGTCTTTGTCCGTAGCACCAAAAGTGCCATCATAAGTAAGGAAAGAGATGCTCTTCCCTCCCTCTTTGAATTTCTTCAGCTTGGACGACCTCTTCCATGCGGCATAGGATTTCCTATGGCCTCTTCTTTTTGATGGTTCAAAGGTTGCACCATCACTTTCTTCAGAAGGTGGAGAATTTGAAGAAGGTGGAGAAGAGGGTGACCTCTTTCTCGCGTTTTTCTTGTCTTGATCTTTGTCGTCTTCACCATCACTTTCATAAGAGGTAGAGGATGAAGAAGATGGAGAAGAGGGTGTCCTCTTTCTCGCCTTTTTCTTCTGTTTCGTTTTATCATCCCTCTTCGAATTGTGGTGAGGAGAAGAATACGATGGTCTTCTCCGCTTTGGTGGTGATGGAGAGCGTTTAGCCCGCCGTCTTCGTGGAGCCATCTCCGTCGAGGTGGCGGGAGACTCGCTTCTTTCTCGTTCCTTCGATGGAGGCTCTTGAGTTGTCCTTTGGGAAGGAGATGCATCATCAAGAAGTAAATTGTTGAGCCCTTCGTATGGATTCTCTTCTTCTTCCTGAATTGGAGAGAGACCTCTTTTGGTAGTCTCACAAGGAGGCTTCCTAGGTGTTCTCTCGTCATGGTGATGAGCTTGGAGAATCCCGTGAGCACGGAGCTGCCGTTGCACTTCGCTTTGGAGAGATGGATTGCCCATGGCTTGTTGAAGCCTAGAAACAATATAGTTAACAAGCATTGAAGCATCATTAGTAGCTTGCTCATGAGCAAATCAAAGTTATCAACATTAATTTCACTCTCTTTACTATTGTCAGCCATTCTAACAACTTTTAGGTGTACTTTGGCACTTCAAGCCTTAGTTGCTACTCCTCTTTACCCCTTTAGAAAAAGCACTCAAGCTACTGTACCCGCGGCTCGAATACCATTAATTGCAAGGAATAGAAGAGAGGGTCTTTCGACACCAAAACAGCACCGGCTCCTTTCAAGCTTCTAATAGCTCAATAGTGGTTAAGACGTAGGCAAGCCCCGTAGGACTCCATTATTAAGACCATAGCACTTGATGGTGATGCCCCGTTAACTCCACAAAGGCAGGCGCACTGCAAGGCCAAAAAATCCCTATTCTACTTACTCACAGGCAATTAATAATACCAACCATTTGTAGCTAGCTTGAGGACCTCCCTTCTTAAGAAAGAAAAGAGAAACCTTGAGCTCTGATACCAATGTAACATTTAATGGTCTAAAAACTTGTGTAGCGGAAATTAGCATGAACATAGTGGGCATTTCATTAGAATAGATTCCTAATGAGAATTACAAGAGTGCTTGGGTGGAGAGAGCAACAAAAAGCATAACACCTAGTTAGATAGCATCGACAATACTTTCAAAAGAGAGAGAAATTAAGCTAATGACAACAGTTGAGGACCGGATTTGCATGGAGCCGGTCCCCCCTCCAAAAGGCTTTGTATTATGGTTTCTCCCATCAAGAGAGACATTGTACAATACAATTCTTTGTGTTCCTTCAAGACTAGCTAGTGCAATGAAGATGAAAGCTTCATGCACTAAGCAAACACTTAGCAAACACAACTTGAATTATCCCCGTTCGCAGACCCAAGACCTCACACACCTTCGAGATGGTGAGAGCTAGCAGGGTATGAGAGTAGATTGAGATGAAGAAGGAGTATCTTACGAGAAAGATGTACATCTCCTCACATAATCACTCATATTAGCATAGCTTAGCTTAGTAATTAGCTTGGTAGAGGAGATGAGCATGCATTGAAGCTTGGCTCTTGGTTGGATTTGCATCCATAAGCCAAGAGTGTGTCGATGTAGGCTTGTATCTCACAAGCTTGGAGTAGGTGATGAGCTCTCCATTAAAGCTTGGGAAGAGATAGTCTTCTCTTTCTTCACACATGAGATTGTGTGAGTGTGTGTGTGATAATCCTTGCAAAAATCAGCCCCCTCTCTCTCTTGGGCGAGCCCTCTTGCTATTTGCTCTTGCTGAGCCCTCATTGGCTCTCCCCAAGTCAAGCCAATGATTATTAAGCAGCATAAGTGATAGCCTTCTGACATGTGTCCCCCTTTCCCCTTTTGTGAGAAATTTAGGTTATTAAATAATTAAACTAAACTCTCATTGGACCCCTTTGCCTCCTGGCCAATAGGAATCAGGCAAGCCATTAGGCTCCTGAATGCTCATTGGACCCCTTGTGAAACTGCCCAATAGTCTTCTAGGAGACTTAATTCTCATTGGTTTATTTTATTAAATGTTTTTAAATTAAATAAACTAGATTTACTCTAGCTTAATTCTCATTGGTCCACCTCCAAGGCCATCCAGTAGGAATTGGGCACACCTTGTGGGCATCTGGGCTAGGGAGTTGACATGTGTCCCTAATTCCCTTTGTGTAAAGGGAGCCTGTGTGTGTGTGTGACTTTCTCTCTCATCCCCTACCTTTAGGGCTCACCCCCTCATGTGTAGGGATGTTTGTTGACTTTGGAGAGCACACAAACCATCCAATTCCCCCTAAGCTTTAACCATTTGGACACAACCTTTGAATTTTGGAACCTTAGCATTTTGGAAGTCTTAATGGGCTAAACCTATGGGTCTTTTTAGCCCATTGTTGTACATGGCTCTTTTGCAGATGGCCCCCCCTTTGGATCCCTATTTTCCCTTCTTTGGATCCCTACTGTGGCCGGTTTGCTAGCTTAACCAATATTCTAGCTTTTTCTCCCCTGGCACTTCCCCACATTAAATGATCAGTTTAATATGAGAAAATCATTTAGGAGAATTAGATATTGATTATTATGACAGTTGCGGCACATCATTGAAATTACTGGTGCCAGTGTTTGTCCCAAAGACTCATATTCTCCACACGTGGAATATGTCGAGATAAGTATGTTTGAAAAAAGAACATCCTTCAAGTACAAGATATACTTGTGTGTGGAGGTAACTGCAAACACGCTGCGACATGCGTGAGAGGTACCCTTAATAACCTTGCTCCACAATGGCTAAACCAAACTCCTTAAGTTCCTAGACCATGTTGTATCCCATGTGACAACATGTGCCAAAGAAAACCTGACCTCTAGGTCATAACTTCATAATGTAGGAATGTATGTTGGACATTACAGTCCAAGATACTTTGCTCTTACATGACCTTGGCATGTCTATGAAAGAGAAAAATGGAGGAAAACATAGAATTTTATGCATCCTATGTGGAAGAGTAAACAAAAAATTTTCAAAAAAAGAAACAAAACCAAATCAGATGTGTACCTCGAGGTTGAAGATAGTGTTCACTTACCTGCAATCAAAGGCACCTGCTCGAATTTCCCGACTGGAAAGTTCTAGGAACACTAATTAAAAATTAATGAAATTCAAGTAGTATTGCACATGTAGCCTTGGTTGTTTCTTTGCAATCTAAAACCCTTGGTTAAAATCATAGGTTTAGATCTATTTTTGCTAAATACATGCACACTGGGTGTTATGGGCCATAGTGTTTAGCAAAGGCTGATTTGGAGTGGCATGAATATTCATCACATTAGTTGCATATGAAGCATTTTGCACTCTATGTGCAGTATCTCTATGGAAGTACTTTTGGATCTACCCATCACCAATAGAGGTCATGGCTCGGTTTGGTGCTTGTGGATCTTTCAAGTTAACCAAGATGATTATTCACAGGACATTGTTGATTCCTCAACAATATTGTACGACATTGTGATCCTCATTTACCAATCATTTTGGGTGATTGTTTGTAAACCATGGGGAAATACACCTCATGAATGTCAGTTATCCAAAGAGTATAGGCAGATTACAAGTGTAATCTTGTGCTAAAGGATATGTGAAGAGCGTACGTTAGCACCAAGCAATCCAACTAGCAAGCATGTATCACTCTAGTTGGAGTTTGTTTACCGTAAGGTAAAGCATGTTTGTGACTAGGTTTAGTCTCTTCATGTTTAAGTCAAGTTCTTAACCTTGAACATTAGTTATGGTGGGGTTGCTTACTAACAAGATAAGATAACAAGTCAAGGACTTATACTTTGCTGATCAGTTTTGTTAGCCAAATATTTTCATGAAAAGTGAGAAGACTACGTTGTATATGAGCCAGCTACACAAGATGGTTGCAAAGGGACAAGAATGTCAAAAATCAAGATGTCACTCTTGGTTTCATGAACCTCCTAGAACCGTGTTTTGGTCAAATGAACAACTGGATCCATGAAGGATTCCATTGTGAAAAAACATTAGCGTTCTATAAAGATACGATCATTTTTGTTTTTGAGGATGAAAATTCTGGAGAGTAATGTCAGGCCTAGGGTAAGACCGAGTGGCAAGCCAAGGGCCATAATGGACATGCGATGGAAATAGTGCCTTTGAAGTGTTGGTAATGCAATGTCTTGTAGCTGGAACATGTTATGTGTAAGGCATTTTAGTTTCAAAAGTTGGTGATATCCCATGTCCACTTCCTTTTTTTGTATCATTTCTTCAAGTAGAAGCTGTATAGTAACAATCATTTGAACTCGCTTAGGTCCATGGTTTTGGTTTACCCACAAAGTATTTGCTAGCATTTTGCATATTCTTTCTATCATAGCCCTACATATTCCTGATTGGACCTCATGCAAGTGGTTTCCCACATGCACCCTCAGTTAAATTGTCCTTGATTCAAATGGAAAAACATAATAATCCTTGAATCCACATGGATAGTCAGAGAGTACAACCTTTTTGAAATAGTGACAAATTGTACTATGTTTTCCATCTTTACAAAACAATCTCTTGCTCACTTGTCTATCCAAAAAGCCATGATAAAAGAACACATTGAATGTTTTATTGGTCACAAAGTAAGGACAAGTTATCTGGTGACTAGCACCCTCATACACACATGACATAGGGAAAGACAAAAGTGATAAGTATAGTCACCTTGGAGAAGGCATCAAAGCTAGAGGATACATTAGTGATGCGTATTGGGAAGAGGACCATAGAGGACAAGGAAGAAGTACCCCAGGCCCTAGTAAGAAGAAGGGAAAGAGCCATGGAGGTGAAGATGTCAAGGTCAAGAGGAAAAGAAGGGCTCGTCGCAAGTTTCATGTTTCATATTTTTCAGTAGGGGATGGGCAATTAAGCTATGACTTGAAGGAGGATCTGACGAGCAAGAAAGCCGATGTTACTTTTGAGCAGCTTATAGAGATGGTTCCTAAGCTAAAGCGACAGTGGAAGAGGATGGTTAACCCAATGGAGAAAGAGCTAGAGAGAGGTTCAATAAAGGTGTTGGCAATGGATGAGCTACTAGACATTTGCCCAATAGTAAATGTGTGGCACAAAAGAAAAAATCTGGGACAAGGTTATGTTTATGGCGGAGCCCAAATATGTGTCATAACACACTCATGCTTTGAGAAGATGGGTCTGGACTGGGGGGTCAGGATTTCGGATTAGATTGGCAAACCATCAAAAAGTAAAATGTTTGGGTTTTGTAAAGATCTTAGAAGTGGAGGCATATGATTCAAAGGCGGTGGTTGATTTTCATGTGATGCGAACGGGGTTGGGGGCATATCCTATTATACTGGGTAGACCATGGTTATGTGCAGTGGGAGCTGTTCAAGATTGGAGACGTGGTATGATTAGCCTCTATGGAAACACAGGTGCTAAGAAGCTATACAATATGGACAAAAGGAAAGTATTGGAAGAGCTTTATGAAAATGAGGATGAGTCTAGTGATGAAGACTATTCCACAGTGACTGATGAGGACATTAATAGTACTATCAGCAGTGAGGAGGATGTTGATGTTGCATTTCTTTTGATGGACAAAGAAATCCAGGAGTCTGGTTTAGTTGCATTTGCAAATGAGATTGAGGATGAAAGTGAAGGGCCTTATGAAGTGATTGGAGGGCTGATTCAAACCAAGGTTGAATTGTCAAAGAAGCAGGAACTGATGACACAAATGATCAGTAGAGACCTATCAGCTATGGAGAAGCAGATATATTTGCACATTCTGGCTAGTTTTCCTGATTGGTTCATTGCTTCATATGAAGAGATTAGAGGGTTCAAAGGAGAAGAGATGCATATAGAGCTCAAAGAAGGTGCTAAGCCAATGCAACAAAGGTTAAGAAAGATGGGTCAAGAGCAAAGGGGGGCCTTGCGGGAAGAGGTGGACAAGTTATTGAAGGCAGGGTTCATAGTCCCAGTGGAAACCACAGAATGGTTGAGTCCATTAGTAGTCAGTCCAAAGAAGGATGGGAAGTGGAGGGTTTGTGTAGATTTTAAGCCCTTAAATGCAGCCACTAAGAAGAACCCATATCCTCTTTTATTGATCGATCAGATCTTGGATTCAGTGGCAGGTTATGAGAGTTACAGTGTGTGTGATGGTTTTTTAGACTATTTTCAATTGAAGATTGCTCTTAAAAACCGAACAAAGATAGCTTTCATTACGCCATGGGGTTGTTATTGTTACACGGTATTTCCATTTGGGTTGACAAATGGACCATCTTTCTATCAAGAGAGAGCAAATTGGGCATTGGAACCATTCATTGGTAGTTGTGTTGAAGCTTTTATGGATGACTTCTGTGTCTACAGCAGTAGAGTTGAACACCATGAGAAGCTACAGATGGTATTATCTCGATATGATAAATGTGGAGGACAACTAAATCCAAAGAAATGTCATCTAGCATAGCCAAGGGTGAAGTTATTGGGCCATATGGTGTCAGAAAATGGCATTGAGGCTGATCCAGACAAGGTTAAGTCTATTATTCTTCTTCCATCGCCTACGAGTACAAAACAATTGGCAACCTTTATACACAAAGTAAAGTACATGGCAAGGTTAATTCCATTGTCTTCATAACTCCTTTATCCATTACAACAAGTGGCAAAGCATGATCCATTGAAATGGGATGACAAGTGTGAAGAAGTGTTTCAAGAGGTGAAAGAGGTGTTAGGGGGGTTGTCAGCCATGCAAAATCCATCAATAGGGGATGATGCCATTGGAGACATGCTATTGCAAAAGGTTAAGGGCATCCATTATATGAGGCCAGTGTATTGTGCAAGCCGAGTGAAATTGGTAACAGAAAGAAAGTTCTCAAAAGTAGAGCTAGTAATGGCCAGTGTAATATTTGCTTGTCGAGGATTTCGTCATTACTTTCTACCACGACCTTTTGTTTTCTTGACGAATTATGCCTTTTTGCCACAGTTAACTAATGGCACTAACATGTCAAATGTGGTCAAGAAATGGATACTTGAGCTGCAAGAGTTTGAGTTCTCTTTTTAAGTGGAAGACAGTACAAGAGCTACCCTAGTTGATTTGTTAACTTACAAGGAGAATCCCCTTCTTGTTAAGGAAGAGGTGGTGAGAAGGGTAGTTGAAGAAGTGCCATAGATCAACAATGCACATGTTTTGTTCTTTGATGGGTCATACAGGAAGAGCCATGATGCGGCTTTAGGGGGTATAGCACTTTATGATCTAGAGGGGAAGCTAGTATGCAAGATAGGGTTCAAATTGGATGCACATAGTAACAATGAGGTTGAATATGCTACGTTGGAATCCGGATTACACATTTGTTTGCAGCATGGGATTAGCAGGTTGAGCATAAAAGGTGATGCCTTGTTAGTTGTGAAGCAAGTGTTGGGTGTGTTGAAGAGCAAGAACACCTCATTGAAGGAAATGTGTTTCAGAATTAAAGGCCTGTTAAAAAAGTTTAAAGCATGGAGCATTAGACACATTGAACGTGCTCTAAATGGAGAGGCACATGAAGGAGCTCAAAGCATGATTGGGAAGCTATTTGTGTTGAGGACCAATTTACCTCTTTATCATGGCCGAGAAAGTTTGTCTCAAGAAGAGGAATTTTTGCTAACAGGATCATTCCGAAGGACATTCAGAAGTCTAAGAAATATGGTTTTGTGTGTACAGCATACATGTACAAATTGATTGGTGATGTCCTATACATGAAAGGGGTTGATCACGTGCTGAGACGCGTACCTTGGTGGGAGGAGCTTTATAGAGTGCTGGAAAAGAATCATAAAGGTGCATCAAATAAAGGATTGCCCATTTTCCAGAGCCAGGTGGTTACGTGGGGCCCACATGTGTACAGGTAGGACAACATATACATAGTGCATCAATTTTCATTGTCACCAGTATCAGTGTATTTTTTCTATAATAATGAGGAGCTGGTAGCGCGTAAAACTTCTCGAGGAAGGTTACGTGGGACCCACATGTGTACAGGTAAGACAACATGTACATAGTGCATCAATTTTCATTGTCACCAGTATCAGTGTGTTTTTTCTATAATAATGAGAAGCTGGTAGCGCGTAAAACTTCTCGAGAAACGTTACGCGGGGCCCACATGTGTACAGGTAGGACAACATGTACATAGTGCATCAATTTTCATTGTCACCAGTATCAATGTGTTTTTTCTATAATAATGAGGAGCTGGTAGCGCGTAAAACTTCTCGAGGAAGCTATTCGTGGGTCGACAACATGAGGTAAGAAGGTGTGTCAGATGGCATTTAGTGGCATCAGGAGGTCGAATGGGGTCAATATTTCCACGTGGATAAGTACGGACACAACGTGGGTGTTTTCTTGTGATAATTATGCAAAAAGGTCATCATGAGGATTATATTTGGGGGCCAATTCACATGGTTGCGGGATGCATTATTGGAAAAATCTGAGTGCCAGGTGTACAGATGGATGCAGCAGGGTGACAACTATGCACTGCGAGGCCACTTTTTGGCATGCTCGGGGTCCGTTTGAGGTCAACTAAAAGGCCAAAGGTGCCCAAGTAATAAAGCTAAGTGTGGGAACTGAAAAACCTGAGAGAAGACCAGAAAAAACGTAGAGAGAAGAGGAGGAACAGCCGCAACTGAGTTTTTGCTATTTTTGGAGCCTGTTTTGGCCATAAACTGCTCATCCAAGCTCGGATTTGAGCACTTTGACATTGTAGACTGGGGTTTTGGGCCGTTCCGGATGTAATGGCTCTGTCCATTTTTCCAAATTCCTTACTGTGTTTTTTCTATTTTGGCTGTGTAAGTTTCTCCTATGAGCGAAGCTTCCGCTCCAATTTGTGATTGTATCTGGCATATTTTACCCATATTGTGTGAGCTATTTTCCCTATTAGTGTTGGCCCAAGCTCTGTTGTATCTAAAAATCGAAAATTCTCCTCTTTTCAGCTGAGTTTTTTGGGTCTCTGTGTGTGTCTCTGTGTGGAGTGGGCAAATGGATAGTCTCTCTCCTCCACTCCATCGATGTGTTCCCTGTCTCGGCCAGGTGGGTTGTGTAAGCTGAGTGGTGCCCCATAGTGTGTGTGTGTGTGTGTGTGTATCATCCCAAGAGCGTGTGTCAGGTCATTATAGAGGCGTTGTGTGTGTTTCCATCCCGCTCACAAGGTACAGCTTGGTTATGGTTTTGGTTATGGTTATGGTTGTGCAATGATGGTATGGCAATCATGTGATGGTTATGGTTTTGCTATGATGGTATAGCAATCATGTGATGGTTATGGTTATGGTTATGGTTGTGCAATGATGGTATGGCTGTTATGGTTATGGAATGACAAGCAAGTTATGGTATGGCAAACAAGTTATGTTTATGGTTTTACATTTTTTGACTCATGTTTTAATTTTGGTTATAAAATTTTTATGCCGTTATGCCATGATCAGGCTTTTAATTTTGTGGTTATGTTATTCTTACAATTTTGCTAATTGCCATACAGTCGCTCTTTAGTGTCAACATGTATGTGGAGTGCGGTTGCTTGTGCACTCTTCCTTTGGGCAGAGCGGGCTATTTTCTTTTGTTGCAGTACATGCAGCATCAGTTCCCAGCCCTCTCTGCCCAAAAAAAAACTGCAGGTTTGGTCGTCGGTACAGAATATGGTATGAACGTCAATACAAATATCTAAATCAGCATCGGAATATGCTATAGAAATATCGATGCTTATTTCATAGTGCATTTTGACGGTCATTTCAAAGCTTGTTCCGATGTTTTGTATACCGATGGTCATTCCGACGTTACAAAATCGGTGTCTCTTCCGAGGCCTATTTCAGCGTTTTTTAGTTTTAAAACTAACTTTATATCATCGGAACTTGCACCAATTTCTGTGCGACATGTTGTAGTGGAAACATTTCAAATGAATCAAAGTGGAGGCATGCTTGTCTATTCAAACATCCATGTCTTTGTGTGTTGTTCAAGCAAACACATTGTCATGGAGGTTTGGATGCAAATTACAAACCTTACAAATTCGTCAAAGTGGTGGCATGCTTGTCCTTTCAAAACGTCCATTATTCTGAATATATATGGTTTCTATCCCACACATCACAAGAAGTAAAACAGAAACAAAAGATGTAGAGTTTAAACTTTATTTAATGAGGAGGAGAGAACATGCACTATATTGGAAATGGAAGTGTCTCTCTTATTGTTAGAAACACCCTAGTCAAAATGTACACCAAATGCGGCTTCCTCACAAAAACTTTGTCTCATGGAACACAGTTAGCCACTCTTGTGGAAATAGTGCCTTTGAAGCATAATTGGTCATGCAATATCTTATAGTGGGAACATGTTATGTGTGAGGCCTTTTAGTTTCAAAAGCTGGTGATATCCTATGTCCACTTCCTTCTTCGTACGATTGCTTCAAGTAGAATTTGTATTGCAACAATCATTTGAACTCCCTTAGGTCCATGGTTTTGGTTTATGTCAAGTCTAGGGTAAGACCAAGCGGCAAGCCAAGGGCCAAGATGGACATGCGGTCAAGGATGCATGGCCTATATAGGGCATGGTCAAGTGGAGAGTTCCATGCTCCAGCCCCCTTAGTCTTACACTGGTATAAAGAGTGTCAGTTTTGTTGGGGAAAGAAGGGAAGTGATCTCTTTTCTCCTGCATGATTTGCATGCAGGCCGTGGAGAAGGGGGTCAAGGACGACCATGTTCAGTGTGGCTCATCAAGAATTCGAAGGGCCGTGTGCTAGACCTCTTAGGTGTGGGGAGTGAAAAATTCGACCATAGGTAAATCGGGCGAGATTGGTCTCGTTAGGGTCGCCATGTTGCGGGAAGCACTTCATGACACTACACCATGACCAGCAGAGCGTCATACCACGTGGAGTCTCTCTCTCTGGATCATCTGCATCACCTGCAATGCCATAGCCAGTTTCTAGCTTTGTTTTCAAACGTTTTTTGCCGGCCAAGTCCATTAGCCTTGGTCAATCAAGTTTTGAGTTAAGGGGTGTACCCAACCCAATGGGTCAAATTCAAGCAACAGAATGCTCGTCTTGCTACGGTTTGGGAGCAGCAGCGGGTACTCTACATTGACTCATAGGCAAACAACTTAAAATTCTCAAAAAAATCAAGGGTACAAATATCACCATTTTGTAAGCCGACGAATGAAATAGAAAAAAACCCATACCATAGCTATGCAAGGCATAGTAGGGAGAATCATGGGCCTGCATAAGGACCACTTGCGATCTCAAAGCTTCATCATGAGCCTCCATGGAGGTTGATTTGCGACCTCAAATCCGTAAAGACAGACTTTTACATAAGCTATGTGGCTTCCATGGGAACACACATGAATTTACCATCAGGACTTTCTCGCGAGTCTCGACGGGACGACACACGTTGGGCATGAAGGTACGTTTTGATTGTGCCATTCATGTAAATGTTTTTATGCTTTGAGTACGACATTCTGTTCAACAAGGTCGACAACTAGTGATAATTATTTTATGTATGCACCGCCATAAGCTACACCATGGTACTACAATCATGTTTTAACATTGGAGCAAGGCTTCAACAAGGCAAAGTTGGCTAGCCATAAGGGCAAGTCGGGCATGGCTCGTGACTTGCAAGGAAAACTTATTTGAGCAAGGCTCAATGGCATCCCATAGACCTTAAGAGAAAAGTGGGTTTTGATCATGACAATGCGGCAAGGTTGCCTAGCAACAAAGGCAAGTCAAGCACATCTTGTTACTTGAAAAGAAAATGTATACAGCAGGGCCGACCAATGATGGCAATACAAGCAATCGGCAAGCATCTTTCTCTCTAAGAGGGCATGGCTCCTAGGTAGTTGTTTGTCCTCGAATGTAGGCAGACACAGACATGATTGACTCATTGTTGGCTAGGGTGATCTAACATGTTTGCAGAGGTACTTGACAATGAGCATGTGCAAAGCATTCTTGCATAGGTATGCCTTTTTTTTAATCTTTAATGTAGTAGTTTTACGCTTTCAATGCGGTATACTATTCGACAAAATTTCCAATCACTAGGATAAATTTTCTTCTAAATCTGTTGAATATGCAAATATCCTACGATGCACAGAGCAAGGATGCATGAATATAGTTGGCCATTGGTTTCATCGGCCAGTATTTCCTTAATGTATCCTGTTGCAGTCTCGCTCAAAAGGGAAAACCAAGGCTTTTAGGAGCACGACTCCCTACCTATATTTATGCATTGGAAACATGGTTCCTCCAAAGAAATTACAACCTGCAATAGATATATCTTGCCAGAGTGCAGGAAACATACATACATGAACACCTAGGACACACTTGGACGTCCAAAGCTATGAGCGGACTCCGATGTCGACCATCATACTACGCACTTCTATGACTTTTGATGCCATGGGCAGTAACCCGTACAAGATAGATACTTTGCAAATATTTGTTTGCTTTTTAATATGTGGGACACTTTGACAAGGTCGACTATTTTTGAATGCTTGACAAGGTCGATTTTCTTTTGCTATGACATTGTAAATTGGCAAGAGTATATGTTAGCTATGAGCACTAAAACTCCATGAGTACTTATGTGAAGCAAGGCTTCCCTTTTGGCATTTGGCATAGCAGTTTTAAAGTTTGGAATATGCTATTAGCATACGAACTTGGGGAAACTTGCCAACACGTTTGCAAGTTTTTACATCACAAAGCAGGCGTATATGATACGCTAACTCCCTCGAGCAATACATATGGCTATGAGACGTATTCAAACAAATTACCAAAAAAGTGGCAACAAGTGGGCAATAAGGTTAGTAAATTTCAAGTTATCATTGTTTCTTTTGTAATTGAACCTTTTATTTGAAAAAGATTTCTCAATTGTGCAAAGCAAAGTGCTTTGCTAAACTTCATGCAAAGCAAGGCTTCTCTTATGTGCCAAGGTATTATTCATTTACTTCAGATAAAAAATAATGGCATGCATCTTTGACACTACATGGATATAAGCTCAGTTTATGCAATGACGCACTGTGATGTATCCTTGCTAGTGTAATGGTGCATGGCCTGTATACCAGGGGCTCACATGATTGAACCTCTCATTGAAGCCAAGGGCTTCAATGGTGCATGGCCCGTATACCAGGGGCTCACATGATTGAATCTCTCATTGAAGCCAAGGGCTTATTATTCTTTTTTTTATATGTATGCATGGCATACTAGTATGATGGATGTATGATTGTATTCGCTTCCGCTATAGCACTAGCTACTCTATCCAAGATGAGATCAGCTATTGATGTCTCAGAACATTTATTAATTTATTTATGTTTATTCACAAGCAAAGTGCCATACTTACGTCATGTACAAACACATTGTTGTACTCTTATAGAATAGGCTACCACATAGCCATTGTCTGCACAGAGGCATACATAGGGGGCATACAATATAGTAGAATAAGGGATTTTCCTCATTCTAAAATTCTCTCTCTCTCTCTCTCTCTCTCTCTCTCTCTCTCTCTCTCTCTCTCTCTCTCTCTCTCTCTCTCTCTCTCTCTCTCTCTCTCTCTCTCTCTCTCTCTCCCCCCTTCATCACTCTTTGTGGGAAAGGTGAAATTAGGCATTTAGTGTATTTCAGTGTAGGGGAAGTGACCAAAATATTCCTCTAATTTGTGAAAATTCCCAAAGTACCCCTCAAATTTCCAAGATACACCCAATATTTTGATGCAGATTCCCAAAATTCCCTGCAAAATCTCCAAAATACCCCTGGTTGTGATAAGGCTAACTGTAGGTTGTAGTTTTTCATAAAAAGACTAACAGCTTATCAATACAAGATGCTAAACCTAGAAGAGGAATAGGATCCGATGTCGACCATCATACTACGCACTTCTATGACTTTTGATGCCATGGGCAGTAACCCGTACAAGATAGATACTTTGCAAATATTTGTTTGCTTTTTAATATGTGGGACACTTTGACAAGGTCGATTATTTATGAATGCTTGACAAGGTCGATTTTCTTTTGCTATGACATTGTAAATTGGCAAGAGTATATGTTAGCTATGAGCACTAAAACTCCATGAGTACTTATGTGAAGCAAGGCTTCCCTTTCGGCATTTGGCATAGCAGTTTCAAAGTTTGGAATATGCTATTAGCATATGATCTTGGGGAAAACTTGCCAAGATTTTTGTAAGTTTTTACATCACAAAGCAGGTGTATATGATACACTAACTCTCTCGAGCAGTACATATGGCTATGAGACATATTCAAACAAATTACCAAAAAAGTGGCAACAAGTGGGCAACAAGGTTAGTAAGTTTCAAGCTATCCTTGTTTCTTTTGTAATTTAACCTTTTATTTGAAAAAGGTCTCTCAATTGTGCAAAGCAAAGTGCTTTGCCAAACTTCATGCGAAACAAGGACTCTTTCATGTGCCAAGGTATTATCGATTGACTTCAGATCAACAATAATGGCATGCATCTTTGACACTACTTGATACAAGTTCAGTTTATGCAATGACACATTGTGATGTATAGATGCCAATGCAATGGTGCAAGGCCCATATACCAGGGGCTCACATGATTGAATCTCTCATTAAAGCCAAGGGCTTTTTATTGTTTTTTTTATATGTATGCATGGAATACTAGTATGATGGACGTATGATTGTATACGCTTTCGCTATAGCACTAGCTACTCTATCAAAGATGAGGTCAGCTTTTGATGTCTCAAAACATTTTTTAACTTATTTATGTTTATTCACAAGAAAAGTGCCATACTTTCGTCATTCTAGTATACTCATGATCACATGCAAGGTAGGTGGGACAAGATGTGACTTATGGTACCTCTCTCTATGAGAGTATTGTAAAAGCACATTGTTGTATGCTTATAGAATAAGCTACCACATAGCCATTGTTTGCACAGAGGCATACATAGGGGGCATATAATACAGTAGAATCACGGATTTTCCTCATCCTAGAACTCTCTCTCTCTCTCTCTCTCTCTCTCTCTCTCTCTCTCCTCTCTCTCTCTCTCTCTCTCTCTCTCTCTCTCTCTCTCTCTCTCTCTCTCTCTCTCTCTCTCTCCTCTCTCTCTCTCTCTCTCTCTCTCTCTCTCTCTCTCTCTCTCTCTCTCTCTCTCTCTCTCTCTCTCTCTCTCTCTCTCTCTGGGTGCGAAAGGTGAAACTAGGCATTTCAGTGTAGGGAAAATGATGAAAATATTCCTCTAATTTATGAAAAATCCCAAAATATTTTGATGCAGATTTCCAAAATGCCCTGCAAAATTTCCTAGAATACCCCTGGTTGTGATAAGACTAACTGTAGTTTGTAGTTTAATTTCATAAGAATAGTAATTGTCTATCAGTATAAGATGCTAAACCTAGAAGAGAAATAGGAGGCGCCTTGACGTGGCATTCGCTTGAGACTGGGCACAGAAGAGCAAGAGGATGCCAAGGTGATATCCATAGCTCCGACGAGCAGGCTGATGTCCAAGCTCTAAACGATGGCAATGTACATGATGAAGCATCATAGATGAAAACAAATGAAGGAGGAGCATTTGTGGGTTGCCTTCGCTTGTCTGGTCAAACCACCATGTCCCTCGATTGGCAGCCTGTGTTCGAGTCCCATTGAGGGTCGATGAGCTTATTCACCCTAGTAAATATCAGAGTGGAACCTGGTGTTTAGTCGAGAATAGTCTTTTAGAAAACCTTTTTGTGGTCGTGGGGTGTCGTGGCATAGGTCTATCTACCCACACGCTACTACTACTCGTTCCTCAAAAATCATATCACATGCTCCCACATTTTCCATTTTTATTTGTACGAGGAACCCCACAAACATTAGGCTTTTCATGTTTTTTGCTCAGAGAATCGAGACTCCCCCTTGCCACTCCCATTTCCTTCATTGATCAGAAAAAGTGGAAGAATGCCTACTACAACAAGGCAACATAAGTCTTTAGCAGTCTCTTCACTTCACCCATTCTTTTTGAACTCGAGCTCTCAGATCATGGCTCGTACTATGTACATAAACAAGTGTAACGTGGGTAAAGGCCCTTGCTGTAATAGAATCATCTAATTCAATTTCCACCAAAGAGTCACACTACCCTTTTGAGGGTGCCAATGATATGAGGGAAAGAAGATAGATGACACTTCACACACACACACAGATGAGTGGGGAGAGCGATTGGCCCCATTGGGGTCTCATGCTGCATTACACCATGGCGAGCCAAGCGTCCTACCACATGGACTCTCTCTCTCTCTCTCTCTCTCTCTCTCTCTCTCTCTCTCTCTCTCTCTCTCTCTCTCTCTCTCTCTCTCTCTCTCTCTCTCTCTCTCTCTCTCTCTCTCTCTCTCTCTCTCTCTCTCTCTCTCTCTCTCTCTCTCTCTCTCTCTCTCTCTCTCTCTCTCTCTCTCTCTCTCTCTCTCTCTCTCTCTCTCTCTCTCTCTCTCTCTCTCTCTCTGTGTGTGGCTGTTCTGTGTCACCTGCAATGCCATAGCCAATTTCTGGTTTTATTTTCAAACGTTGGCCGTCCAAGTCCATTAGCCTTGGTCAATCAAGTTTTGAGTTAAGGGGTGTACCCACCCAAATGCATGGAATTCAAGCTACGGAGTTCCCCCCTTGCTACTGTTTGGGAGTAGCAGGGGGTACTCAAAATTGAATCGTAGGTAAACAACATAAAATTCTCAAAAAAGATCAGGAAACAAATATCATCATTTGGTAAGTCGACGGACCAAAGAAATAAAAAACACATATCACAGCTATGTAAGGCATGCTGGTAGGCAAAATCATGGGCCTACATAGAGGACAACTTGCGATCTCAAAGCTCCATCATGAGCCTGCATGGAGGTTGTTGATTTGCGACCTCAAATCCTTAAAGACACCCTATTACATAAGCTATGTGGCTTGCATGGGAACACACAGGAATTTACCACGAGGGCTTTCTCGCGGGAATCATGGGCCTGCATAGAGGACAGCTTGAGATCTCAAAGCTCCATCATGAGCCTGCATGGAGGTTGTTGATTTGCAACCTCAAATCCTTAAAGACACCCTTTTACATAATCTATGTGTATGGCATGGGAACACACAAGAATTTACCACAAGGTCTTTCTCGCGAGTCGCAACGGGACGAGACATGCTTCACATGAAGGTACGCTTTCATTGTGCGTTTCATGTAAATGTTTTTATGCTTTGAGTACAACATTCTGTTCAACAAGGTCGGCAAGCGGTGCTAATTATTTTCTGTATGCATTGCCATAAGCTGCACCATGGTACTTCAATCATGTTTTAACAACGGATCAAGGATCCAACAAGGGCAAAGTTGCCTTGCCATAAAGGCAAGTCGGACATGGCTCATGACTTGTAAGGAAAACTTATCCGAGCAAGTTTTAATGGAATCCCATAGACCTCAATACCAAAGTGGGTTTGGATCATGACAATGCAGCAAGGTTTCCTAGCAACAATGGAAAGTCAAGCACGGCCTGTTACTTGAAAAGAAAACGTATACAACAAAGCCAACCAATGATGGCAATACAAGCTGCTGGCAAGCATCTTTCTCTCTATCAGGGCATGGATCCTAGGTAGTTGTTTGTGCTTGATGAAATCAGATACAGACACGATCGACTCATTGTTGGCTAGTTTGATCTAACGAGTTTTCAGAGGTACTTGACAATGAGAATATGCAAACCAATCTTGTGCAGGTAGTTTTATGCTTTCAATGCGGTATACTATTCAACAAAGTTTCCAATCACTAGGATTAATTTTCTTCTAACTCTGTTGAATATGGAAATACCTTACAATGCACAGCGCAAGGCTCCATGAATTTAGTTCGTCATTGATTTCATCGGCCAGTATCTCCTTAATGCATCCTCTTGTGCTGTCGATCAAAGGGGAAAATCAAGGCTTTTAGGAGCACGACTCCCTAGCTATATTTATGCATTGGGAACATGGTTCCTCCAAATCAATTACAGCTTGCCAGAGTGCAAGCAACATACATACATGAACACCAGGGACACACATGGACGACCATAGCTATGAGCCAACTCCAATGTCGACCATCATACTATGGAATTCTTTGAGCCACGGGTAGTTGCAGGTATGAGATACATACATTGCAAAAAAAAAATTGCTTCTCAATATGTGGTACACTTTGACAAGGTCAATTATTTGTGAATGCTCGATAAGTTTGACTTTCTTTTGCTTTGACATTGTAAATTGGAAAAAGTATATGTTAGGTATGAGCACCAGAACTCCATAAGTACTTATGTGAAGCAAGGCTTCCTTTTCGGAATTTGGCATATCTGTTTCAAAGTTTGGATTATGCTATTAGCATACGAACTTCGGGGAAACTTGCCAAGATGTTTGCAGATTTTTATGTCACAAAGCGGGCGTATATGATACGCTAACTCACTCGAGCAGTACATATGGTTATGAGTCAAATTTGAATAAATTGCCAGAAACGTGGCCACAAGTGGGCGATAAGGTTAGTAAATTTCAAGTTATACTTGTTTCTTTTTTTATTTAACCTTTTATTTGAAAAATATTTCTCAATTGTGCAAAGCAAAGTTCTTTATCACACTTCATGTGAAGCAAGGCTTCTGTTATGTGCCAAGGTATTATCGATTGACTTCAAATCAATGAAAATGGCATTCATCTTTGGCACAACGTGGATATAAGCTCACAGTTTATGCAACGATACACTATGATATATCCATACAAGTGTAACTGTGCAAGGCTTACATGATTGAGGCTCTCATTGAAGCCAAGGTCTTATTATTCTATTTTTTGATATGTATGCATGGCATACTAGTACAATGGACTTACAATTGTATACACTTTTGCTATGGCACTAGCTACTCTATCAAGTATGAGGTCAGCTATTGATGTCTCAAAACATTTTTAAATTTATATGTTTATTCATAGGCAAAGTGGTATACTTATGTCACCTTGGTACAGTCAAGATCACATACAAGGTAGGTGGGACAAGATGTGACTTATGGTACCTCTCTCTACGAGAGCGTTGTACAAGCACATTGTTGTAGCTTATAGGGTACTAAAATATTTCTTATTGATATGGTAACAGGTAGGGCTAAGAGCCATCTGCTTTTGAAGGGCTAAGAGCCACCTATTTTGGAATGGTTAAGATCCATCTCTTTGTGATCCATCAGTTATTGTTTTCAAGATTGAACAATTCTATCCAGCTGAGTACCCATCAATTCTAATGGACAAGCAAGAGTCTTTCCATTATTGATTTTTTGGGTGCTACTTTAGCACTACATACTTTAAGTGTGTAGATCAAGTTAAGTTTTTGAAAATCATAAACTCGTAAAGGCTTATCTCTACCAAGGTGTATAGATAAAGCCAACACTTTAGACAACACGTACGTTCACAAAAACCCAAGTTTATGGATTTTTGGGTCTATAAAATATCCACTTGTGAATAGGATTCCAACTTCAGTGGATCTACTATTCTATATATAGCTCTAAGAGTGTTTATATGAATACAATCTGGGGGTAAGACCCACTTTTTAATTACTAAATCACTTACTAAGTCAATAGGAACCTTCACACGTGTACTTTCAAGGAAAGAAGGCCACAAGCTGCCAAGGTGTAGTAGACAATTGCAACTTCCAATGTTGACTTCAATCACTATTGACTACTATTTGAGCAGTTTTCGTGCAGAGTTTAATCAAGTGGTTTGACATTTGGCAAATGTGATACTCCTGAGCACATGAAATGGAGGTGTAAATAGTTTTGAAAAGAACCTTATTACTTTCTACTGCAATCATTTGCAAGCCTTTCTAAAACATTTGAACCATAATACAAGGTGAAACATAAGTCACTTCTAGGTACAAAAAATGAAACTTTTCCTTTAACAACACATAGCCTTGCTATATGCATAAATAGCCATTTGTTAATGTTGTTTAACAACACTTGTAACCTTAACAAGTCGTTCTGAGTACCCAACAATTCCAGGACACTAAAAATTGTTCCTTATATCGCATGTTGAAAATGGATTATAAAATAGATTTGACCAGTACCTAGGGACTTTGTTGCAACACATCATTGAAATAACTGGTGCCAATGTCATTCCCAAAGACTCATATTCTCCACATGTGGAATATGTTTCAGATAAGGATGTTTGAAAAAAGAACATCCTTCAAGTACGAGATATACTTGTGTGTGGAGACAACTGCAAACACACTACGGCATGCGTGAGAGGGACCCTCAATAATCTTCCTCCACACTGGCTAAATCAAACTCCTTGAGTTTCTAGACCATGTTGTATCCCATGTGACAATATGTGCCAAACAAAACCTTACGTGTAGGTGGATAACTGCATATATGTTGGACATTACGATCCAAGATACTTTGTTCCCACATGACCTTGGCATCTAATGGAAATGGCCTATGAGCTTTGAGAGTAGCAAAATTAGGAAAATTAGAGAAAGCACTTTTGTGAGATTACTTTGAGAGCATAGAGGGTGAACTTAACTGATGGTAGCAACATAAACATAGTACTTAGCTAAATTGGCATGAACAATACTTTTGCAAGAGAGAGAGTTTAGAGAACATGACAATAGTTAAGGACCGTATTTATGTGGAGCCGGTCCCCCCTCGGTCCCCCCTCCAATAGGCATTTGTATTATAATTTCTCCCATCAAGAGAGACTTGGTACAATAAAATCTTTGTGTCCCTTGTGAACTAGTTTATGCAATGAATATGGAAAGCTTCATGCATCACGAGCACAACATAAACTTTTCAAAGAACATTAACTATTCCAAACCTCAGTCCCAAGGCCTCAAACACATTCGAAGGTGGAGAGAGCTAGCGGGGAATGAGAGTAATGAAGAGGAAGAAGAAACATCCCATAGGAGAAAGAAGTAGTTCCTCACTTATCATCACTCTTCTTGCTAGCATACACAATAGCATAGTAATGAAGATGGAGAAGATGGAAGATTAGCAAGATTAAGCATTGAAGCATGGCTCTTGGTTGGATTTGCATTCCATAGCCAAGAGTGTTTGTGTAGGCTCTCAAATTCTCTACTAGCTTGGAGAAGGAGATGGAACTCTTGCACTTTGTACTTCACACAATGAGCTATGTGTGATTGTATGTGGGAGAGTATACCCCACAAGCATCCCCCCTTCTTTCTTTGGTTGAACCCCCCTTGTAGCTCATGTTTGAAGCTCATTGGACCCTTCTAGGCCTAGCCAATCACATGCAACAAGGGTAGGCTTGGGACAAGTATCCTGCTTTCCCCTTTGAGAGAGAGCACTTGATAAATACAAAAACAATTAATTAATTTAATTAACTAATTTACCGTTGGATTGCTTGGGAGGTCGACCAATAGGCTTTAGGCACACCATGAGGGAAACATGGGTAGGGGCTTGGCATGTGTCCTTGCTGCCGCTTGAGGCTTGGGCTTTCCTTGTGTGTGTGTGTGTGTGTGTGTTATTTCTCTCATCCCCCTAGCTTTAGAGCTCACCCCCTCTTGAATAGGGATTTGATTTAACTTTTTGAACACCTTTCTCTCAAGCACCTTAGTCAGCAAGCATGAGAAAGCACCACAAGCTTGGGTGGTGTTCCCACAAGCACCTCTAGCTCCCTAGTCGGCAAGCATGACAAGCACCTGAAGAATCTTAGTCAGTAAACACGACAAGCACCTTAAACATCAAGCATGACAAGAACCTCAAACACCTTAGTCAGCAAGTACGACAAGCACCTCAAGCTTGAGCTGGGTTCCCACCTCAAGCACAACCCTAGATTCCGTTAGGTCAAAGGACTTTTAACACTATGTATTGGAGGTCTCCAATGAAGCTAACCGTAAGGTACTTAAGCTCTATTGGCTAGCCTTTCTCTTTGATAGACCATCTCTCATTTGGACCCATTTACCATTGGCCCCGTGTTGAGATAGATCTATAAGCACATGTCTATATTCTAGCCCTTGTTCTCATTTATTCTCCCACATTAAATGATCAGTTTAATATGAGAAAATCATTTGGGTTGGTTAGATATTAGATTTTATGACATTACCTCTCTCTTGAAATCATAGTTGTCCTTGACTTTGAGGTAGAAGAGATAAAGCCTTAGTCATTAGTCAATCTTTCTTAGCGGGTAAAGGATACCTTTTTACCTATGACACCATTCCAAGATGGATGACTAATCCATTTGGTACTTGAAAGACATACCTATGGCAAGCATGTCTGCTCTTTAGTCGAGTTCATCCTCCCAAGTAGAGTGAGAAATTCTACTTGGTGTTTGAGAGACGTCGTCATCAAAAACATGATTCTAAGCATGCATACTATTTAAATTTGTGTAGAATAAAAAGAGAACTAGTATTATAAGATAGAAAATTTGGTCATTTAAAAGAAATTTGTATATTTTCTTACTCTAATGTAGCATTGTAATAATTGACAAGGTTCATAATATCCTTAAGTTGTATTCCTTGCATCCATCTAGCATCTTCAAAATGATAATGTTTGAACTTAATAAGATACCATCGGAGAATCTTACCATATCGTAGTACCTTGTCTTCATGCTGAAGGATAGCTTTGGGTTGTAGCACCTCTTCCTGGTCTTCAATTTTGGGAGGGTCTTCAATAATTGGTGCACTTGGTGGCTCTCCTTTGTAGGGCTTAAGTAGGCTCACACGAAAAGCATTGTGTATGAGCCAATGGTTGGGCAACTTGAGTTCATAAGCCGTCACATTGATTGGCTTCAAGATTTGAAAAGGACCATAGTATCTTTTTGCTAGTTTAGCATGATACTTTTGATGGTTTGTAGGATTTTTGCACGTAGTTTGCCTCAATTGAGCCTTGGGAAACTTAAGTAGAACCCAATCATTTTCATTGAATGCTAAGGTCCGTCCGTGCTTGTCAGCAGCAGCTTTTTGCCTTTGTTGAGATATAAATATAGACTCCTTAATCTTTTGAAAATATTATTGTACGTCACGACTATACTCATCAGTGAAGATCCTCCCATGTACTTTAAGTAGCAAGGGACTTTAAGGTCTTCCCTCAATGATTCAAATGGTTCTTTTCCAAAAGTATGGACAATGTTATTGTACGCATACTCCACAAGAGGTAAGTACTTTTCCCATTATGAGCATTGATCTACTTCTATAACATAGGTCTTTAGTAGATCAAGTATCATAAGATTGGCTATCTCACTTTGGCCATCTGTTTGTGGGTGATAGGCCGAAGAGAAAGTCAATTTTGTACCTATATTTTCAAAGAGAACTTTCCAAAAAGTACTGGTCATTCTAGGATCTCTATCTGACACGATGGATGTTAGCAATCCATGGTGTTTGAAATCTGAGATATGAAGAGTGTCTCCATTTGCCTTAATAGTCTTTTTGACAAGAGTAAAGTGTGCTTGCTTGCTCAACATGTTGATTATTGTCCATATTCCCATATTTCCATGGATAGACTTGGGTAATTCAAAGATGAAATCTATGTATATACTCTCCCATGGTGAATTTGGGATAGGCAATGGTTGGAGTAATCCAGGATGCTTCCCTCTATCATACTTGGTATTTTTGCATACTAAACATTTTGAAACATACTCTTGTGTATCCACTTTCATGGTAGTCCATTAGAAGTATGTTTCTACTCTTTGAAGAGTAGGTTGAATGCCTCTATGCCTTGCATAGGAAGGAGCATGGGATCCACACATGACTTTCTCACGAAGGGAGTGGGTAACACATAGCCTATTTCCATGGAGAAGATAAACATCCTACAAGGTGAATGGTTCCTCTTTCTTCCCAAAGCAAGGGTTGAAATTATGTCTCTAAATTCAGGGTCAGTGGCATACTCATCTATCATAGAAGATAGATAATTGTGAGTTGCTATAGACACCACATTAACGTTTGGTCGTCATGAAAGTGCATCAATCACTTTATTGTGCTTACCAGCAGTGTGAGGAATATAAAACTAGAATTGCAAAAGAAAATTTGCCCACGTCATTTGTTTGTCGAAAAGCTTGACTTGCATCATAAAGTACTTGAGACTTTGGTGGTCTGTTTGTAAATATATGGAGTTCCCAATATATAGTGCTTCCATGTTTGTTTGTCTCGTAGGGACATGTGGGGTTGAACAGAGCCGGACCAATGGAGGGAGGTGATCTAGTGTAGATGCACTGTGAAAAATCTTGTGAAGCTTGCACATCAGGGGTTGGCAACGCACAGTGATCAGAGAGAGAGAGTGTGTGTGAGAGCTGGTGGGTGTGTCACAACACGAGGCTTCTGAGCTTACAAGTTCTGGAGAGATAGAGAGAGAGAGAGAGAGAGAGAGAGAGGGAAAAGGAGGGATCGACAATCAGTGGTGCCGCCATGCAATACAGAGAGAGAGGTAAATAACTATAGTACCCTCAGCTAGCTCACGTAAACAACTTGCACCGTCAGAATCAAGGAGGGAGAGCAATTTGCAGCTATTGTCTGTGCCATGTGTTGGAGCCGCCTACTAAGGTTGATGGAGAAAGGTAGAGACGAGCTACAAGCCATCATCTAGCTTAAGCATTAGAGACTGCAAGGTGGTGGGTACAGTGTCCATTGGTTGAGGATGGGTGCCTGGAGTTAGAGTTCGCATGAGTGGCCGCCTTTACATGCAGTGTAACAAAGATTGAGACAACTTGTTTGCATGCATCCTAACGAGGGGTAGAGAAAAGAAAAAGCGATCGCACGACTCATCAAAAGAAAGAGAGATTAGAGATGTGAGCCTTGCTGACCACGAACTCCACTCACATACTGTTGGCTGCAAATATCGGGTCCCCGTCAAAGCCTCTTTGTAGATTGTTGTAGGTGCACTTCAGCAAATGTTCTACTGGCGTTCCCTAGTAGGTCTGCACAATGATGAGCGGCCATCTGTGTTCTTGTGTAAATTAGAAAAAATAAAATAAAACAATATTGTGGCTCATCATAGAGTTGAAAACATAGCTAATGAAAGAGTCGTTTCGCACGACTTTATCTAGATAGTTTGCTCATAGTCCTCGGGATTGATTTCCAAGACTATGAAGCATTAAGCAAGCCTCGTCTCCCTCTTCATCTCGTTTCCCCTTCCGGAGTCTATCTCACTACTGCTCCTTTCTCATCCTCGAATATCATTGTAAATTAAACTTAATCTATTCTATTAATATATTTAATTAACGTAGTTATATAATCACTATATTATGACAGTAACGAAAGGATTCTCTACAGTTTCTAAAAACCACTATCGATCTCAAACAATCGACACTAATTATTATAAATTGAAGCAATTAACAAAATCTACAAGCATAATGAAACAAAACACTTAGCTGCTACTTGTAAAAAATCTTCAGTCTTGGAGCGTAGCCTACGCTTTGATACCACTGCTACAACGGGAGCACGGAGAGCCCTGCAAAATACTCAAAATAGCACATAGCAAGCCATAAATCGACAAAATGGTATACCAGAAAACCATCATCGCACATACTCCGAGCCGTATGCAATACAAGAGAGACAGAGAGTGTGAGAGGGAAAGAGAGCACGTGCAGGCGTACCTCCTAGAGCGGAGTGCTACGCCGGCACGGCGAGAGAGAAGAGTGGAAACAAGAGAAGAAAAACATGGACACTGGGTGCAATCTCTCCCCGTGCAAGAGTGACCATTTCCCTCTTGAACGTATTTCATTTATAGATTTCTTGAATGGTCAAAAATGAGTACAAATTGGTCGTCCAGACATAAATGGCCAAAGCTCCTAAGGAGCACTTGAATACATAATATTTAATATCCTTTTTGCAATAGCCTAGCTCGGTCAAGCCTTTTCCACCTGTCAGCTGTAATAAATAGTAAAATATGAATTCCATAACATACCTCTCCGTTGGAAAGCAACTATCCTCAGTTGCGAAGATAAAAATCTGCAAACAATACTTGTCAAAAACAATGATTAGAAAACTATATCAAATAATAAAAGAAAATTCCATAAAATTATACACATTGATTATGCTTGCCATCATCCACATACTACCTATTCTAGTGTCCCATACCACTAGAATAAGCAGTATATGTCATACCCTGATGAATCAGGATATCATTGGTCACACTCATCATTGTATAAATCAATTCTCATCAATCTCAAGTTCACTTTCATAAATACTGTCACGACTAAAAATCATCATATACAAATTCCAAATCCAAATCCAAAATATCTTTCATTTTCTATACCCGGGTAACAAAATCATACCAGTTACAGTGGTGGCCTGCCAATGCAGCATGATTTTGTGATCGGTGTTGCCTCAACCAACGAGTCTACACCAATAAGGCGTGCTACCTAAATTGGTGAATCTGCACTAATGCTTCCTAAATCGGCAAATCTGCATTTGGTATAAGTTTAAAAATCATGAATCTGCAATTTATCAATGTGCTACCTAAATCGAAAAATCTACACCAAAATGAGTATCTACACACTGCGTAAATCGGCGATTCTATGTGCACGTGACCACTGGACCAGACAAGATTTTTTTTAAAAAATACAAAACATTTACCTGCTACCAAATTATAATAGGTTGGACGTGCTGCAGTGTATACCAGATGTTGGTGATTGTCCCAAATAAACTCATGCTATAGCTCAATATCAATGATGTCAATAGAAAGTTCATTTAGTACAAGTGTAAGACACAATGCAAAAGATGATTGAAGGATATAGTGCATTTGAAGATCATGTACCATATCAAACTTGTACTAAAGTGTAGGTAAAAGTTTCAAAAAGTGTTAATTTTGTATCAATAATTGACCTAAAAAACAATGTGCCATCCTGCTTAAGGTAAAACAATACATGACAATTAAACTATGTTAAAAGAAAAAGAAGAGCAATGCGACTTAACAACTAGAATGGTATAATTGTCATAGGAAAAACTCAGTTAAAGATTGATTGGAGTTAATGAAGGTAAGATGCTTGCTTGAAGATCCTTCTAAGTGATACAAGATAGCTACGGTACATTATATTATGATTAGTGTCGGATAGTACCTCCTAGATCCATGAGTCTTTGTTCTTTCTATACAAATACGAGCTTGACCTAGTTTATGCTTCTCAGACAAGAAGCACTTATACACTCCGTATATAGTCAATGAACTCTCTAACTATATAAAACCTGATTTCTACCTCTCTAATCCAATCACACACAACATCAACATGCAAAACCAATAGCAAATCAACTCCGATCAACACCAAACTTGGTAGGCACAATCCTTACTATATTACAAGCACTTTTGGACCAACAAAACTAAAATCTTCACATTGAAAAAAAAATTGTGTTTTTTTTTCAACAGCAAAATTGCAAGTAACCCATCTGATGTGTGCCACACCTAATAGGTGCTTTCAGTCAAAGCTCATGGGAGTCAATGCTCAGATTTTGCAAAACGCTTGCAATGTAGATATCCATGTTTACAGCTCCTCAAGACTTACTTATGAATACTTCTCACTTACATATGAATTTACCTCCTCATAATCCTTGTAAAATTGTATTTTATACACTGGCTAAGGGTCTCAAATACACAAGGGCTATTTCTACTCTAGATAATGAGTAAACTAGTCAAGCAAAATGTCTTTCTTTTTATACAAATTGGAATCAAAACGCCGAATTTCGCATAAATAAAAAGTGAGACAAAATCTAATGGTTTTTTATGAAAAAATTACATTCAACTCTGTGTTACAAAGGTTCAAAAGCCTCTTAAGCATCTTCTTTTATGAAGCAGGCATCTGTTATTGGAATCTTCCAACACTTCCCCCTCCTACTTTATGTCGTCCCTAACAAGAGTCAAGGTATGAAATGTAGGAGTCTCTTCTCATGCTCTCTCTGTCTCCTTGAGGATAGTAAAGGCTGGCAGTTGTTTCTATAGCTTTTTGCTTGTAGATCCACTTCTTGAGCGTTCCTTTGTGTCATTCTACATTGCTCTATATCCTACTTTATGTCGTCCCTAACAAGAGTCAAGGTATGAAATGTAGGAGTCTCTTCTCATGCTCTCTCTGTCTCCTTGAGGATAGTAAAGGCTGGCAGTTGTTTCTATAGCTTTTTGCTTGTAGATCCACTTCTTGAGCGTTCCTTTGTGTCATTCTACATTGCTCCTATATAACCATCACATCACAGTAGCATTTTTAGCAAATTTTCAAAGCCATTCTTGCATTTTCCATGACTCCATGCATTTGTTGAACTTGTTGGTTCCCAATCTTGCTTAGATTTTATATATGAACCATGAAAAATTCACACAGATTGAAAAACATTTCCTTTCATGCAAGATGAAAGAAAAAATGCATTTGTTTCCCTAGCTATGATGGAGAGCAATGGTTTTTGGATTTTGACACCATGGTCTTGTTGATGTATAGTGTAAGAAATGGCTTTGATGTAAAAATAGTGATAAGTGGATGAATGGTTAAGACAAAGACTAGGATTTCAATCTTGACTGCAGGACCTTTGAGCTTTATACACAAGATCTATGATTTTTTGGGGTTTTGACTTCATAGATGTGGTCTACAAGCTCTCGTCAACATGACTATCAAGTTGAAAACCTGGTTTGTCTTGTGATTACACTCTAAAGGAAAAAAACACATTTTTTTTCCTTCACTTGGAATTTCAACTCTGATGAGCTTGTTGGGTTGTGGGTATGTTCCTCATGATGTAACAAAGATGTTGAACCACCTGTAGCTTGAATGTGGCAGCACTTAATGCAAGATTTAGGCTAGTTTTAAACTCTCATGTAGGTGAAAATCCAAAGTATGGGAAAAATAGACATCTAATGCATATAAATTTTTTTGGGTAGGGGTTTCTCAATGTGTTGAACACCATGGTTACCTTGAGTGTTGCAAGAAGAGTAGGCCATAGAAAAAAATATGCATTCTTTTCTTACCTAGCACAAAGAAGCAATTTTCCAATTATGTAATCATTCTAGCATGACCATAAACTTCTTGGAGACATACTTGATGTTTCATTCCATCTATTGGATGCTATTATGAAGCTTTTTACTATTGTCTTGGATTGTAGACTAAAGCGTGGCACTATGTATGATGTAAGACATGATGTAGTAGCCATGTAGAAGCTGTGTAATGAAGTGTGATTCCATTCGAATGTCATTTGGTTGATTTTTAGCAATTTTGATGCTTTCAACATCCAAGAGTCTCTTTGCTTGCAACACTTTGCATGTAAAGTTTCTGGTAAGACTCCTTGAAAATTTTTGGTAGCTTTGATATCCTTAATATATAGGTCAATTTTGGTTCTCATTTGACCGAGTTATGCCCATTTGAATCTTGACAATACAACCTCCAATTAGACTTCTAGAAGTTCTTAACACTCCATAGACTCTATGTACTTCTATCCTACTTTTCTTGCAAATTTTCTTGCTTTTTTTGCTTTAAAATCTACAAAAACAACAACAAATAGAGAAAAATAGCAAAATTGAATGAAAAAGAATCTTTTAAAAAAGATACAAATTTAGAAAATGCTAAATTTGAAAGAAAAATCATGTTTTGTGATCCATGTATCCAACCATGCTAGAATCATGTTGAAATTCACCTACAGTTAGGTCACAGCATGGGGGATTCACCCTTTAAATTTTAACCAAAATTGACTTCTCTAGACCCAAAAACCCCAAAATCTTTAAATTTCAGCCTGCAAATGGTCATGTTGACCCATGACATGCAAATTTGATCCAAACACCAAAAGTTCATGACCAAAAACTTAGGGGACTTGTCTAGAACCTTCCCTTCAAGTTTGGTACAATTGGGGCCCAAAACATAGATCACTATCCATGTATCCCAAGGGCAGATTTGGCAAATTCAGTGTCTAGTGTGTGCAGATGTAAATGTCATCAAGTGGTGCTAAAAATTGTGCAAAGATGTCTAAAATTCAGGAGATGGGCATTTTTAAGAGTGTTAAAGTGCAAGGTTAGGGTTTTTCAGGGAACAAAGCCTGAAAGTGAAAAAGTGAACTTCTGGTTTCTTGAAAGATTCAGTAAGAAGCCGAACATTGCTTACCAAAAGTGAAAATCATGTCAGTTCTTCCATGAAGGTCAGTAAGACTTAGATTGATGTGAAAATTGATAGACATGTGGAAATGGGGATGTTGGTAGCCAGTCTCAAAGCATCTAATTAGCAAAACTCAACACACTAGCCACATGGATCAATCAAACTGGGATTCGCAAAACCAATATGACAAAAGTATAAAGAAAATGGATATAATTTGAGAATTTGGGTAAACTTAGGAAAATTCAATCCAAATTTAAAAAGATTCCACCAGTGTGCTAGGACAGGCTATAGGAACATGTCCACCAAGTTCATCTCAATATGTGACCAAACTAATCGCGATTCCTTTTTAAAAATACCACTCAACAATGAAGACAAAAATCAAGCCATATTAGACATCCAAATAAATCCAACCCTAAAATAAGCAATTTTAAATATGATTCACACATGCTTTCACCATATATCATCTCTTAAGTAATATGCCAAATTAGATGGTGAAGAGAGCACCTCAAAAATTTTCCGACATGGATCGCATCTTTCACCTAGTCATATTGTCTCCTAGTCAAAACCGCCTCTACACAAATCTTTTTTTCTAACAATCTCATTTTTATTTCTAAAATGCTCTACTGAATTGTTTGTAGTAGCAGGATGCCGCGTAGAAAAGTTTCAAGGAGTGGGACGCGGCACCTTACAAACTCATTGACATCTCCTCCAATGAAAAAGCTCATGTGATAGATGAGGAGCTTGCCACATCTTTATCGATAGGTTTCAACAAGCAACGGATGGAACCAAGGTCAAAGTACCAATTTTCCCCAATTAGATATGGATGCTACATCAAAAGATAGAAGTCTTGGATAGTGCAAGATGCCTTCATCTGGATAGCTTCTTCAAGCTACCTCCATGGGGAATGGATTTCCAAAGAGCCCACAAACTCATGAGCTCAATTCAGTACAATGGAGAAGCCACATTGACGAAAAAGGATGGAGCTATTGTTAGAGTGAAAATCACCGATGAACCCGTCCTCTAAGCTCTCCATTCTCCTGTAGGAAGTCACAACCTTCTCACCAAGACAAAGGACATTGATAGTGATAAAGTCTTCATAAAGCAGCAGAGGCACAAACTTTCCTACAAAAACCTCATCTACTCAAAAACCAAATTTCCCCTAAGACTGATTTCTCAGGACTTAAAGGTTCAGAATCCACCATGGTACACATAACCAATCCAACATGTAGCATTTGTGATGGCCATTGGCTTGGCAGAAAGAAGAGTAATCAAGTGCGACTTGGAAAAATACATCTTGAAAAACCTGAAAGCAAATTTGAAGGGTAGTGATAGAAACAAGACATACATGAATGCAGGGTCGATGCTGATGAGAATAGCCTATCAAGCCCTAGGAATTATCAATGATCTATCGAAAGCTGGTTCTCAGCTAAATTTACTGCACAAATCTAAGCATGTAGTGAGAACAATGGAAAGCTCATCCAGCACTCCTACAAAAAGAAGAACATGGGGCCAGAGCTCAAGAGCACGTACACCTGATAGTGAGGCCACCGAACCAGAATTTGAGTTGGACGGGGAAAATAGAGGAAAGTAAGATATCCCATGAGAGTACCAATCAATGGAAGAAGAAGAAGAAGAAGAAGAAGTTGAAGTACCCCTAATTGGAAAAAGAACACAGCAAGCTGATCAAATCCATAAATCTTAAGCACAACAATCAATGAAGGAAGCGCAACGGCTTTGAGAAGAAATACTGGCAAAGCTAGCTAAAGAAAAAAAAAGAACATGGAGGAAGCTAAGAAAGAATCACCTCCCTCTAATGGTAATGAAGAAGATGGAGGAAGCTGAGAAAGATCCACCTCCCTCTAATGATAATGAAGATGATGTCAAGGAGCTTGACAGAAAGCTCAAAAGATTAAAGAGAAAAGGTGCTAAAAAGCTAGAGCAGATGTTAGGTTGGCAGGGTCCTTCCATCAGAAGATCCACAACGTTTTAAAAAGAAAAGCTGACCAAAGGGAGGAGGAAGACTCAAACAGACAGAACATGATGGATCTAGAATCTTCCATGGACTCCCCTTGAAGCCAGAAGTTTTCTCATTAGGAAACCAAAAAGGACATGTCTACAAAAAAAAAAAGGATGAGGAGAAGGAGAAAGAGATGGAGCAACATGTCTCTCCTAAACCACCATCCCCTCCTCCCATAGATCAACCTCAAGAGAGAGCTGAAGTTCAAGAGAAAAAAGAGTCTCACACCATCAAAGAAGATCAAGGCAACCAGTGCCAAGAAGGAGAACAAAGACAACCTAAAGAGAAAAGTAAAAAGGATCCTCCAAAGATAGATCAGGTTGTTGAAACTTCACATAACGGGAAACACAAGCAAGACAAGAGGTATCACCTCTCACAAAGGAAGATGCAGCTACAACTGAAAGGATCCTAGCAGAGTTTGATCTTAAAGAGCACTTGAAGATAATTGAGATTTACTTTAAATGCCAAAGAGTGATCTCACATATATGAGCTGAAGATGTTGAAGATGCCAAGGAGGAAACACTAAAGGCCAACCAAGAGATAGAGAGACTGAAGCAGCAAGTCAGCAGCCTATAGAACAACAAAGAGCAACTTCAAGCCAATTTAAAAAGAGATATAGAAGATGCTTCCACAATCTACTCACACTTGGAAAGACAAATTGAAGCTACCTCAGAGGTTCAAGTGCAGCAACAGGCCCTTGAAGAGGCTCTAGAGAGGGAGAAAAAGAAATACTCCAAGTTGTGTGAATCATATGATGTGGTAAAGCATACCCTCTCCACCCTCCTGTCCATTCAAGAAGTGCCTACACCAGCCTCTACTTCACAACCTATGGCCAATGCTAAAGAAATAAAATCTTTGAAAGCAGAGCTCGAGCAAGAAAAGTTGCAATGATGTGGTAAATCTTTGAAATACTCCAAGTTGTGTGAATCATATGATGTGGTAAAGCATACCCTCTCCACCCTCCTGTCCATTCAAGAAGTGCCTACACCAGCCTCTACTTCACAACCTATGGCCAATGCTAAAGAAATAAAATCTTTGAAAGCAGAGCTCGATCAAGAAAAGTTGCAATGACAACTAATCATGCATGGATTGATCGCGACTAATTCCCAAAGAGAGCAAGAGATTAGAAGGCTTCAAGAGCAGTTGGCCAAGGCTAAAGCCGATCTCTCTACTCAAGCCAAGATACACACCAAGGAGCTACAAGCAAAAGCTTTAGACCTCACTTCTCAACAAGAAAAGCAATTGTTCCCATCACTCATACACAATATCTAGTAGAGTTTGAAAGGACCGACATACCCCTAGCAAACCTTCCAAGTACGTTATACATGGGAGATATGCAGGATATTGAAGAAGAAAAAGAATCAACAAATACCAAGGATGAGTTGAAGAGATCAATGAAAGACATGCCAGAGGGCTCTCACAAAGAGTACATGAATTATGGGCTAAAAGTGCTTGAATCAGCAACCCTTCTAAAGCTCAAGCTTGACGAGCATGTGAAGAACGTTGTACATCAGATGGTGGCTCTACCTCTGATGAAACATGAAACCATAGTCTCCAAAATAAAGCTACTACCAACCTTGATGCCAAATACCAAAGAAACTACGAAGATGTTCTAGTCACGTGGTTGAGCAAGTACTTCTCATCGCGGGAGAGCAAGCAACTATGGAGGAAAAAATGATTTGAGAAGAGGCCTCAAAATTAGATAACCTATAGGAACGCACCCCAACATATCAGGATCGACACGACATTCTACCCAACCCCAACACGATGATCATGGGAAACATACTACACATGGAGGGGGGACCGCCTTTTGTTCTAAATTATTAATAATTGCTAATCCAGCTCACAGCCATAAACCGACAGAGGCATACATGGTGCATACTCTAAAGGCAGCGAACACTCTCATGCAAGATGTACCAGATCTCAAGTGCAAGATGTTGTGCAAGATTGCAAAAATGATACTTACCTATATAGAAGCTTTTAAAGATATAGACAAGGCTAAGCACCCATGGGAAGCGTAGCTGGAACATGGAAATCGAAGACCCCTCAAAGAATATTATTGTGGGGATGTATGCCAGGTTGATGTTCCTCCCACCTCACTACATGCAAACCTTTGAATAATCCTTCATGATAGGGTATTTTGAGATGGATTCCACCATATCTAACCCTCTTACTAAAGATCTACAGGCCCACAATGTCACTATTGAACAAATCATTCATAGATTTATCAATTAAGGCCGACATCATTTCTAGGGCTACAAAGTTCAACCAGATCACGAAGACACTAAAAAGAAGTCAATTTGACTACCAAAGAGAAGCAAATACTTGCATGAGGGCATGCAATGGCTAGGAAGGAGGGAGTGTTTGGTCAATGCAGCCAATGGCCACCCTCCTAGCCGACCACACCTTGCCAAGTTTGAAAATTTTGATGTAATCCATACTAATTTTTTTGAAAAGCCTTATCATTGAGCCCACATAATTTTGAGCCAAATGTTGTAGCCTATATATCTGAGTGTCTTATTCTGTAACATGAGCCCAAAGCTATGTGAGTCGTTCATTGGCCATTTGAAAGCCCTAGGTGTAAAACCCAAAAAAAACCTTTAGTTTGAAGAATTGTAGCATTATCTTGATTTTTTGAAGAGCTTTTGTATGTACAACTATGGGCGGCTACTCAGCTTCAACTTGTAATCAATTTTTCTCATGATCTAGTAATCCAAATTTGTTTTTGTGAAGTGCATTGTGTTCTTTGTCTCTTGCTCTTTCAATTAAGTATAACCATTTCAAGTATTGATGTAGTTTGTGACTACACATCTGTGAGCCTTATTTACAGATTTGAGTACCTAAATGATTGTTTTTTTACATTTTGACCATCGGAGAGTGTTATTAGACCTTAGTAGGTAGCTCGATCTACTTGACTATCTTATATCTAGATTGAGCTACACAGGTGGATTGGTGAGTCTGTTAGTGATAGCCGACTTTCGGAATTCAAAGGAAAAAAGAAAGTTTATTTTTTCCTCTGTCAAAGACTTGGCGACACCGTTGGAAGGCTCGACAATGCCAGGTCAACCTCACGGCCCTAGCTTTTACTAGCATGGCCTCGTCAATGACCCCCCCCCCCCCCCCCCCCCCCCCCCCCCCACTTGGCCAGCCTGATCACCTTCATGCCCTCGCTCGTCCATACCCCAGCCTAGCAGGCCTCCATCTCTCCTCTCTTCCTCTTGTTTTATTCCCTTGGTGGGCCGTCGTAATTCTCTCTCTCTTCTTCACTATCTCTCTCTCTCTCTCTCCATGTCTTCCCCCCATCGATCCAGCTCTCTTCCCCTCTCTCAAAGAAAAGGCCCCGCCGGCATCCAATGAAATATCCCACTCTCTCTCTCTCTCATTTTTTCTACACACCTCCCTCCATTCTCGGCACACACACTCTCTCCCTCATCCACTCCTCTCTCTAACAACTTGCTCTCTTTTTAGCTCGTGTCGGCGGCCCACATGGCGCAGTGCTCGGCCATCCTCTCTCTCTATCTCCCTCGTTGGCTACAAGAGGCCGATCACACACACACTCTCTCTCTCTCTCTCTAATATTATCTCTCTCTTACCCACACCCCGTTGACCCTCAATGACCCCCCCCCCACCTTACTTGCCACCCTCGGCTAGGAGCGGACTCAAGTCCCCCCCCCCCCCCCTCTCTCTCGCTTTCTCTCTTGTGCTCCCTCTGTGTCGAGCCCACAGCCGCATACGAATTCTCTCTCTCCCTTATTCTTTTCCACACGTCCACCATCACCCTCTCACACACACTCCATCGCTCTCTGTGCAAGCCAATAGCCAGAAACTATCACTCTCTCTCACCCACACAAACTCACCCTTCCCTCGGCCTCACTTTCTCCCTCCCCTGGCCCGCTACTCCCTCTCCCTCTTCCCCACCCCATTGACTCTCTCCCCTCCTCTCGTCCTTGAGCTACCATGCAAGACGGGCCCGGATAATATTCCCTCTCTCTCTCACCACACACCCCCCTTACCCCACTCCATTGCCAAAAAATCCCACCCCCCCCTTCCTCGCTCTCTGTCGACCACGGGCCACCCCAAGCCTATTTTCTCTCTCTCTCTCTCTCTCTCTCTCTCTCTCTCTCTCTCTCTCTCTCTCTCTCTCTCTCTCCTCTCTCTCTCTCTCTCTCTCTCTCTCTCTCTCTCTTTCACTTCTGGATAAGCCTGTGAAGGCGCAATAGAACGGCCTCTCTCCCTCTCTCTCTTTCACTTCCGGATAAGCATGTGAAGGCGCAGTAGAACCGCCTCTCTCGCTCGCTCTGTGCCGAGCCCACTACAACTCTATCCTTCTCCGCACTCTCTCTCTCGCTCTCAACCGCTCACGGGTCCAGCCCGAAGGCGCGCAAGATAAGATGCTCTCTCTCTCTCTCTTATCCACACACACACACACACACACACCCGCCCCCTAACACTCACCTCCCTCACCACCTCATCCACTCAACCTCTCTCTCTCTCTCTCTCTCTCTCTCTCTCTCTCTCTCTCTCTCTCTCTCTCTCTCACACGCACACAGCCCATGCAGGCAAACTCACGCTGCTCGCGCTCTATTTTGTTCTCAGCCTGTGAAGCCGCAAAACAAGATTCTCTCTCTATCACACACACACACGGGCGCATATATACAGACACACACCCTCCCTTCCCCCACACACCCCGAGCTCTCTCTTCCCTAGATCATCCTCACCGCGTCCCTCAAGTAGTAAAAACCATCGAAAAAGAAAAACTAAAAAAATAATAATATATATATTATATATACATAATAGGCTTTCGCCCCTGTTCCCACGCACACATATGCACACACACATACATACACACACACAAACTTATATACACCTATCCATATACACACTCACACACGCACCCATACATACACACACACACACGCATAAACGCACACATAAAAATACAAAAAAGGGAGGATTTAACAACTACGACACCACAAACAAAGGAGGACGACCCGGATCACGCGACACCGACAACAAAAAGAACAAATGTGCCAAAGGCAGGTGCCGGCCGACCCCGAAGAGAGGTACGCACTACACCGACGCACCGGCAAGCTGCCATTCACCGGCATCACGCGACCACGACACCATTCTCAATAAACCGTAGGTTATTATCATCATTTTTCAGTTTTCACCCAATCCTTGTAAAATGATCCCCAACTTGTAAATTTCCCTCTCTCTAGGTGATGGTCACAAAGGCCCACCTAGAGGTTTTCATTTTAATAACTCCCAAGACAAAGCAAGGGTCAACCACCCCGGGCCCACCGCCTTGCTTTGTCTCCCAATTAGCTTACGCTAATCAAGCCAGATTACCCTAATCTAAAGTAGCAAGCACCTATAAAAGGGCACTGAGAGGTCACTATGGAGGGGCAGTTCATGAGAGGCCAACACTTGGTAGAGTTTTAGTGGGAGGAATTGACACTATTGGCATCACAAGAGGGGGGGTTTAGTGTGATGGTTTGTTTTGGGAATTGCATCATGTGAAGGGAGCTACGTCCACCTCTCGACTCCAATGGTCGATGCGCGCACACACACATTCTTGGTAGCAAGTTACACATCACCGAGTCATCTATAGAGAACGCACCAAGTAGGTTCACTATCTTCCCCTCTATCTCTCTATCACCACGGTGTGCCACCTCGCCGGAAGGAAGGACATTGTAAATACGGCAAGAAATAATTCTCCCTCACACCCCCCAGGGTTTTCATCATTTGTCAATGCTCTCTCTCTCTCTCTCCTCTCTCTCTCTCTCTCTCTCTCTCTCTCTCTCTCTCTCTCTCTCTCTCTCTCTCTAAGTTTGCGGTGTTCACACCACCGTTGTCTGCATCCTAGACGCTCAAAGCTAGGTGGTGCCCCCTGTTTGCTTTACCGTGACCGGCATGAGACGTGCATCAGCTCCTAGCATTTTAGAGTCCGTCGAGGTCCGGGTATCGCTTTGCTCCCGTCATTTGGTGCCCCCACAGAGGAGGGCTTCTCGGAAACCTTCAGTTTACAATGCTAAAAGTAACCCGCATCATCAATCATGGACGAATGGCTGAAGGAATTTTCTAATTGGAGGACGGAAGAGGAGGAGACTAAGGAGGCACTAGCCGCCTTCATTGAAGTACTACTTCCAGGCTGATGTGTCGTCAGAATTTAAGAGATAAGCTCCCCATCTCGTGTTTGTAAGGTCTCTGACCCCGACCAAAAAGAGCACCGTGTACCATGTTATGATCATAATAGAAAAGTTACTATTTTTAGCAGTTTTCTGAATTCTGTGAGTGCCATGATGTTTAGAATGTTTTAAAGCTCCCAAATGTGAATTAAAATAATTTTTGCAAAAAAATTACAAAAATAGTAAGTTTTTGGTCACCCGACCCGTCTAGTTTTGATCGTCTCGAAAAATTGCACCCGTACCCCGAATTTGAAAAAAATGCATTTTCGAACCCTGGGGGTTGCTAAATATGGCAGGTACTCGGGCCAGTACGCCTTAGTTAGAGATCCGTATAGCAATTTACGGCATCAAAATCCGACTTGTATGACCCGTTCTAGCCTAAAATCAATTTTTCCAAAAATTGAGCGGGGAGGCACCGGAGCCCGGGACTGTGTGGGAACAGGTCCCAAGCCACTCTAAATCAGCTTTAGCAGCTAGGGGGCGCCCTTTGTCCTTGTGGGAGTCCTGGGAAAGCTGCCAAGCCAGAAACTAAGTCTCAGAGCCAGTTAACCTAGCCAACCTGACACTTGGTGGGTAGGGGAACTGGACTTGCCAATGCAGAGACTGAGAGCTCCTCCAGATGCTTATAGTAGGGCTGGTCGATTTTCAGCCTGTAGGAGCCTATTTAAAGGCCAGTGCAAACACACACACACACACACACATGCTCACACACTCACCCAGTGCACACACACACACCTACACACACCTTGGGAAGGTGCTGCCGGTACACACATCCTTTGAAGGAGAAGCAAGGAGGGAGGTGCTGTCGAATTCTCGCCTCAAGAAGCTCGATTAAATCAGAGAATCGAGAGGATTATCAGCCCTTAATGACAATAACCACGGTTTAATTAATGCTTTCTGCAAATCCTTTTCATTACTATCTAAATTTCTCGTCTATTATGCTTATTCCTAGTCGTAATTCTCTATAATTACTCTCTAATTTCTCTTTAACCATATTCTATTATGTAATCATCACACCATAGCTGAATTATCATCCATTCATCATCCTTAATTAGTGATTAGTGTATGATTAATAGAATTTTCTCTCTCTAGGTAGCATAGTGATTAATCGATAAGCCGGTAACTATGTAGATTGATGAAAATCACTTTTTTATTAACAATGTAGCTAAATTAGATTCATCCTCTTATGCATTAAGATGTCATTAAGGTAAAATTAAAGCCGTCATTGAGTCTCTAAGAGTTAATTTTTCTCACACCTATGCATGAGGTGAACCTGCATCCTCTAATTGCTAGGAAGAGATTAATTATGCTTGATTCATCTTTCTGGTAAATCTATTAATGAGACCTTATTATTCTTAATCATCTAAGTCGAGTAATTATCCTGAGGGTCGGTTCCCATAGGAATATGCATCATCCATAATGATTGCTATATGGAAAAATCTAAACCTCTTATGTAGCAAGCATTGTTTGATGTTGCTAATCTATCATTTGGCTTGTTATGACGCTTGCGGACATTAGCTCTTTTCTCCAAGCTAATTATTTAAACTAGTGAGTTTAAAATGGACCCGGTTAAGAGGACTCGCTTTGGTGGAGCCCACGACCACGAGGCAAGAACGAGCAAGGTGAACGGAAAGGGAAAAGCTCCCATGGACGAACAAATACCGGCCATCTCACGGGCCATTGACGAAGAAATGGAAGAGGTAGGTCCTTTTTTTTTTCAAGTCGTTTGAATTAACATTGCACACATCTAGTTAGGAATGAATATATCCCCAAAAACATGTTGGAGAAATCCGACGGAAACCTCGGCACTGAACTCATTTGTCCATTAAAGTCTAAAGTAAGAAAAAAATGATTGATGGGTATGCTGTTTGCAATAGGAAAGAATGTCTACTAGGGAAAATTTAGCTCAACATGTTCATTTTATTTCCAATGTTGAATCAGTCTTGACCCCCCTACTGACCACAGGGGGTAGAGTTTCTCGTTAAGGGCTCTTGAACCCACGAATTGCTTTCTATGCGGTGGGAACCCACGACTTGATTTCTATGCGGTGGGAACCCACGTCTTACTTTCTATGCGGTGGGAGTGTCCATGACATGCTTTCTATGCGGTGGACATACCTAGTTGTATGGGCAGATAGGCCACAACGGGAGGAGTAAACTCTCGCTGGAGGGGGGGATGTTGTACCTCCAGAACATTGGAATTTTAATGAATAAGTTTGAGTAGAATTTTTACTAGAATACTGTCTTGGTGTTGTTTGCAATACTGGTTGAAGGGCTGTCTTAACGAACAATGTGATTCGAAATTAATCAAGGATTTTTTATGTTAAACAACCATTGTGGTAGTAATTAGGTCACACAAGGAAGTGTGAGTGTGGGGGTGGAAAGTGGGGGCTTGGCTCAGGTTGCCAATGCCTATGAGATGGGTGGTCCCGATTGGTCGGGAACTCTCTGTCCCCATAGTATTTAATTCGATATTAGTAATACTCATTGCCCCTAGAGTGGTGAAATCTCGAGAGTACGTGCCTCTGAAACATGGGGAAAAAGGCAGTCGGGGTTTCTCTCCTCTTGGAAGGTGGGTCTTAGGATCGCTAGATGGTTTAAGTACGCTTCCCCTACGAGGTGGAGCTAGATCTCATTGCTAGTAGGCTCGAGCTCGACTTACTTTGTGATGAGAGATCGTCCTCTAGCTGAACCCTAAACCACTTTGTTTGATTCTGCTATAGATCTAGTGGCCACCAGGTTCACCATAAGATCCGCTTTTTGATATGAGGAGGTGGGGACCTCACAGCATTAGGAGATTTCGGAGGTCTTTTGGAGGGCCTTTTGGAAGAGACAGGAAAATAAGCTCCTCCAATGAGAGAAGAGCCTACGTTACGTAGAAAAATAAATTGATATTAACAAAAATATAAAAGGTGTCCCTCTCCTCATTTAATAATCTAGTGGTCCTTGAAGACGAGCACTCTCTTTCATTTAATGTGAGCACCTTTTTCAGAAGGTAGATGCGGTGCATTTAATACGGGCTACGTCATCACTAGAACTCAAAAAGTCACAAAACTATCAAGTGGTGGAAGATTTTGAAACTTTTGATACTGTCAATGCGTCCGGAACGCACATATCTTCTAGAAATGAATGTCCAATTGCCTCGCTCAGACATCCAAAGAGACCAAAAAATGTCAAAAACCCCTAAAGGAACATTTTACTAACGGCGCGCGAGGGGGCATTCCAAAATTTTGGAATGCCTCCTCGCGCGCCGTTAGTAAAGAGCCCCTTTTTCCTCTTTTTAGGGAACTTTTTGAGAGGAAAATGTCCAAAAACCTCTAAAAAGGGGCTTTGTGGAAAGATAAGTGTCCAAAAATCACTGAAAGGAGTTTTATACTAACGGCGCACAGAGGGGCATTCTAGAATTTAGAAATGCCTCCTCGCGCGCCTTAAGTAAAAAGCCCATTTTTTGGGGTTTTTTGACATTTTTTGCCTCTCCGGATGTCGGAATGAGACAAGTGGACATTCGTTTTTAGGGTACTTTGGCGTTCCGGACGCATTATTGGTGTCAAAAGCCTCAAAATCTATCACTATTTGACAGTTTGTGACTTTTCAACTTTCAGTGATGACGTAAGCTGCATTGAATGCGCTGCACCTGCCTCCTGAAAAAGACGCTCGCATTAAATAAAAAAGTGACCGTTTTCAAGGATGATTGGGAATATAAATCTACTTTTTAGAGTGTCTGGTTGTCCTTTTGGACGTACTCACAAGGTGCAAGTGCATTTTAAAAAAAGTTTCTAGAGAGAGAAATACAATTTCTTACAAGGCCCTCCAAATGACCTCCGAAATTTTCTAATGTGTTGCTCGTTCTAACCACAAATTGAGAGCATCAAGTGGGAGTCCTATGAAGTGCCATCACTGTTGTCAACCACAGCATTCTTTCAAATGAGTGCCGACAGAAGAAGTGAAGAAAGAACGGTGAGTTTTGCTTTTGAAAACTACGGCACTCTCACGACATTCAGATTTTCTGTAGCACCAAGTGTTTTCTCTCTAATGCTTCGAGAGGAGTCGTCAACTACATCAACCACAAAGTCTAAGTCTAAAAGCCTAAAGAATTTGGTGGACACAAGTGGGCCTACACTCTCTCTAGGCCGGGAGAGTTCAAATGAATTTCGACCACCCAAGCGTCATCGCCGCATGTAGAATGGAAAGACGATTGAGGTAGACTCTTCTCGCCCAGTCTGTTTTGAACCTAATGTGGAGGATTGTGCAAACTTCTACAAGAGGTAGAAGCATGTGGTGAAGGTGTCACCTCGTCAACACTTGAGGTACGCAACCCTAGTGGTCAAGATCCTTGCCCTACACCCAACATGGATAATAACAATAGGCCAGAAGTATTTCCTTTTCGTTTCTTGCAACACATGCATGTAAACGTGTATATTGATAGGAAGATATTCTACCAGCAAAAGATTGTTTTCTTATTCGGAGTCAAGATGCTTGATGAAATCCTCAGATCTCCACGTCCCATCATCTTGCCCCTTCTGGACTACTACCACTCTTTTGATGTAAGCATCTTTATTCTGTTCTAGCTTTGTGATCCATTCTTTATCCTGTTTTAATCTATCCACCCAACCCTGTAAAAAGCCGCTATGAGCCGCTACTATCATTGAGATTAAAAAAACAAAAAAAAGAGGTTTGTAATTTTCTGAGTCACTACCATGGCAAGTGTTTCTTTCCCCACGTTCAGTGGAAAGAAAGGAGAAGATCTCACCACCGACTTTTTGGATGATTTCAACATCGCTTGTGTGGTTTCCAACAAGGATGATGATGCCTCACGGCTTCAAATTTTTCCTCTATTGATGAAAGTAGAGGCCAAGTCTTGGTACAATGCATTGCCCCAGGCTACCAAAAATGCATGGGATGTATTACGTACTGCCTTTGTGAAGAGGTTGGTAGAGGCACAACCTCGGAGAAGCTATGGCAGCTACTGACGGAATTGAAGCAGGGAGGTATGCTAGAGTATGCCACCTATGAGTCCAAGTTTGTGGACTTATGGGAGAGATGGGTTGCCTCACTGGAGGAAGGCGAGAGAGCGCCTAATTTCCTAAAGAAGGACCGTTTCATTGCTGGCATGTGGTCACCGCTTAAGAAGAAGGTGAAGGGAAGGTTTCCTGCAACATATGAGTTGGCAGTAGAAGTAGCCCGCCTTAAAGACAACAAGCTACGCATGCAAGCAAGAGTAAACGAGTCAGAGGAATCAATCTCGGTCCGACTAACACCAGTGACTGCAACAACCATTCATAGAGCCCAACCACAAGAGGCATTAGAAGAGCAGCAAGACTTGCTGAGTCGCATCTCTACCCAACTAGAGAGTTTATCCGTGCATCTGGTGCAGCAAGGGCATGCACCTGTCAGAAATCCAGAACAAGGAAGAGGACAACGAAGGCAAAACCAAGGGTACCACTGCTATAATTGCAGGGAAGACGGCCATGGTATGTACTATTGCCCACATCCGAGAAGACAGAATTTCAATAGAGGAGGTAGACATAACCAGATCTCTCCACCGAGGGCAAGACCACCGCCGCCCAGGCAACCAATCTCACATGTTCAAATCCCACCACCAGCCATGCAACCACAGCTAGCCCCACCAGTTCAATTCCTACAGCCCCACCGATGCAACCACTGCCACGATCACCACTTACACTCGTCCTACGCCCACCACCAATTGGTACCCGCACACCAGGTATCATTGGTCTTGCATAAGAGGTCAAGATGAAGATAACAGAAGAAGGATCAAGTGAGAAGTTTGTTCAAAGGATTGAAGCAGTGGAACAAGAGGTTAAAGAATCAAAAGATGGTACCCAAGTGAGGGAGGTAAGTCAAGAAAATTGTGTTACAAATGAGAGTACATCTTTAACCCTAGATGAAATAGGCACCAAAGCGATCAATCGACAACATTGGGCAGTAAGGTTAAGAAGGTGTAAAGTGTTGATCAGGCCTCGTCAGAGTAAGAGGAATGCAAACGGCATGGAAGAAACAAGAGAGAAGAGGAAGACCAGCCTGCTAGCAAGGCTTTGTAGAAGATGGACAACATATCAAGCAAAGGGGAGGGCTTTGAAGACAGAAGCCTGTGCTCCAGTATGAACCAAGGACAGTGTAGCAAGCTAAAGGAATCTTGCATCAAGGAAGTTTCATCAGAGGACCATAACAAAGAGGTAAGCAAGACTGAAGGTTTGGAGTTGGATATTGCTCCAGATGCTTGGCAGCCGAGCAAGGCTTTATTATGTAGTGTCATAGACTTAGAGATGGGTAATGCCTCTAGTCTACTGAAAGGTGTTATAAACTTGGAGATGGGTAATGCCTCCAGTTTATGTGAGGGTGTTCAGAGTAAGTTTGATGATCAGTATGTTGCCAACCTTTTAAGGATGTTCCAATCTCCTCCACACCGCAGCATTTTGTTTGCATGGGATGCATCAGATCTATGGCTATGGCTAGTCGCTATGACATATGGAGGTAAGATGAGTATGGAGATAAGAGTTAAGGAGCCATGGATAGACAAAAGTCTGATAGAATGCAAGAATGAAGGCCTCATTCCCAATTTGGTGCAATTTTTTACAAATAGCGCATCCTCTCTTTGGAGAGAGGTAAGTGGATCACGCTTACATTTAAGCCGCAAGGTGGGTGGTTTACTATCAACATCAGAAAAGATAGCTGACATGTTTGAGCACACCCAAGAGAAGCATGATGTGCTTGCAGGTTTTTCCAATCACGACAGTCAGCAAGGTTCTGAAGACAACTGGAGCTCACCACACCAACAAGGCGGCCATATATGGTAGATTCTTGGCACACTCTTGGGAATCATAATTTTCAGTTATGTCTTTGCAGGAGCCAAGATGCATTTCCCCTCTCACTACTGGTGGTTACAAATTTGGTCCTATTTGGCATGCAAATTTTATTATTCGGACACTATAGACAATGATCCTATTTTTCACTTGGGATCCAGGAGGACACTGGCACAAAGTTCTGGAAGCCATGGGCTTCCCATTTAATCAACCGACACTATTCCAAGGAACAGGCTATCACCCAGACCTAATGCAGATTCATGAATATCCCAAAAATCTCACCAATGACCAAATGGAATAGTTCAGAAGGCAACTCGATATCGGCTCCTATAGATCAGCTGAAGAAGAATCAGAGTCAAGGCTAGAGACATGAATGCCTCTAGCCAAAAGGGGAGGGCTAATGATAGCTGACTTTCGGAATTCAAAGAAAAAAAAAAGAAACAGGTTAATTTTTTCCTCTGTCGAAGCCTTGGCGACACCTTCGGAAGGCTCGGCAATGCCTGGTCAACCTCACAACCTTAGCTTTTACTGGCATGGCCTCGTCAATGACCCCCCCCCCCCTCACTTGGCCAGCTTGATCACCCTCATACCCTTGCTCGTCCATACCCCAGCCTAGTAGGCCACCATCTCTCTCTTCCTCTTGTTTTATTCCCCTGGCGGGCCATCGTAATTCTCTCTCTCTTCTTCTCTCTCTCTTCTTCACTATCTCTCTCTCTCCATCTCTTCCCCCCATCGATCCAGCTCTCTTCCCCTCTCTCAAAGAAAAGGCCCTGCGGGCATCCAATGAAATATCCCACTCTCTCTCTCTCTCTCATTTTTTCTACACACCTCCCTCCATTCTCGGCACACACTCTCTCTTCCTCCTCCACTCCTTCTCTCTCTAACAACTTGCTCTCTTTTTAGCTCGTGTCAGCGTCCCACATGGCGCAGTGCTCGGCCATCCTCTCTCTCTATCTCCCTCGTTGCCTACAAGAGGCCGATCACACACACACTCTCTCTCTTACCCACACCCCGTTGACCCTCAATGACCACCCCCCCCCCCCCCCCACCTTACTTGCCACCCTCGTCCAAGAGCGGACTTGAGTCCCGCCCCCCCTTTCTCTCGCTTTCTCTCTTGGGCTCCCTCTCTGTCGAGCCCACAACCGCATACAAACTCTCTCTCTCTCCCTTATTCTTATCCACACGCCCACCATCACCCTCTCACACTCCCTCCCTCGCTCTCTGTGCAAGCCAATAGTTAGAAACTATCTCTCTCTCACCCACACACACTCACCCTTCCCTCAGCCTCACTTTCTCCCTCCCCTGGCCCGCTACTCCCTCTCCCTCTTCCCCACCCCATTGACTCTCTCCCCTCCTCTCGTCCTTGAGCTACCATGCAAGACGGCCCTGGATAATATTACCACACCATTGCCAAAAAATCCCCCCCTTCCTCGCTCTCTGTCGGCCACGGGCCACCCCAAGCCTATTCTCTCTCTCTCTCTCTCTCTCTCTCTCTCTCTCTCTCTCTCTCTCTCTCTCTCTCTCTCTCTCTCTCTCTCTCTCTCTCTCTCTCTCTCTCTCTCTCTCTCTCTCTCTCTCTCTCTCTCTCTCTCTCTCTCTCGGATAAGACTGTGAAGGCGCAGTAGAACAGCCTCTTTCTCTCGCTCTGTGTAGAGCCCACTGTAGCCCTATCCTTCTCCACACACTCTCTCTCCCTCTCAGCCACTCACGGCTCCAGCCCGAAGGCGCGCAAGATAAGATTCTCTCTCTCTCTTATCCACAAACACACACACACACGCCCCCTAACACTCACCTCCCTCACCACCTCATCCACTCAACCTCTCTCTCTCTCTCTCTCTCTCTCTCTCTCTCTCTCTCTCTCTCTCTCTCTCTCTCTCTCTCTCTCTCTCTCTCTCTCTCTCTCTCTCTCTCTCTCTCTCTCTCTCTCTCTCTCTCTCTCGCACACATGTGGCCCATGCAGGCAAACGCATGCTACTCGCGCTCTCTTTTGTTCTCAGCCTGTGAAGTCGCAAAATAGGATTCTCTCTCTATCACACACACACACATGGGTGCATATATACAGACACACACCCTCCCTTCCCCCACACACCCCGAGCTCTCTCTTCCCCGGCTAATCCTCACCGTGTCCCTGCAGCAGTAAAAACCACTAAAAAAGAAAAACAAAGAAAAATAATAATATATATATTATATATACATAATAAGATTTCCCCCCTGTTCCCACGCACGCATATGCACACACACATACATAAACACACATACTTATATACACCTATCCATATACACACTCACACACGCACCCATACATACATACACACACATAAACGCACACACATAAAAAATACAAAAAAGGGAGGATTTAAGACTACGACACCACAAACAAAGGAGGACGACCCAGATCACGCGACACCAACAACAAAAAGAACAAATGCGCTGAAGGCATTTCCCGGCCGACCCCGAAGAGACGTATGCACTACACCAACGCACCGGCAAGCTGCCATTCACCGGCATCACGCGACTACGACACCATTCTGAGTAAACAGTAGGTTATTATCATCATTTTCCAGTTTTCACCCAAGCCTTGTAAAAAGATCCCCAACTTGTAAATTTCCCTCTCTCTAGGTGATGGTCACAAAGGCCCACCTAGAGGTTTTCATTTTAATAACTCCCAAGACAAAGCAAGGGTCAACCACCTCGGGTCTACCGCCTTGCTTTGTCTTCCCGATTAGCTTACCCTAATCAAGCTAGATTACCCTAATCTAAAGCAACCAGCATCTATAAAAGGGTACTGAGAGGTCACTATCGAGGGGCAGTTCATGAGAGGCCAACACTTGGTAGAGTTTTAGTGGGAGGAATTGACACTATTGGCATCACAAGAGGGGGGGTTTAGTGTAATGGTTTGTTTTGGGAATTGCATCATGTGAAGGGAGCTACATCCACCTCTCGACTCCAATGGTCAATGCGCACTCACCCACATTCTTGGTAGCAAGTTTCACATCATCGAGTCATCTCTAGAGAACGCACCAAGTAGGTTCACTATCTTCCCATCTATCTCTCTATCACCACACTGTGCCACCTCACCGGAAGGAAGGTCATTGTAAATACGGCAAGAAATAATTCTCCCTCACACCCCCGAGGGTTTTCATCATTTGTCAATGCTCTCTCTCTCTCTCTCTCTCTGTGTGTGTGTGTGTGTGTGTGTGTGTGTGTGTGTGTGTGTGTGTGTGTGTGTGTGTGTGTGTGTGTGTGTGTGTGTGTGTGTGTGTGTGTGTGTGTTTAAGTTTGCGGTGTTCACATCACCGTTGTTTGCGTCCTAGCCGCTCAAAGCTAGGTTGTGCCCCCTGTTTGCTTTACCGTGACCGGCTCGAGGCGTGAATTGGCTCCTGGCGTTTTAGAGGCCGTCAGGGTCCGGGTATCTCTTTGTTCCCATCATTAGCAGCAAGCTAACTCGAATACCATTTTTCGGAGCTCTCATTGTAAAAACAATTCTTATTTTTATGAATTGGGAATATTTTAACGCCTATTTTCTAAATAAACTTTATAATCGATGAGCTAAAGCTACAAGCTTTCAGATTGTATCAACCTATCTTTAGTTAGAGCTCCCAGATTATTAGTTTTGACCACCAAAAACCTTGGCTAAGGTATAAAAGACAATTTTTGTAAGTTATTATTAAGTTTTGGATAATGAAATAGACAATCATGTGAGCTAACATCGCTCACTTCACTCCTTCTCACACTTCCTACTCCCTCCCCGGTTGTCACATTGCAATCGTGTCTGTTGCATTATTGCAGCCGCCGCAGGTAAGAGCTCTACGCATTGACATAAGCATTTCACAGTATTTCGTAGCTTTTGACGTCGCCGACCCGCGGCCTAGTTTCATCATAAGTAGGAATTTAAGATTCTTAATCAAAAACTAAGTATAGGCAGGGTATTTGGGCATCATTGCTAAGCATTTAGATGCATTCTGGGTCAAAAAAGCCTACGTCAAAAATCCATTGCTGTTAATAATCACGATTTTTACACTTGCTCTAAAGTGGTATTTGAGACCATCAACATGTGTGCTTAGCTCTTATAAACATGTCCTAGAAGTTTCATTACGTTTGGATGTCATTTGATGTTGTAAAGGATGTGATTTGTTTGCTGATGAGCGATTGACTTTTGGTGATTTCAGTCACTTGAGTGTAGCTTGAGTTAGATGCAAGTTGTTTGTTGTTTTTCAAGAGATTGACAACCTCTTGTAGCCTCTATGCACTAGTCAAGTCAGCTTCGTCCCATGGATTGACAATTTATTCGTGGTTCTCTCTATGTCTGCAAATAAGATAAGAGTGAGGTTAGACACCCGTCCCACATTTGGTGCCGTTTCCGGGGATCGAAGAGACCTAAACTAGGAAAAAACACAACCGTCTTGTGAAGTTATCCTTTAACTTCCTCTAGGATCTCCTAGAGTAAAAACTTTCTTTTTAAAACCGCATAGCTTAAGATTGTTGTATTTTGCTGTGTAGAGGTAGCTTGGAAGTAATCGTACTTGCTGAGTGCCTTTAGGATTGTAGGATTGTAAAATTTGATTAGGATTTTGAGAATGATTGATAGATAAGACAAGTCTTAAGGTCAATGCTCAAGAAGCCATAAAAAACAATAAAACGAGTGTTTGTGGACACTTTCCACAACTCCATTGCAGTAGAATCTAGGAGTAGGGTAAGTAGAATTTGAGGTGGATTTCAGAACATTTCTCTCTAAAAGAATCAATTGTGATTTATTATGTGAAGTTATAGAATTTCAAGTTTACGGCTAGAAATAGCAGGAAAAGACTGCCAACCACTCAATCCGACCGGAGACTATGCTTTAAAAGTCGTATGAACCAATGGGGGTAAGCTCAAGGACACATTGAGGTAAAAATTTCAAGAGTTTGCAAAAATTCAGATTATTTACTTTTTCTTGACATTTTAGGCAAAATTAAATTTTTGTTAGGAAATAGAGCGTAGCTTAGTAGATAATTGAGTAGATTACTTAATGGAGAGAGATCATTTTCACACGCAAGAGATTATAGGGTAGAGAGAGAGAGAGAGTACACATGATATACGTGGTTCACTCAATGTGGGCTACATCCACGGAAAGCAGCCACTCAATGGCTTTAGTACTTCAAAACAAGAAGTAGGTTACAAAGGGATTATACCCTTTTGCAGCTCCCGCCTTGCTTCACTCTCACCACCTCACACCCACCTTGTTGCATCAACTTCACACTATGAAATGTTGTAGAAATGGCCTCCTTTTATAGGCCAAAAGGGTTTCCCTCTCTCATGAGAGGCAGCCATGTGTAGCCGCCCTTGTGTAGATAAGCCCAAATCGGACCCTCCAATCCGCCCATGTGTGGCCGCCCTTGAGAAGACAAGTCCGCTTTTGAATTCGGCCACCGGCCACATCAGCCATTGACTTCCGACCACCGGCCACCATTCATTGACTACTGTCCATTGGCCAACCGCCCAATCAATAGATCATTTTTCGACCACTTTCCGATCGCCGTCCTGCCACTTTCCGGCTGTTGTCCCACCATAATATTCTGCTCTAGACTGGGTGTGAAAATTTTAGTTTCTGGTGAGTGATTTTTATTTCCAGCGAGTGATTTTTCTTTACGCACGATGGCTTCTCCTCATAATATGGGCCTTACAAATGTGCATTTTTACCACAAAAAATTACAAGGGGAAAATCAAGCTCCATACTTGGCAATCTCCCACTTGGAGACTAATCTCCAAACCAAATCTGTAACTTCTTTCCATCGTGGCTTCTTATCCTTGAATGCCGATTGAAGATGAGCAAAAGCTCAACTTCTCCTTGTTGACCACCTTTGTAAACATGTATGCCGGATTTTCACTTGTATGCACCTTTTCTAGCTTTAGATGTCCCTCTTCCAAAAGAGATCTCACCTCAATGTGCTTTGTCCTTGAATGAAAGGCTGAGTTCTTCGCAAGATGGATAGCACTTTGGCTATCACTATACACGACATAATTTTCTTGTTTGAATCCAAGCTCTTCTACGAATTTGTGAAGCCATAAAATTTCTTTTCTTGCTTTCGTCATTGCCACATACTCTGCTTCCGTGGTAGAAAGTGAGACCACTTTCTGCAGCTTTGAAGCCTAGCTTACTGTTGTGCCTCCAACTGTGAAGACATAGCCAGTAGTGTTCCTTTGAGTATCTTTGTTACGTGCCATATCTGTATCAGTATACCCTTCTAGAAAAATATCAGTTCCTCCAAAATACAAAGCATTTTTTGTTGTCCCTTTTAGATATCTAAGTATCCACTTCACAGCTTGCCACCAATGCTCTTTACCTGGGTTGTCCATGAACCGACTTACAACTCCCACTGCATGTGCAATGTCTGGCCTTGTCCAGACCATAGCATACATAAGAGAACCTACCACTGCAGCATATGGAACTTTAGACATATAGGCTATCTCCTCTTGTGTCTTTGGATACATATCCTTGGTTAGTTTGAAGTGACTAGCCAAAGGTGTAGAAATCATTTTTGCATTTTGTATTGCAAACCTTTCTAGTACCTTCTTAATGTAATCCTCTTGAGATAGATTTATTGTCTTCTTCGTCCTTTCCCTTGATATTTTCATACCAAGTATCCTCTTTGCAGCACCTAAATCTTTTATTGAAAAAGATTTAAACAAGCTCCTCTTTTAGGTCTTTGATGTCCTGCATGTTAGCACTTGCAATCAGCATGTCATCAACATACAACATTAGGATGATGAACTTTCCATCTCCCAATTCTTTGTGTAGACGCAGTGATCCAAAGTTGCATCTTGTGAATCCATGATCCAACATCCATCGACTAAACTTCAAGTATCATTGTCTTGATGCTTTCTTTAAATACAAGCTCTTCTTTAATCTGTAAACCATTTTCTCCTTACCTTTTACTTTATACCCCTTTGGTTGAAGCATGTAAATTTCCTCTTCTAAGTCACTGTGAGGGAATGCCGTATTTACATCCATTTGCTCAAGATTTAGATCATGAGTAGCCACAAGGCTTAAGACAAGCTTAATTGAGTTTATTTTTACAACATGAGAAAATATTTCATTGAAGTCAATACTTTTCTTTTGAGAAAACCCTTTTACCACAAGCCTAAACTTGTACCTTTTCTTTCCACCTTCTTCTTCCTTCAGTTTATACACCCATTTATTATGAAGTTCCCGCTTACCTTTAGGCAACTCAACCAACTCCCATGTTTGGTTGTGATGTAATGAGTCCATCACTAGTTGCATGCTCTTCATCCATTCTTCTTTGGATTTGTGCTGCATAGCTTCTTCGTATGATTTCGGCTCTCCAGAATCTGAGATCAAGAGATGGTTGAAGGAAGGAACAAACCTTTATGGAGGTCTACTTGCTCTTGTAGATCTTTGAGGAATAGGTTGAGGCTCCTCATTTTGTTGACGTTGTTGCACATTGTCACCATTTGTAGTCCTTGAGTGTTCACCGTCCTCAAGCTCCATGTACTCATCACCTGTTTCTTTTGTTTGTTTTCTTTCCGAGTAATCTTTGTACATATTTTGTTCATTAAAAATTACATCCCTACTCCTTAAAATTTTACCATCTTCAGGATTCCATAGGCGATATCCAAAGTCACCTTCTCCATAGCCAATGAAGAAACACTTTTTGGACTCTGCATCTAGCTTTGATCTTAGGCTTCTATCTATGTGCATGAAAGCCTCACACCCAGACACTTTGAGAAATGCATAATTCACCAATTTACCTATCCATGCCTCTTCTGGAACTCCCCCATCCAATGCCGTTGAGGGTGACCGGTTGAGGGTGACCGGTTGATTAAGTACACAAACGTACTTACAGCTTCTTACCAAAGCTCAAGCGGTAGGCCTGCATGTAGCCGCATGCTTCGTCCTCGCACCATGATTGTTTTGTTCATCCTTTTGGAAATGCCATTTTGTTGAGGTGTCATTGGGGTTGTTCTTTGCCTCCGAATGCAATTTCTAGCACAAAAGCTTTCAAAATCTTGGCTGCAATATTCGCCTCCGTTGTCGGATCTGAGGCATTTAACCTTAGTACCTATTTCATTCTCCACAAAGGCTTTCCACCTTTGAAATATGGAAAACACATCGGATTTATTCTTCATTACATAAACCCATGTTTTCCTAGTCGCATCATCTATGAATGTTATATAGTACAATGAGCCACCAAGTGATGGTGTACTTGCATGGCCCCAAACGTCAGAATGAACCAACTCAAGTTTTTTATTTTTTCTTTCATTTCCTGATTTTTGAAATTTTACCCTCTTTTGTTTACCATAAACACAATCTTCACAGAACTTTAAGTCCACTTCTTTCAAACCTGGTAGAAGCTTCTTTATTTGAAGGATTTGCATTCCTTTGGCACTCATATGTCCAAGCCGATAGTGCCACACCGCATTGTGAACTTCCATAGCTATTGCACAAGTTGAAGGTTGTGTGCTAACAGTACACAAGTAAAGTGTACCGACCTTTTCTCCCTTGGCAACCACCAAAGATCCCTTTGAGATCTTCCACCATTTGCTTCCAGATGCAATGTTGTGACCTTCATCGTCCAAATGTTTTGTAGAGATCAATTTTTTGCAAAAATAAGGAACATGCCTAACATCTGTAAGCTTCCATTCATTTTCGTTAGCAGTTTTGACACAAATATACCTTTGCAGACAATTTCACAAGCTTCATCATCTCCCAAGTATACATACCCAAAATTACCTTTGGTCTTGGAAATGTTGCTTGTGTGGTGTCGCATGGAATGAAGCCCCAAAATCTACTATTCACAAATTAGACACATTTTTTAATGAGAGAATTAGTGTGAGGTCCCCACCCCGCCGTATCAACCAGCGGATTTGATGGTGAACCTGGTGGCCACTAGATCTATTGCAGAAGCAAACAAAATGGTTCAGGGTTCGACTAGCGGACGATCTCTCATCACAAAGTGAGTCGAGTTCGAGCCTACTAGCAAGGAGATCTAGCTCCACCTCACAAGGGAAGCGTACTTAAACTATCTGGCGATCCTAAGACCCACCTTCCAAGAGGAGAGAAACTCCGAGTGCCTTTTTTCCCATGTTTCAGAGTCATGTACTCTCGAGATTTCACCACTCTAGGGCCAATGAGTGTTACTAATATCGAAGTAAGCACTATGGGGACAGAGAGTTCCTGACCAATCGGGACCACCCATCTCATAGGCATTGGCAACCTGAGCCAAGCCCCCACTTTCCACCCCCACACTCACACCTCCTTGTGTGACCTAATTACTACCACAATGATTGTTCAACATAAACATTCCTTGATTAATTTCGAATCACATTGTTCGTTAAGATAGCCCTTCAATCAGTATTGCAAAGCGGCACCAAGACAGTATTCTAGTAAAAATTCTACTCAAACTTATTCATTACAATTCCAATGTTCTGGAGGTACAACATCCCCCCTCCAGCGAGAGTTTACTCCTCCTGTTGTCGCCTAGCTGCCCATACAACTAGGTATGTCCACCGCATAGAAAGCACGACATGGACATTCCCACCGCTTAACCAACGGACGTGGGTATCCACCGCTTAACCAGCAGTCGTGGATTCAAGAGCCCTTAACCAGGAACGCTGCCCCCTGTGATCAGTAAGGGGGTCAGGACTGATTCAACATTGGAAATAAAATGAACATGTCGAGCTAAATTTTCCCTAGCAGACATTCTTTCCTATTGCAAACAGCATACCCATCAATCATTTCTTTCCTACTTTAGACTTTAATGTACAAATGAGTTCAGTGGCGAGGTTTCCGTCGGATTTCTCCAACATGTTTTGGGAATATGTTCATTCCTAACTAAACGTGTGCAATGTTAATTCAAACGACTTGAATAAAATTATGACCTACCTCTTCCATTTCTTCGTCAATGGCCCGTGAGATGGCCGGTATTTGTTCGTCCATGGGAGCTTTTCCCTTTCCATTGACATTGCTTGTTCCCGCCTCGCGGTCGTGGGCACCACCGAAGCGAGTTCTCTTAACCGGGGCCATTTTACTCACTACTTTAAATAATTAGCTTGGAGAAAAGAGCTAAGGTCCGCAAGCGTCATAACAAACCAATTGATAGATTAGCAACATTAAATAATCCCTCCTATATGAGAGGTCTAGATTTTTCCATATAGCAATCATTATGGATGACACATAATCCTATGGGAACCGGCTCTAAAGATAATTACTCGGCTTAGATGATTAAGAATAATAGGATTTCACTAATGGAATTACCAGAGAGATGAATTAAGCGCGATTAATCTCTTTCCTAGCAATTAGAGAGTGCAGAATCACCGCATGCATAGGTGTGAGAAAAACCACCTCTTAGAGACTTAATGATAGATTAATCTTACCTTAATTATATCTTAATGCATAAGAGAAATGAATCTAATTCAGCTACAATATTCATGAGTGATAAAAGAGTGTGATTCTCGTCGGTCTACACAATTACCGGCTTACTGGTTAATTACTATGCTATCTAGAGAGAGAAATTTCTATTAATCATGCACTAATTATTAATTAAAGATCATGGATGGCTGATAATTCAGCTATGGTGTAATGATTACATATTAGAATATAGTTAAGGAGAATTTAGAGAGTAATTATAGAGAATTACGACTAGGAGTAAGCATAATAGACGAGGAATTTAGATGATAATGAAAAGAATTTACAGAAGGCATTAATTAAACCGTGGTTACCGTGATTAAGGGCTGATAATCTTCTCGATTCTCTGATCTAATCGAGCTTCTTGAGGCAAGAATTCGACAGCACCTCCCTCCTTGATTCTCCTTCAAAAGGTGTGTGTACCGGCAGCACCTTCCCAAGGTGTGTGTAGGTGTGTGTGTGTGTGTGTGTGTGTGTGTGTACACTGGGTGGTTGTGTGTAGGCCTTTAAATAGGCTCCTACAGGCTGAAAATCGACAAGCCTTGCTATTTGCATCTGGGGGAGCACTAAGTCTCTGCATTGGCAAGTCCAGTTCCCCTACCCACCAAGTGTCCAGTTGGCTTGGTTAACTGGCTCTGACACTTAGTTACTGGCTTGGAAACTCTCCCAGTACTCCCACAAAGAGAGAAGGCACCCCCTAGCTGCTAAAGCTGAGCTCGAGTGGGCTGGAACCTGTTCCCACACAGCCTCGGGCCCCCGGTGCCTCCCCGGACAATTTTATGAAAAATTGGTTTTAGGCTAAAACGGGCCATACGAATCGGATTTTGATGCCGTAAATTGCTATACTGAGCTCTAACTAAGGCGTACTGGACCGAGTACCTGCCATATTTAGCAGCCCCCCGGGGTTCGAAAATACATTTTTTTCAAATTCGGGGTACGGGTGCAGATTTTCGAGACGGTCAAAACTAGATGGGTGGGTGACCAAAAACTTACTATATTTGGAAAATTTTCACAAAAATTATTTTAATTCACATTTCAAAGCTTTATAACATTCTAAACATCATGGCACTGGACAGAATTCGGAAAACTGCTAAAAATAGTAACTTTTTTCCATTATGATCATTTCATGGTACAAGGGTGCTCTTTTTGGTTGGGGTTAGAGACCTTACAATTAGAGCATCTTGCTCTACTTTACCTGCCACATTGGCCTCCGATGTTGGCTTGTTGTCTTGAGACTCAGTCTCCTTCTTCTTGGACCAACAATCCTTCTTGACGTGGCCCTTTTTGCCGCAGTTTCAACATTCAAGAACTGACTTTGTGTGTGACTTTCTCCGTCTTGAACGATCATGACCCTTTTGGTTTTTCAACCTCTCCTTATGCCTTCCTGTTGTTTCCACTCACAATGCAGTACTAGATGATTCTCCTTTGCTTCTCCTTCATATTTCCTCGCTTAGGAGAACACCCACAACATCACCAAACTTAAGAGTATTTGTGCCAGAAATAGAATTACTTACAGCCATCACAAGGTTGTCCCAACTATCCGGTAGAGATGATAGTATAAGGAGAGCTTACACTTTGTTAGCAGCGGCTAACGGCTACACCGATTATGCATCAAGCTGTAGATGTGCCATAGTGCACAATATTTACTTTTCATTGTATAGGGCTTGGGCTCATTTAGGAGTTCCAAAGTTGTATAAGTCTAGGCTAGAGAGCTCACTTTATCCCATAGTTGAAGGGTTTGAAGCCCAAAGCTATAAAAGAGCCCTATGCTTGATGAGAGGTCATTCTTGAGTGGTCCTTCTGAGAACTCTCTCCCTAGAGGAGGTCTTGATGGCCTAGCCTTTGAGCTTAATACCCATGCTTAGAAGGCTAGTGCTAATCCTCTCTTAATTAATCTAGTCTTCATTATGTTGTCAATCATGTTTATCTACTTTCCTTCATTGTTTTGAAGTGTTGATCTTCTCTAATCTAACTCTTACTTATGCTAAGCTACTCCGATTAGTGTCCTTATCTAACTCTTTCGATTAAGTGGAGTGGGTGTACTAGTGATTGAGGGATTAGAGTTGTCCTCTAATGGTGTGTTTGTGTGTGTGTAGGTTTAAAAAACCTTGAGCTTAATTTGATTATGTGTGACTTGATTTGAACACCATGATGGGCATGGTTGGGGTGGCCGACTTGAATGCGATCTTGTGTGCTTAATTGTCAATGCATGTAATTATAGTTGTGCTTGAGAGATTCCAAGATTAGTGTGTTTCACTTCGTTGCTTGATGTGTGTATCTGATTGCTTGAATTGATGCTTGATGTGCGATTAGCATTAGTTGTTTGGGATGATTTCTATTTGCATTGGAGGATGCACGCTCTTGAATCCTCTCAATCTTTGCATCCGATGACGCTCTCTCACATTCTTTGTGTGATGCCTCCAAGCCCTAGCCTGGTCATGCTCTCTCTCTCCGGATTGATAGATTTGCGGGAGATTGCCTATGCATACTATGGCGAGCCTCCAACACACTTTATCATCGAAATTGATTTTCATCGATCGAAGTTGACTTATGTTTGTGTTCAAGTCATTTAGGTGTTCTGCAATTGAACTATTCTCTACCATCTTTAGATTGAACAAGCGCTTCATGAGAAATACCTTGTTGGATGCTGATGGTTTCTCGTAGAAGTCATCAAGTGACTTCATCAATTCCTTTGTGGTCTTCATCTCCAAAACATTGAAGGCCACCATTGACGCCAAGCTTAATCGGATTGTTTTCAGTGCCTTTTGATCAAGGACAATCCATGCTTCATCTGCCATCGTTGCGGGCTTCTTTGCAAGACCGCCGAGTGGCAAATAGAGGTCCTTCTGGTAGAGATAATCTTCAATTTGCATCTTCCAATGTTGGTAGTTTTTTCCGTTGAACTTCTCGATCTTGAGCTTCCCTTCCTCCGCCATTACTCCCACTCAATTCAAGGAATCCTTTCCTTGAGATAATTTAGCTACGAGCAAACCTTGCTCTGATACCAGTTGTTAGGAAATAGGGCGTATCTTAGTAGATAATTGAGTAGATTACTTAATGGAGAGAGATCATTTTCACACACAAGAGATTATAGAGTAGAGAGAGAGAGAGTACACACGATATACGTGGTTCACCCAATGTGGGCTACATCCACGGGAAAGTAGCCACTAAATGGCTTTAGTACTTCAAAACAAAAACTAGGTTACAAAGGGATTATACCCTTTTGGAGCTCCCGCCTTGCTTCACTCTCACCATCTCACACCTTGTTGCATCAACTTCACACTATGAAATGTGTGTAGAAATGGCCTCCTTTTATAGGCCAAAAGGGCTTCCCTCTCTCATGAGAGGCAGCCATGTGTAGCAACCCTTGTGTAGATAAGTTCAAATCGGACCCGCCAATCCACCCATGTGTGGTCGCCCTTTAGAAGACAAGTCCGCTTTTGAATTCGGCCACCGAACACCGGCCATTGACTACCGCCCACCACGGCCAACAGACCAATCGATCGATTGTTTTTCGACCACTTTTCGATCACCGTCCCGCCATAATATTCTAGCAAAAAGGAATATTCCGACGTGAAAAGGAATATTTTGGCTCGAGACTGGGTGTGAAAATTTTGTTTTTGGCGAGTGATTTTTATTTCCGGCGAGCGATTTTTCTTCACTCACAATGGCTTCTCCTCATAATGGGGGCCTTAAAAATGTGTGTTTTTACCACAAAAAATTACAAGGGGTAAATCAGGCTCCATACTTAACAGTTTTGACATGACTGAGAGGCTTAAAATAGCTCATGAAAAGACAGTCCAGTGAAAAAGTTCAAAAAGGTGTTCATTTTAGGCCTAAAGTAAATAATCACGATTATTTACTTTCAGCTCAAAACTGACCAAGTTTGGTACCAGAGACTCTATGCATGTGTACAACAATTCTTGTGAAGGCACATAGGATTTGGATCACCAAACTGACCAAAAATTGGGTAAAAACTAAAGTCTGTACTGATTTTCGAGAACTTGAGCGTAAATTGGGGAAAATTTTGTTCAAACTCGATGAAACTTGATTCATAGGCTTATATTGATGTGATAGACATGTGTACTTGCTCAGTTGACCAAAAAGATACAAAAATTTACCACAAGTAAATAATCACGATTATTTACATTTGTTCCATTTTTCAACTTTTTTGACCAAGTTAGCATACAACTAGCCTTACCATGTTGTATTAAGCCCACAAACCATATTTGGTAAGATTTGGATCATTGGATTGGAAATTGTGACCAAGTTTGCAAAGATAGTCTGTGGACACAAAACTGATGACCATTTGAACAAACATTATCCAAACTTGATGAAACTTGGCTAGGAAGCTTAAGTTGAGGTGCTTAACAGATCTGTGTCAAGATTGGGACAAAAACTTGCAAAAACATAGTAGGAGTAAATAGTTGCGATTATTTACTTTTGCTACAAAAATTGATAATCTTCCACATTTGAGTATACCACTAGGTCAAGCACATCAGGTAGACCACACAAATCAATTTTGGTGAAATTTGAATCACAAAAGTGATACTTAAGCCAGATTCTTGAAAACCATGTATTCGAACATGAAACAGTCGCTAAACTTGAATAAATTTTATCCAAACTTAGAAAAACTTGTCCGGAGACCTTAACAGGTTGTATACTTGGCAAATCCAACCAAAAAGTGTAAAAATTTGAGAAAAGTAAATAATCGCGATTATTTACTACTGCTACACAGAGACACCAATTTTGACTTTTGAACTTGTACAATATTAGACCAACATAATACAAGGACACCAGGCAATTTTGGGTTTTGATTTTTGCAAAAGTAGAATCTGAAAGTCTCAACTGCTGACTCACTTAGCTTGAATTGAAGTGATACACTAGACCAGTCTCAATAGTTAACAAAAACTATACATTCCTTGTGAAAGAATGGCTAACTTGATTGAAATTGATACAAGAATCAGGTTGAAGACAAGGAATCTGTAGCTTGAGGGAAGTTTCAATCAAGTCAAGTGGAAGAAATTGACAACAAGTCAATCCGACGGTAAGTACTCTATCCAGGGAATCACAAGTCTTTATGAACCTTAGATCTAGTCGTGCATGTACTAGGAAACCAAGGCATATTTGGAGAAACCTCCAGTAGATTATCCACCGAGGAAAGTGTGAATCAAGGCAATCCCTTGCACACTATCCTTGAGGAAGTCTCAGATACTTTTTCGAATTCAACATCTGAAATGTCTTCCTATTCGACTCACTCAGAAACCAGAACGACAATGCACTATAAGCATATACTCTCTTTTTATAAGACTAATCGCCATGGAGTTCAGGTTTACCTGGATCCTAACAAAGAGTATGCTATTCACATCGATGATCATGGTATTGAGTTTGAAGAGGAGATCAAAACAAACAAACAAGAAAAAATGTACATGGATAGAAACGAAACTCAATATTTACAAGTTGAAAACCCTGACGTGATAGACATATGGGGATTAGAAGTAAATACCATAATTCTAGATATGGCAGCAAAAGAAGGACCACCTACTTTAGAATTCGAGGGATACGATCAAGTTGATTTGAAGCCTTTGAAACAGCTTAGTACGGATAATCCTAGGATCGGAGTCTATTTTTGGGAGGATAGAAACGTCAAAGAGCTTCTATGGACTTCGTATGCCAAATCAAAACAACTAACACCCATGAAGATCATCTATATCTTCACGATAAAAGATAAGGGTTCAACAGATCTACCAACCTATATGTTTAGGGATTGTTATAACAAAAACTTTGTTATGATGACTCCTGAGGAGGTGGAACAAACCAAATACCAAGGGTACTCCATAAGGGATTGGATATTGGGCCAAGTACCAGAAACTATTCCAAGAGATGAACACCGTGAGAGATCTTCTAAGAGTAATGTTAAGAAACCAGAAATCACCTTGTCACGAAGAAAACCAGGTGACACTAAAGTCAATCCAGGGCTACATGAGTCACTATTTCCAACAGACTGGTTTGAAGGACTCGGAATGGGACCAACTACCAAGAGACCGGGAGTTGAACCAAATAGACGTGTCAGACCAACTGCTTTTCAAAAATGGGTCAAAAAATACAGTGGATCTGGGGATCCATATGACCACTTAGCAAGCTTTAAGCAAGTGCTAAGAGCAGAACGCATATTTGATTTCCATACTCAATTCGAAGGGTTTGGAATGACATTAGAAGGAAAAGCATTGACATAGCTGCTTGTTCCAAAACGGGGATCAAAAAACACAATACGATAGCTCAAATCTACAACTTTAAATAGAAACAAGGTGAGTCTGCTAGGGATTGTGTAACTCGAATGAAACAATACATTGCAAGATGCCCAGAGCTAGAGATACCTGCAGAAGAAAGACTAGTATCATTGTTCCTAGAGGGACTGCTAAACAAAGAACTTCATGCTATATTGTATAGCAAGAAGCACACAACCCTAGCATTAGGAGAAATATGAACCTTGCATGGGCCTTGTAAGGAATCCTAATTTTTAGGGATTAAGGCTAATGTTGTGTAGGGTTAAGGGGACAAGGGCATTCAAGAAGCTAGTTTTGAGTAGACTTTTCTAGCCTTTTTTTAGACACATGTAGGATGTGGACCTAAGAGGTCACTTTCTCTCTCTAGCTTTTGGAAAGTGAAGGGAGTAAAGGGGTGTGGCCACATCAACAAAAACGTGGGTCACTAAGAGCCAAAATTTGACTTTTTTTCAAAAAAGTTATTTTTACTTATTTTTGACTTAAAATTCTCTCCCAACATATATACACATCAAAAAATCATTTTTTGACATTTTTTTAAACCTACAAACACTAAAAGTCCACTTTTTCAAAAAAAAATCCCCCCCAAAAAAAAAACCTTTGTTCTCTCCTCCTCCTTCCTCCTCTCTCCCTCTCCTCTCCCTCCCTACCCTCTTCTCTCCTCCTCCTCCCCTCTCTCTCCCTCTCCCCCCTCTGCCCCCTTCTCTCCTCCCATGTTCCTCTCCTCTCCCTCCCTACCCCCTTCTCTCCTCCTCCTCCCCTCTCTCTCCCTCTCCCCCTCTGTCCCTTCTCTCCTCCCATGTTCCTCCCTCTCCCTCCCCCCTCTTTCTTTTCATTCTTTGCTTCCTCACGCAACAACTGCCATGGTGCTCATGGACATCACAAATCGTATCCCTCCACCACCATGTACTCCGCACAACAAAAGTATACATATTGCTTGTCCGCGGTGTTTGCACCGAAGGCCGCACGTGAGGGTGAGGAGAGGTCATCCCAAGATCGTCATACTGTCGGTGAGACGAATGTGTATGGTTCTTCAATATCTTGGGAGGGGAGAAGTAGGCTTGTTAGGCTATTGCAATTGGTTGTGTATGGGTGCAGGTGCTTCTTTGCATTCGTGGATGCACGAATGTCAAGCTCTTCAGCTCAAAACAGTGGCATTACAAGAAACAGTGGGTGCAGGTTAGATCGAGAGGTCAAGTGTCACCACTTTTCCTCTAAAACAGCCTTCTTTGTTATATCTTGCAGGTAGGTGCTTCAAATCCATCCTTATTAGAGGTGGGTAATCTCATCCTAATGCAAAAATGGCTCAAGGAACTAGCATAACATAAAGCTTTTACGGTGGCACAAAGCTCTCCTCAAGCAATGTGGCTCCCACTACACCAAAAATAACTATGCTAACATGGAGAGATCCCTAGTAGGACAATACAACAACTTTTCATCAGCAGCACACCCTTTCCTAACATGAGGGCACCCCCACCAGAGATATTTTTATATGATAGGTCACCCCTTGAGCATACCATGTCATGGAATGGATGTAAGAACTATGACTGCACTACCCCTTGAAAGTTGTTCACGAATGTATGTTTATCAAAGTTAATGAGAAGAAGTTTGGACTTTTTTGTTTGTTGATGTGTAAGAGCACTCTTGGTCTACCATATTTTAGATTGTTTGATAAGTTAAATAAGATTTGTAGTCATTTAAAGTATCATTTTTTTTTGGTAAGATTGTACATGAGAAGACATGATAAAGTACAAGAGATCTTGACGGAATAAACCTCGATGAGATTCCCACCATGCACTTGTGACACCATACCTCTCCTTGAACCCTTTGACTTCTATCGTTGTGGGGAGTCCAATGGAGGGCTATTTTCAAATTTTTAGCATAACTTTTTTTTGAAGGAAATTTTGGTTATTCTAAAGTTTATACACAGTCTAGGAGTTCATTCTGATTGTTTTTCTTCAGTTTCAAATTTTGACCGAGTACACTCCTTGGAAGCCACTTTTGAAGGTGTTAGGGCGAGATTTTGGGAAAGTTTTGTATGTAGGAAATACAGTCCTTAACACAATAAAAAACAATGGTTCTTTGAGTATTTTCAGATTCCATGGTTTTAATGCTCGTTGGAGCCCGTAGATTAAGAAAAAAGTAAAAAATGTATGTTTTACATCATTTTTAAATAAATTGTCAACTTGCACATTGATTTTTGGAGAATGCGAGCAAGATATGATTTTTTCTCATCACATGATGGTCGAAGAACGCGATGAGATGAACAAATTTATGTGAGACAAGCCCAGACAGATTCGGAGCCGATTGAAATCTAGAAGCTGTTGAAAACAACCGAAAAGTTCAACACTTCAAAAAAAAAAAAACCTAACACTTGAATCATGGCCATGCATCAAAAATATGCTCACACGGTGAAGGAGGTGCTTCAAAGCTATGGAAATCAGTATAAAATGCAAGCAATAGCGTTGGAGGCTATTCAAGAAGTTGTAGAGGCTCACATCATTTCAGATGACTTTGCAATGACAAAATTATTAAGAGTTGTGTCTACTATCTCCATAGTGATTTGGCTTTTCGGTTTATCCATGTGTTTTAAGTTAAGTGGTTTTGGCCATGAAGAGTTAAATTTAAATCAAATATTAATATTTTTGCCATCCTAAGGGACAAACAAAGCTAGAAAATGCAAAAAAAAGGGTGGCCACAAGGGCGCGCAGATGGCCCATCCAACAGTTTTGGATGGCTCATCTGCGCGCCCTTGTGGCCACCCTTTTTTTTGCATTTTCTAGCTTTGTTTGCCCCTTAAGATAGCAAAAATGTTAATAGCTGATGAAACCAGATGTTTATGTAGCATGAGACTAGATTTTTATATTAACCAATGTGATTTGGCCTTTTGGTGCAGGGAACTAGTAAGTTGAGTTGAAGGAAGGCATAATGTGCTTGAAAAGTTAAATTTTACATTCATCTCACCTTTTCCAAGGTCTTGGAGTGCAACAATAGCCTAATTATGCAAAAAAAAGGGTGGCCACAAGGGCGCGCAGATGGCCCATCCAACAGTTTTGGATGGCTCACCTCCGCGCCCTTGTGGCCACCCTTTTTTTGCATTATATGGCCTTGTCTGCCCCTTATAATAGCAAGAATGTTAATATTTGATGAAACCAGATGTTTATGCAGCATGAGACTAGATTTTTATATTGTCCAATGTGATTTTCCCTTTTGGTGCAGGGAACTAGTAAGTTGAGTTGAAGGAAGGCATAATGTGCTTGAAAAGTTCAATTTTAAGTTCATCTCATCTTTTCCAGGGTTCTGGAGTGCAGCAATAGCCTAATTATACAAAAAAAGGGTGGCCACAAGGGCCCACATATGGCCCATCCAGCAGTTTTGGATGGCTCACTACGCGCGCTTGTGGCCACCCCTTTTTTTGCATTATATGGCCTTGTCTGCACCCCAGGATACCAAATTTTTTTTAGATTAAGTGAAAGCAAATCTTTATGCAACATGACAGTACAAATTCCACTTCTTTTCACTCATGTAATTAGAGCTCCCCCCCCCTTTCTTTGTGTTCAAAGGTCCGGAGCATTCACTATGTAAAATTTTCCTATATCATGTGCGTTCACTAGAATGGATTAAAAGTACCCCTTATAGGCCTTATCTACACATGTTTCTGCAACTTTACAAGAATATAAAATCCCTTCTGTTGAACACATGTGCTATGTTACATATACTTTAGTGAACTCCCCATGACAACGGCCTCACAAATCCTGTGCACTAAACATTAAACACTAGAAATCGACCAAACAAGGAGCCAATTTTTACTTCCTTGTGTCCACCTAGTGTTCTTGTGAAACATTGCTAATGATATATATTCAACATCCCCAAACGAGGACATCTTGACAAAGTTTATGATCCACTTTAATAAGAATAACCATTAATGATTAAACTGAAATCAAAATATTGCTTGAATTTCTTCAAGGTGGAGTGATTAAGACTTGCGACTTGAATCATCGTACAGGCAAATCAAAATATCCATAAAAGTAAACAATATTTCTCAGATCTGTATGAAACTTCAGTAATCTAAATTAAATACTCTCACTCAATGCGACACCATTTAACAAAAAAACATATTTATATTGCATTTATAGAGGAATCCAGCCTCATGAAAAATAATTACAAATGGAGACAATGTTGTTGCTGTTAGGCTTATCTTACAAGTATTTGTCTTCCTCATCTAGAGATTCATATACACTTGAGTATTTGTGTGTCTATGACACTAGGGAAGATAGTAGTACTATATGGATGGCTTCTATGAGAGCTCCTAGAGAGTCCCTATTGGTTCAAGATTCTAAAAAACACCTACTATTCTTATCAAAATCTTTTAACATGGTCGTGAAAGGTTCCTCAAGGAACAAAAATAGAGTGATTTCCATCTCTGCACATGGTTGCTTGCTCATGTCCTCTTAAAACAAGTTGAATCTGTAAGTAAACAAAAGATTATGTGAGCACAATGTTATAAAGTACAAAATGATATCATTCCAATTATCTAATGACAATTATACGAAGAATAAATTACAAGAAAAATCTTTGACGACTCTCCATAGATAACACAGCTTACTTACATTGTGAGACTCAAATCACATGCTACACAACTATAGATGGCGCACCAAAGTCATCAACAAAATAGCACCACCCAGTGTTATGAGGTGTGAAGCCTAAACACTGAAATCCATAAAGAGGTTAATTCTCTCCAGCATGATAAACTTAAAGATGGAGATGATGTTAAGCTCTGAATGTAAGCTACAAGGGTAGTTTTCTTACCATTCTATCTTTATGTTGGAGATGAACCCTTGCAATGCCCATGCGATATTCACACCTCCTATTGTTGTGGTATGCAACACATGTGAGCTCATACTTTTGCCACCTTCGGGAGTAGAGGTTTCCATGTAGTGTGAGTGAATGAAAGTAGAAGGAGTAGAATCTTGTTTCATGTTGTAATGGAGATGAGAGGAGCTAGCTTGGTGTGAAACTATGTGGTGGGTAAGGGGAAGAGATGGAGGAGGAGCTTGCTTGGTGCTACAATGGAGGTGGGAGAAAGCTAGCAGAGAGATAATGATGGACTATAGGGGGTGCATGTGGTTATTGCAGCAATGGAGAGCTTGGAAAAAGGTTTGTAGAAAGAGAAAAACACTTTTTAGCTATAGAATAGGTTTGGAAAGACTTTGGAGGGTGAAAATGATGTTTTGATTTGTTTTTTAAAAAAATCAATTTTTTGGATTTTTTAGTGCACGTTTTTAACTTTTGAAGGTCAAAAATACTTTTTTGACCATGAAATAGGTTTGGGGACCTTTTAAGGAGGGAAAACTTGAAATTTGAAATTTTTTGAAAATTTGAAACTTTTAGTGTATTTTTAAATCCGGGCCAAAAAGTGGGGGAAAAGAGGTCAAAGTGGTCCGCCCCCCCCCCCCCCCCCCCCCCCCCCCCCCCCCCCTCCCTCTTTCCCCTAGCCACCTCCCTTACCTTCTCACTAGGTAAGAGACAATTAAGAGGTGTAAGGCTACCTTGTGCCCCTACTTTTTTGAGGGTATAGAGTGTGTCCACCACCCTCTTCCTATTGGCTGACCTCTAATTAACCTTAATCCCAAAGGGCCCCTAGAGGGTTCATATTTTTCCTAATGGAAGAGTGTGTCAGATGTTATTGACTTAGGAGACAATTGTGATATTTTCAATGAAGAAGATGTCCCTAAGGATAAACAAAGCAAGAAAACAACATCCACCAAACCAGCACAAGTGGGAACGGCTGCTGTAGCATTGCTTTCAGCCATAGAAGACATGTTCAAAAGGATGAATGACATGATGAATAACATGAAAAAAGCACCTCGGAGGGGACCAGGTCAAGACCTCAACAGGGACAACCAATTAGGTCGCAGAAATGGTGTGAAATCGAGGGTAAGTGGACCAAGCATGAGACCAATGAGTGCTATTATCGACCAAACTATGATGGGAATGTTCAATACGTGCCTATGAGGCCACAAGGACAACCCATGTACAGATATCAATCTAGTATGTCCCCAACTCAAAGACTATCGATGGGTATGGAAAGACCTCAACCCGTGTTGGGTCAACAACCTCCATATCTGGGACATAATACAGTGCCTGTAAAGTACATGCATCCAAAGGGAGTCATAGATAAAGAAGCACTAGTGCCTGTTATACCCTATGCTGAGCGTAGTCCATCCACATTAATGGTAGAAGGAGATTGGTATAATTCACATCCACCACCAATAGAAGAACCTGTGACTTATACTCCACTAGAGCTTGCACCAATGTATTGTGTGGTTAATCAAGGTGTTAGACCTCCTATGGTAAGACCTCCTATGGTAAGACTCAAGCCAAGAACTGAAAGTTGTCATAACTGTGGTGCAGATGATCATTGGAAACATGAATGCCCAGAGCCTGACAAAGAACTCAAGGTAGTTGAAGCTTATTGCATACAATGTTGCAAAAAGGGAGGACACTTCTCAGAGGATTGTCCTAAAAATCCTTTAAACAAGGGTAAAACAGTAGTGAATGTAGTCCAAGTGATACCTAGTAGCTCATCTGAGAGCAAACCGATTGTTCCAATCAAGGTAATCACCAGAGCCCAGGCTAAGAAAAAGAAACATAGCTCCTCTGATGATTTGTAAAATACAAAACTTTCCTCTCAAAAGACCACAAGAAGCAGAAACAAAAGGTATGAGATGAGAAAACAGAAACAATCGGCTAAAATCAAGGAGAAAGTAGAAAAGCTATCCCAGGAAAAGGTGAAAGAAACTGGAAGTGAAATCAAAGAAACCACCGTGAAATCTGGAGGATCAATTTTGGTTGATAAAATTTTTGAGCCTATTAATGCAGCCTTGGAAGCTTACCAAGCGGGACTTAAAGCAGGTCAAAACATGGAAAACAAATGGAAAAATTGTCCTTCTCTAGACATGGAAGCAGCTAAGCTTCAAGCTTATCAAAATTTGGTAAGAATCGCGCAAGAGTTGCTGGAAAAACAAAAACCGAGGCTCGAAAGTAGCTTGTGGTAGGAACTAGTAAAGAAAAGTTCAAAGTGGTGGTAGAACCCCACCTTGAAACAAAAGAGCTAGAACTTATAGTGCCGGACAACGAAGATGCCTTAGACGGAATTCCATTCGTAGAAGAAGACTGGCTAGGACACTTATGGGAAAAAGTTAGAGAGATTAATGAGGGGAGCTTAACTCAGAAGTCATCTCCTATAGAGGAAGTTTGGTTAGACAACCAACCTCCTGATATGGACATGGATGTACAATCCTTGTATGGGGATCGCGGATCTGAAGCTTCAGGAATGTTTAAACCATTGACCTTGAAAACATTACCCTCTTACTTGGGAGATAACGAAGATGAATCCATAGTGTGTAAAACCACTCAGGTAAAAAGAGTGGAACAAACCCTGGAGGTAGACAACATCCATTCAATCATGTCTACACTCATCCAATGCACTCTTACTTTAGGAGAACTGTTAAAAATTAGACCATATTTATCATTAGGGAAAATTTGGACTCACAAAGGGACCTTATAAGAAGTTTGACTTCCTCTCTCATGTCCAAAACAAGCGTGCGGTAAAATTTTTGCAAATCAACTCTAAACTTGGCAGAGATTTTGCAGTTAGAATCTACTCTTCAAGCTCTTTCTATTGATGTATAGCATGCCACGAGTTTCCTCATATTTTGAAAGATTCTATTTTTGATTCTCTAGATTCTAGACGGAGTTGTCACATCACAAGAGAATCAAAAATAGAATCTTTCAAAATATGAGGAATCTCATGGCCGTGCTATATATCAATAGAAAGAGCTTGAAGAGTAGATTCTAACTGTCAAATCTTTGCCAAGTTTAGAGTTGATTTGCAAAAATTATACTGCACGTCAGTTTTGGACATGAGAGAGGAAGTCAAACTAACACCATATTAGAGAGTTTGAGACTTTAGAGCCAATTTGGGAGTCACCAATGTCTTGAAGATTTGACCATTTGTACAAATCTCAAACTATTTTTCAAGGTAAAAGTCTTCCAGAAGGTAGTACTTGAAAAGATCTTTCGAGCCATGCTCTCAAAACTTTGGCTAGGATTTGGCCATGTGGTCAAATCTTCAGCTTATAAAAAGTGGGAATTGAAAAATTCCCAAATTCACTAATTTGGTGTTAACTCCTTATAAGGCCCCTTTGTGAGTCCAAATTTTCCCTAATGGGAATGATCTACAAAAAACGTTAGAGAAGGTGGGAATAACAAGGCTAATCGCAAAACATTTGGGAAAATTGAAACACGAATTGGATATCAAAGAGATTAGATATGTTCCAATGAACAAAGTCGGAGAATACTATGAAGGGAAGGAAGGAAAGACCACCCTTCCAGCGAAATATAATGACATAGAAACCATGGCAATAGTCGATAGTAGGGCAGGCATAGCCATAGCCACGAAAGTAGTATGGGAATTCTGGGGACAACCAGCCATTAGACAAACTCAAATGAAATTGCAATTGGTTGATGGACATATTGAAAGATCCTTAGGATTGCTTGAAAAGGTGATAGTTGATTCCTGTGGGATTGAATATCAACACACTTTTGCCATAGTGGACTTTGGGAAGAAACTCAATTACGAAATCACATTTTCATGCGACAAGTACAACTCATCCAATATTGTGGAAACAATTATTTGTACTTAAAGCAAGTGGGATCAATAACAAGAGTTAATTTAAAAGATCACACTTATAGAGATTTCATGAAAACTCCCATACAAGAGTTTGATTCAGTCTCTTCGGCTGAAACTAAGCTTCCATCTTGGTTGAACAAAGACACTCCTATTTGGATGTGTGGAGCTTCAGAAAATGGGAGCTTGAAACGAGAAGAATGTATCTTAGAAAGGGATTGCACAGATGAAGCCTATATACCTGAACCCTTTCTCGAGAATTTATTTGAGCCATTTGAGTGGACTCAAATCTTAGCAACAATGGATGTATGCATAGATACATCTATGCCTACTCAATTTTGCAATGAGGATGGCGATGACATAATTCCCATACAAATGATTTCAACCCTTTATATTGAAGAAGAAACTCATGAACCCAAAGACTTGATGAAATCTCAACAAGTCTTTTTAGACCTCTACTATGATGCAACAGATGAGTTAAAAGAACATTCAGCTACCTCAGATGATTCAGGGTCAGAAAAAGAGCATGTGAGAGCTAAACTGCTCATGAAAGGAGGAGAGGAAAAGTTTTTTGACTTTCCAAACTAGAAACCAAGAAGACAAAAATGGTATAGACGAAAAAGAGACACCAGAAACGTGAAAGCTATACCTATGCCATCAGTCTCCAGTAGAACACAGTTTCTGATGCAGATAGATGCACATGATTGTGTCAAGGATAAAATCACTGGTAGATATCCTTTAAACAAAGAACATGAAATGACGAAAACATTAGGGAAAACAAGAAAGAAAGCTCAAATAAAGCCTAAAAACCAACAAGGGTTCAACCATGACACAAATGAATGAAAAAAGAAGTATCAAGAGTTGAAAAAAGCTCTAAAGGAGATATATACGACAGGAATGGAAACCACAAAAGAGGATGGTACAGATGTAATGAGCGTTCCATCCATTACAATAAATATACTCTCCAAGACCGAAAAATCATAGTCGAACAACGTGTCAAGGAACTATGAAAACACGGCAAGTCCTATGAAGGACCTGAAAATGCAAAAAAGATAGATCTGGTTGAACCAGGAGAAGAGCCTAGACCTACCTACATTGCAAATGACCTGACAGAAGAAGAAGAAGAAGAGCTTTTGTTAAGCTTATTGAAAGAATACTTTGTTTGGTCTTATAAGGATCTCAAGGGTGTTGATCCAGAAATCTATCAACATACCATACCCATGAGAGACGATGAGAAACCAAGTAGACAAGGCCATACACATATAATGAAACATTTTCCAGGAAGATCAAAGAAGAGATTGAAAAGCTAAAGGAGGCCGAATTCATTTATGAAATTGAACACATAAATTGGGTGTCTCCAATTGTGGTAGTACCCAAGAAAAATGGAAAACTACAGGTGTGTGTCAATCTTAAGAAGGTGAATGCAACTACCATTAGAGACAACTTTGCTCTTCCAATCACTGAGCATGTTTTAGAACGAGTTTCAGGTAAAGAAGCTTATAGCTTTTTAGATGGCTTTTTGGGATATAATCAACTTTTGGTTGACCTAAAAGATCAGCATAAAACTGCCTTTGAAACGGAATGGGGTATTTTTGCCTATCGGGTTATGCCTTTTGGGTTAACTAATGCTCCTGCCACCTTTCAAAGATTGATGAGCCATGCTTTTAAAGAATATCTTAGAAATTTCTTGAAAGTATATATGGATGATCTATGCGTACATTCATCAATCTGGGCTGATCATTTTGAACACCTCAAAAAGGTATTTGAAAAATGTAGACTTTATAAAATTTGCTTAAATCTTGAAAAGTGCACATTTATGGGTAGACAAGGAAAAATTCTTGGACATATAGTGTCTAAAAATGGCATAGCTACTGATATGGATAAAATTCATGTTATTATTGATTTGCCTAGACCGACAATAGTCAAGGGGGTTCAAGCCTTCATGGGACATTGTGGATATTACAGACGGTTTATTTACATGTACACTATAATTGCAAAACCCATGTATAGCTTGATTACCACGGGGTATTCACTAAGGGTTACTGTATGGTATCACGTGAGTGTACAATAGGGGGGTTTCTCTAAGGCCAAATGGATAGATTTTATATAGGAGGGTCCCGTATGTAAGGGTTAAAAAGGCAATTTGGTTGCACGCAGGTGGTGTCCCCCTATTACTACTAGTGAATCCCCCGTGTTGATTGCACACTTTGAATGGATTGATGAGTGTGAAGAATCCTTCATAAAGCTTAAGCAAGCTCTCACTTTGGCTCCAATATCGAAAGCACCAGATTGAAATAATATATTCCACATACATGTAGATGCTTCCAATTTTGCCATCGGATGTATACTAGCTCAACCAGGAGAGGGGAAAATTGATTTTCCTATTTCTTATGCTAGCCGACAGTTGAACATGGCGAAAAATAATTATACCACCACCAAAAGGGAAGGATTAGGAATGATTTATTCCCTAAAAAAGTATAGACATTACCTATTAGCAAACAAATTTGTATTCTTTATGGACCACCAAGCCTTATTGTACTTGGTCAACAAGACATGCAACATAGGAAGAATAGTGAGATGGTTCATCATTCTTCTAGAATATGATTTCACTGTAGTTGTGAAAAAGGATACCACCCATCAAAGAGCAGATCATTTTTCAAGGATTGTTTCAAGAGAACCAGGAGTGGACGATGATCTATTAGGTGTATATCTGTTCTCCGTAGAAATGATACCTCGATGGTCAGAAAACATGGTATCATTGATGACCATAGCTCAAATGGATTCGCAAATACCACTTCCTATTACAATCGGATTAATTGAGCAATGGACTATGTATTAGTTACTAGCTGGAAGGTTATACAAAAGAAATCAAGATGGAATATTTTTGTTGTGCATTAATCCTGAGGAGAAAACCCAATACCTAAGTCAAGCACATATTACCATAGTAAGACTTCACTTTGTAGAAGATCAAACTATACGACGGATTGTGAGACTTGAAGTATTTTGGCCAACTATGAGGAGTGATGTTCATTCTTTTGTAAAAGATTATCCTCAATGTCAAAAAAAAACACCCATACCTCATGTAACATTGTTCCAAATGTCACATGTTCCTAAGTGGAGTAACTATCTAGTTACTTACTTATCGAGCCGAACATTTCCTAAGAATATGAGTAAACGCCGTCAAAGAGCAATTGAAACAGAATCAAGAGACTATGCTCTTATTGGAAACCAATTGTAACCGAGAGGTAAGGATCAACATTTGTGTCTTTGTGCAAATATATTCCCATTATAGAACAAGCACATGATGGATTAGCTGGAAGGCACTTTTCTAGAGAGACCACCGCAAGAGCAATCTTAATGGCAGGCATATGGTGGCCAACACTCTTTGCAGATGCCAAGGAATATGTTCGAAGGTTGATGCATGTCAACGAGCAAAAATTTCAACCCGTGTAGATAGCATGACCTTAAGACCAATGATGGGAGCTAAAGCTTTCACAAAATGGGGTATAGAATTTTTTGGTTCAATACAACTACTTGCTAATAGAACCCAAGCTCAATATATCATTGTAGCTATAGACCATTTGACCAAGTGGGCCGAGGCTAAAGCAACCCAAAAGAATGATGCCAGAACCGCCGCCGCATTCTTATATGAGTATATGTTCACAAGATATGGACTGCCAATAGAACTAGTCAGTGATAGGGAAACTCATTTCCTCAATGAGGTAATATAGTATCTGCTTAATGAATTTATGGTCATCCATAAAAAATCAGCTCCCTATCACCCACAAGCAAATGGAAAAGTTGAGCATACGATTAAAACTCTTAGCTTGGTATTGACTAAAGTGGTTAGTTCAAGAAGGACATATTGGGAAATGAATCTCCATGCAGCTCTATGGGCTTATCGAGTTTCATTCCAAATAGCTTTAAATGCTACACCCTTTAACCTTGTTTATGATCTTGATGCCATACTGCCAATAGAATTTCTATTACCAACACTAAGGGTAGCTAAGGATCTTGAGTGGACTAAACATGAATTGTCAGAGAGACTTGAAGATTTAGAAAAGCTAGATGAGCAAAGGCTAACTGTTGTAGTTCACATCTATGCACAGAAGCGGAACAAAAATAGTTTTTTGACTCCCATCTAATTACAAAAATCTTTTAAAAAGGGGACTTAATTTTAGTCTATTCACTTAAGCAACACATTCCCAAGTTTAATAAAAAGAAAAACGGACCGTTTGTCATTGAAGATGTATCTCCAAGTGGAGCTGTTAAGTTGTCCACCCTAGATGGTGAACCAATGGCTAATTGGATTGGTGGATATCGTTTAAAGAAGTACAATTTTCCACTAACCAATGAATTGCTAGAAAGTATGTATGTAGCTTAGCAAAGAAAGATAAAATGACAGCATGTTATTGATGAAGCCAAAGAAGAAGCTTGGCTTCAAGTACTCAAAAGGAAAGCTACTCTCAAAAATCAACAAATACCTATTCCCATCAACACTATGGAACTAGATGACCGACAATGGGAATTGCAGAAAGATGTCGTGTCAACAATAGAAGACGAATGGTTAAATGGAATGGACATTCGCATCAAAGTACATCTAAACAATTATAGCACAAATGCATTGGTTGACACAGGAGCTCGAGTAAATGCAGTCAGTTATTCCACATACAAAAAAAGCAACAAGTCAATCTTTGATAGCAGGAATAACAACTATCAAAGGATGCAACAAGAACCCAACACCAACATTGGGACTAGTCAATTTAAATGTGATAGTGCATGGATGTTCATGTCCTCGTCAATTTGTATGCTTACCAGATGAACACATGAATGAGACAATGATTCTTGGAAATCCATGGATGCGGATATACAAGGCAGTCCCAGATTGGGATACCAATCAGCTTAACCTATCACCTAAAGGTGGACAACTCATTGTTCCAATTGCACCAAGCAAAGAGGAATGGAAAAGAGGTTACCAGCAGAGCAAACCATGAAGCAATCAATATTCTCCATCCTATCGACAAGAAAATGCTACAAGTAGCATGCAAGGAGTTAGGCAAATTTGGGTACCAAAAGCACAGTTTAAGGACAAGCCAATTCAAATCTGGGTGCCTAAAACATCATCTACTGTACCGGAGATGGTTCCAAGGTTCAAAACACAAAGAGGAGCATCTTCGAGCAATCAACCTAGCACAAAATGGATTTGGAAGAAAAAGGAGTACTTATCTTCTCCGCAAGCTGTAAAACCGATCAAGCAATGGAGAGTTAAGTCTTAGAAGACTCAACCACACCATTTTGACCAAAGCAAACCAAGATATCAATAGCGGAAAAAATCTCGACAACAACCATTATTAATACCAACGGCTCGGGCAATCAGTGTGCTAAAGCATCCTGATGGTACAATCAAGCAAAGAGCACACAAGCTACAAGATTTTCTCTTTGGAAGACAGCATTAGAAAACCTCGACGTCAGAAACCCTTGAGTTAATTACTCAAGATCCAACTCTTGCACAACATAATGATTTTAATTGCATTGATATTCAAAGCATGGAAGATCCAACCAAGGCTATGCATAGACACGATTGTTCAACCCATGCACACAGTCGTCCCGGAGTATGCCATCTAGGAGGGATGGAAGGGCACGGCAATGTTTGAAGAGGGAGGGAAAAGTTTTATCTTAACGTGTGATTTTTTGCAAAATTACCTAATAATGATAAATTATCAACAGGGAAATTTAACTGATAGTATCTCCTCGATGAGTGTAAATAGTGTATATAATATCAAAAAATAGTCCTTTTTGGTTATTATTCATCATTTTTCTTGACATTGAGACTTAAAAATGGACAAATCCAACAAAAGACAATAAAGTTGTGTTTTTTGATGGATTTTCTTAATTATTGAATTTTCACTTTGCTTTTTTAGCGCATTTTGTTATTTTCTTTGATTTTGCAATAAACAGGTCAAAAATTAATAATAAATAGCAAAGGAGCTCAGAGGGAAAAACTGAAGACACGTTGATGATCAGAAGGAAAAGGCGGACATACATAAAAAAAATTCAATCAAATCGGCAGACGAAAGCAAGAAGCCTAAATTAGGCCGCCATACCTACTTTTGCAAAATTCTTGCAGAATGAACTACAGAAATCGGATTGGGGAAATTTTTTACTCTTACATAGATTTCACGGCCTACTAGGACTAATAGGGGAATCTGGAGAAGAATGGTTCGGGAAGTTCGAGTATAGATACCCAAGGTAGTTTAAAATCACCTTATTTCTATTTGTCGCCTTTGGAGAGAGAGCTTTTCGACCTCCTTTGCATGCATTTTCTAGACTCCACAGTTGCTTGTTTTCAGCGCCGTCTCACATGAGACATGAGGGGTAAGTTCTACACTTATCAATGATCCATTCTGTACGGCCGGTAGCTAGTGTAAACCCTGGAAAAAACCCTAGAATCCGAGCAGTGCACGAAGACCTACGACCAAAAATTGACCATAGCGGCCTGTCAGCTCAACCAAATCAGACGAGACTTGAACTATAGCATGCCCCTAGATGATAGAACATTTCTATATCATCAGTTGACCATTCGGCAAGGGTCAAGGGGGGTCCCAAGTAGAAAGCTAGGTTTTTGGCAGATGCCACAATTGTATTCTGACTCCACAGACAGCTTATAGACTGGGTCTATACACAACGTATATGGTTGGTTTCATAAAATCAATCAAGGAAAGCCCTTGGAAAGCAGAAAATAGCTCGAAGCCTACAAAGCGTCAAATTTGACATACGAGTTCAAACTGACTCCAAATGGTGTTACCATATACATGTGGTAGTGATGTGTGTGAACACACTAGGACCGCTGGGGCATTTTTTCCCTCTTTAGGAGGTTTTTTCCCCCGAGCATTGTATATACGCCCATCACTCTAGGGCTAGCTATCTTTCCATTGCACACTAAGTAATACACTCTCTATTGTGTGCATTGAGCTTCCTTCATCTTCTCCAAGCTATGTGTGTTTCTCTGCAACCCTAATTCCAACAATTGGTATCAGAGCAGGTCACGTCCTCCCGGGCTTAGTCGCCAGCTACTCCAGCACACGCCTGCTCACTTTCTCCAATTTCAGTGAGCGTCGCAGGTCAACAAATATTTTGGGAAAGCTCGTAGAGCTTGGTCTACTCGGAATTTTGATTTGTACTCATTTCGGCCTCCGTTTCCACTACAGGCAGTACTGCACAGGCTATTTCGTCATTTTGTGCAGAATTTCTGTCAGTGCCATTTTCTGCATAACAGGTGCCTTATAGTCTACTACGGTTTGCGATATATAGCACAAGTTGTTCCCGCTCCGTTTCTCCTATTTTTGGGCAGTTTTCAGATCAGGTGCAGCATTTACCATGGCTGACAACAACAACATAGATGTGTTCAAGATGTTTGCTGTTGAGGATAGGTTATTAGATGGGGACAACTACCCTATGTGGGCTTATATGATGCAACATATTCTTGTGTCAAAGGGTGTCTGGAACATTGTGCAGGGCATTGATGTAAGTTCTGGTTCTGAGGATGTAGGCGATATTGAGGATGTTGCAGGTCTTGCTGCAGGGATTGCAGCTGTTAGAGTTGTTTTGCCTACGGCAGAACAAGCTTGTTGGGATGTTAAGGATGCGCAGGCTCATGCATTGATTGTGTTGTCTGTGAAGCGCACCATTGTTCCTCACATCCGTTCAGCAAAATCTGCAAAACAGGCTTGGGATTTTCTAGCAGGTCTTTATGCAAGCCGCAATGAGGATAAAATTGCTTTGCTGCGTAAAGAGCTGGAGTCGAAGATTATGCATGAGGAAGATGATATGGACACTTTCCTTTCTAGTGTCAAGGATATCAATGAGCAACTTATTTCTACAGGTGAAGTTATTTCAGACAGTTCCCTTGTGCACACTGTTCTTGATGCCTTACCAGATTCTTACCAGACTTTTGCTAGTACTTGGAGACTTATGACCCAAGGAAATCCAGAAGTTGTCAAGTTTGATGCATTATGCACATTTTTGTTGCAAGAGTCACTTTCTAGAAAAAATAGGACTAGACATCATGCAGTTGAACAGGCTTTTATTGCTTCTCAAAGAAAGGGTGGTAACAGCATTGCAACCACTTCTTATGGTTCTGCTGCGAGTGGCAAAAATTCTGTTCCTAATGCTTCTGCTGGCAGCAATTAGTCTAGAAATTCTGGTGATAAGGGCAAAAAGAAGATGCGTTGCCATTATTGTAAATCCAATGATCACTTGATCAAGTCGTGTCCTCAGTTGAAGGCCAAAGAGGCTAAGAAGAAAGAGGGTGGTTCCACTACAAATGCTGGTTCCACTACAAATGCAACCATTGTTGAGTCTTCTGTGAAAGGAGACTGTGTTGCTGATGTTGTTGTAGATTGGGCTTTTAGCGCAGAGTGCACTTACAATCCTGTTGTCCATGATGCATGGTTGTCAGTTGCTGCAGATTCACATGTGTGGTATTTCGACAGTGGTGCTACAAAGCACATTACCTCACATCGTGAATTGTTTACCTCTCTTGAGTTTGTCCCTCATGGGAATTCAGTCACTTGTGCCAACAACGCCTCTTATCCAGTTCAGGAGTTGGAAAGATTGTGCTCACTACTGCTAATGGCATTTCCTTCACACTTGTTGATGCACTTTATGTACCTGGGATCAAGAAGAATCTCTTGTCTATATCCGCACTTGCTAGACTTGGACTTGTAGTCAAATTTGTGGATGACAGATGTACAGTTCATGATCTCAGTTTTGGTGATGAAATTGTTGCATCTGGGCTTTTGTGCCGTGGGCTGTATAAGCTCACTTTGTATGACAAGTTTGGACAAAATTTTGCAAATCCTGTTGCAGATTCGAGGGCTATTTCAGATGCAAAACTTTGGCATGCACGTTTTGGTCATCTAAATTTTGCCAGTTTGCTACGTTTGCAAAAATCTGATATGGTTGCTTCTTTGCCGCCTCTTGAAGCACCTGTCAAACATGTTTGTGAAGGTTGTATTCTGGGGAAAATGCAGCGTTCTAAGTTTCCAAAGGATGGTTCAGTTCGGGCCACATGCAGGTTGCAGCTTCTGCATAGTGATGTTTGTGGGCCCATGCAAACTCTATCCTTGGGCAATTACCTATACTTCGTGACTTTCATTGATGATTACTCAAGGCATGCATGGGTATTTCCGCTTAAAGAGAAGTCTGAAGTTTTTATCTGCTTCAAACAATTTCTGGCTATGGCTGAAAATGTCTCGAAATGTACTATGGGCACCTTCCGTTCCGATCGAGGGGGGAAGTATATGTCTCATGAATTTAATGCATTTCTGGCTAGTCGTGGGATAAAACACCAATGTACAGTGCCTTATACACCTCAGCAAAATGGTGTTGCTGAGAGGAAAAACAGGTCACTGACGGAAATGGCACGATGTATGGTCAAAAGTCAAGCTTTGCCACATTCTTTTTGGCTTGAGGCTGTGCCACTTATGTACTTAACAGGTGTCCTACGAAAGCTTTGCATTCTATTACTCCATATGAAGCATGGCATGATAGAAAGCCTTCTATTGAGCACATGCGTGTTTTTCGTTGTTTGGCATATGCTTTGGTGCCACAAGTGCAGCGCAGAAAATTGGATGATAAGGCTGTCAAATGTATTTTTGTTGGTATAGTGCTGAAAGCAAAGGTTACAGGTTGTATCATCCGCAAACAAAACGTATTCTGGTTTCACAGGATGTAGTGTTGTGGAAGATTCTGTTCAGCCCTTGCTGTCATGTACTAGAGACAATAATGTAAGCTCACAGGACATTTATGACACTTTGTTGCCTCTTTTCAGTGGTGGAAATACGAATGTAAGTTCCAATGAGGAAAATGTACAGCCAATGGGGGTTTCTGAAAATGTTTTAGATCAGCCTATTACTGATGCAGATGTACATGATGTACTTGATGAGGAAAGGGCTGAAAATGAGCAGGCTAGAGGTATGCCAAAATGGCTGGTGCACACTTTGCGTGACAGTAAATTGGATGCATCTTTGTCTAGATGTACTCGTTCAGGCTCTCCCCATGCATCTTATGCATCAGATTGTTATGCTTTGGCTGTGTCTAGCTTACATGATGTTGAGGAGCCTCTGTCTTTTGATGAAGCACAGAATTCAAAAAATTGGATGGCTGCCATGCAATCAGAATATGATGCACTTATAGAAAATGACACATGGACTTACGTGATTTTCCTCCTGGCAAAAAGGCCATTGGTACGAAGTGGGTTTACAAGTTGAAATGCAAGCCGGATGGTGAGATCGATCGCCATAAGGCTCGACTTGTTGCAAAGGGTTATGCACAGCAAAAAGGCATAGATTATGAAGAAACTTTTGCTCCCACTTGTCGTATGACTACTGTGCGTTTTCTATGTGCATTGGCAGCTCATTTTGGTTGGGATGTATATCAATCAGAGATTGTTACTGCTTTCTTGAATGGTGATATATTTGAGGAAGTTTATCTAAGGCACCCTCGCGGTTTTGTCATAAAAGGACAAGAGGACAAAGTGTGCAGATGTAAGAAGGCTTTGCATGGGTTGAAGCAATCTCCTCCTGCTTGGTATGAGAAAGCTGACACTCATTTGGTTAAACGAGGCTTTCGTAACAATCCTACAGAAAGCACATTTTATGATGATTTGCTGATCATTGGACCAAATGAGAGACATATTGCTGAATTTAAGGCTGATTTGAATGCTACTTTCAAGATGAAAGATTTGGGGTTGTTGCATCATTACTTGGGTATACAGTTTAAGCAGTGTGATGGTGGTATTGCCTTGTGTCAGAAAAGTTACATAGAGACATTGCTATGTAAGTTTGGACTTGAGGATTGCAAACCTATTGCCACTCCCATGGAAACACGTTTGAAGTTGAGTCTACATGATGCTGGCGATCCTACTGATGTCACTCTTTATCAAACTGCTGTTGGCTGCCTCATTTATGTATGCAACACGAGGCCGGATGTTCAGTTTGCAGCCTCACAGGTCAGGAGATTTATGCATAGCCCAGGGTCTAAGCATTGGCAGGCTGTCAAGAGGATTTTCCGCTACCTTAGTGGCACTTTACATCTTGGCTTGTTTTATCCCAAGGGGGGATCATTGCCGCCAGACTTACATGCTTTTTTGGACTCAGATTGGGCTGGTTGTTTTGACACGCGAGTGTCCACAAGTGGTTTTTGTTTCATGCTTGGCAGTTCATGTATATCATGGTTGAGCAAGAAGCAACCTACTGTGGCCACTTCGAGTTGTGAGGCTGAGTACAGGGTAGTCTTCACAGCTACGGTTGAGTGTGTATGGCTCAGACGCCTTATGGCTGATTTGGGTGATGGACAGGACATTGCCAACACTATCTACACTGATAGTCAGAGCGCATTGGCAGTTGCGAGGAACCCAGTTTTTCATGCTCGCACAAAGCACATTGAGGTTCATTACCACTATGTCAGGGAGAGGCTCTCAGCAGGAGAGATCAGCTTGGCTTATGTGCCAACACAGTACAACCTTGCAGATCTTTTCACAAAGGCATTGTCTCGTGAGAAGCTTGAAGCTTTCCGCAAAGCTTTGGGCTTACTCCCCTTTGTGGACTGATCATGTCCTTAGGGCATGGCACTTCCCTTTACTCATGTGCCAGCTCTCGTTCACCGCATCACTCCAGGGGGGATTTGTTACCATATACATGTGGTAGTGATGTGTGTGAACACACTAGGACCGCCGGGGCATTTTTTCCCTCTTTAGGAGGTTTTTTCCCCCGAGCATTGTATATACGCCCATCACTCTAGGGCTAGCTATCTTTCCATTGCACACTAAGTAATACACTCTCTATTGTGTGCCTTGAGCTTCCTTCATCTTCTCCAAGTTGTGTGTGTTTCTCTGCAACCCTAATTCCAACAAATGGTACCATCAGCTCGCCTATCACTTGTGCAAACCTATTACATGCCACATTTCAAGTATGAGCCAAAATGATCAATGATAACTTGAAAAATTATCAAAAAACGCAAAGAAGTCCTTTCAAACCCATTTCTGAGTTATGAGTCACATTTTTTAATCCAAACCACCTCATATCACATACACAGGGTCAACATCATGCTTAGAACCAAGTTGCACCATAAAATGTTCATTTTGATGAAAAAGTTAATAATCTCGATTATTTACTTTTTTGCCAAGATGGGGAAAATTTGTAACTTTGCCCTCATGGGACCAAAGTACATGATGTTCTAAGTCCACTAACCAAGTTTGAACAAATTTGGAGCTCAAAATCTCAAAATTTCTTTATATCTATTGTTTCGGAGACCGAAAGCCTAAATCTGGCACCATTTTCACCCTGTGCACTCAATGAGCACACATTTCACTCAGAGTATCTAATTGATATCTATTTCAAGCCCATGATGCCAAAATTGCAAAAAGTTGAAAAAATCCATCAGCTGTAAATAATCTTGCGATTATTTACTTTTCTAGCAAAATTTTGCTTGGACTTCATGATTTTGATCTTTATATGTTTTTATGCATCTATGCATGTTCAAAAATTGATTTGAAGCAAATTGGACTCAATTTGTCAGCAATTCACACTGAAGGACATTTCAAAGCGGAATCTGTCAAATTTTCTAACTTTGGCACTCTATTCACATAACAGGAGCCATGCAAGCTACAGAAAAGGCCAAGAAGAGATTCTTTGAAAAGGAGAAGCTGCAAGAGCTGCCACCCTATCAATTGGACCCAAGTTCAGTAAATACAGCCAAAGCAACGTACCTGTCCAGAGAAGAACTTGAGGAAAACAATACAACAGTTTTCACAGGTAGATATAAAAGTGAAGAAGGACATCAGGTAGAACTACAGCTTCTGCCAAAAGAGGTATATGATGTCGCGGCAAATCCCGAAACAAAAGAATCTAATAGAAGGCTTGAACTCAGAGAATTCTACGACCAAGAGCCATGTGGTGTAAATTTTTAGAAAGCCTATGAGCTTTTGTCCACAATCAAGGAAGATGGAACAGCCCAGATTACTAACCATCAAGGGCACAAAGTAGAAGTGGTAATTACAAAAGAAATAGTGGTTGAAGCTCTCAAGATGCCGACAAAAGGGATGACGATGAGAGCTAGAGACAGAGAGACAGCAGGTACCTTCACCAAGGAAACCGTTGCAGTAACCTTTACTGATCTCATCCAAAAGCAAGTGGAAGAACCAACACGGTTATATCACCAACACTTTCACTTTCTCGCAAAGAGACCACCAAGGTACACAACACAGCAGCCAATCATACAGTTGCGACTAAATTTTCACAAGTATTAAAGTCGACAACCAGGAAACCCATCGATCACGCACAGTATGTGCTATCCACGTTGAAGGGTACCAAGAAAGAGGGCAAGATAAGCCTATCTGGGAGCACCTGAGGTACTCTCACAAGAATAGCTTACCATGCTATCAGCATGGTATACAATTTTCCACATGCCCCAGATCAAAACACATGGATAGTGTCAGGACAGCCATCTCCAAGAACCATAAGGTCGACAAAAAGAGCTTACAAATCTAATGAGGAGTCTGAAGAAAGCTCTCATGAAGCACAAAGCAGTGAAAGCTCAGACAATGAAGAGAAGAGAGCCAGAAGAGAGGAGATGAAGAAGTAGACAGTGGTTGCACATCAGGAAGAACCTCATCAAAAGAAAGCAAGGTTTGAACGAGAAAAAGAGACCTATGAAAGAAGCCGCCAAGCTGTAGGTGAGGACCCAGCACGGTGGGTTCCAAGGGATATGAAAGACCCCCGAACCAAGAATCCTGCTAGGAAGGAACCAGAAGATCCCAAGGATTCTCTTGAACGCATGTATTAGGAAGCAGAAGCCTTAAAGCAAAAAGAAGCTCAAGAAGCAGAAATAAAAGCAAGGGAAGATGCAATGGAGCGGCACAGACAAGCAGAAGAGGCAACAGCACAAGGAGAGACACAGTACAATCAAGAAGAGATGTCTCCTAAACCTACCTCACCTGCTACGGAACAACAAGACCACCCCATGCCAAGCCCTCCACCTTCACCAACACTTAGACCAACTGAGGGAGAGCAAGCGGAGTGGCAGAGACAAGCAGAAGAGGCAATAGCACAAGGAGAGACATAGTATGATCAAGAAGAGATGTCTCCTAAACCTACCTCACCTGCTACGGAACAACAAGACCACCCCATGCCAAGCCCTCCACCTTCACCAACACTTAGACCAACTGAGGGAGAGCAAACCAAGGAAAAGGAGCCTGAACCACAAGAGGCAGCAGGATATGAACAACAGGTAGCAACTACTTCCGAGCAAGGCCAAGCAAAAGAGCCAGTACCAAAAAAAGCAGCAAGTCCTGAACCAAAGGAGGCAACAAGTTTTGAGCAACCAAAGGCACAAGAAATAGAGGCCATACCATCTACCATCACCCAGCAGGAAACGACCGAAGCAATCACACAACCACAAAGAGAGGTAGAAGCCCCGTCGCAGCCAGTAACTGCCACAGTCCCACCCAAGGAGCTACACACAGAAACTACCAAAACGTCTAGGTAGCTCACAGGAAATGAAGACTGGCAAACAAATGATGAAGTAATTCTCCAAGTAAACGAATATGCAAAGCAGATGCAGGAGATGACAGAGAAAATGTGAATAGCAGCACTTAGCCGCAGTGCTAAGGCTAGAGAGTTGGAGAGGGTGATAGATGCCCTACAAAGAGAACTGGAGGACAGGATGAATGTCATAACCGATTTGCAGAGACAACTCCAAGAGTTAAAAGATAAAGTTGAACAACACCAGTTGGCCAGAGAAAAGCAACAAAAGGAAATGGAAGAGCTAGGTGAACCTCTTACGAAGTTAACAGATGCCTGTGAAACCAAAGACGAACAACTGACAGAGGTTACCAATGAACTCTTAACTACAACTCTCTCAGTTCAAAAGATCCAAGTGTAGCTCGACGTGGTGAATGCTTCACTACAATACTCAGAGTAGAGGATCAACGATTAGGCAACCTTCTTGCGATAGATAAGAGAAAATCTCGTAGTTGCCTCGATCAAAGGTACAGACGAAGTGTATAAAGCATTGGAGAAAAATAATAAAGATCTCGAGCTAGAGCTAAAGCTAGAGCAATCACAATGCAGAGACCTTGCATTAATGCGGGTACAAAGAGAAGAAGAGCTGCTCAAGGAGATAGCAGAGCTGAAGAGAGTTAACCAGCTACTGTGAGATGGACAGCAGGAGACGCAGGAAGAAGCAGGTACATCATAACAACCCCACATTGTTATTCCCTCAGTCTCTTTCTCTGAGATGGAAACAAAGCCAACAGAAGGGCTAAGTGGAGAAGAAGAATTTCAAGTACCAATAACAGATACCGATCAAGTGCCAATGGTCCAGCTCTCAAAAGTTGAAGAAGATGCACTTAAGGAGAAGGTTGCTCAGGAGACGGATGAGCAGTGGAAAGCAGCGATAGATCAATGCACAATGGCATCAGCAATCACTACCATATCCCTTGATCAAGGTAGAGCTGCTACAAGTGAAGGAACAACTATATAAAGACATGCAAGCAGAAGGCGCAGGTGAAGTCCACCCCAAGTGGAGAAAGAGCTGGCTAAACAAGAATCCTAGATACTTGATTCTCTTCACAAGAGCACCTACGGCACTTCAAAAAGACCCAACTTTTTGTCTTGTACCAAGAGTAAGGACATGGCAAGCACACGAGGCAATGACAAAGAAGCGGCCTACATGGTTGAAGTATTCTAGATTTCCAGCTCCAGAGAAGGGAACGCTGACAGAGGAATACATGGTGAAAACCCTAACAGGCACCATGGCATTCTTCAAAAGCCTCCCTGATCTCTCATATTCTATGCTCTACAAAATTTTCCGAATGCTGCTGACAAGCATTGAAGCCTTTCATGATCCAGAGCAAGTGGGAGCACCATGGATGTGCTTCCTCAAGGGCAATAAGGGTTTATGCTACGACCTCAGTGGCCAACCTTCCAAAGAAGTCCTTTATGGCTTCTACGCCTGCTGCATGTTCTTGCCATCTCGTAATATGTTGGCATTTGAGAAAGCGTTCTACACAGGGTTCTTCACTTGGCGAACGAATATTTTGGGCCAGTGATCAGCAACCTAACGTCCAGATTTGTAGGCTACTCCACCATCGAGTTCAAGAACAGAGTCACTAAGCAATTTTTGCAGGTTCCAGACAAAGAACGAAAGATCAGATATGAGAAATCTTTACATGCACTTAAAGACTGCCTCGCCAGCCGTCAACCCCAAGATTATTTCAGCCCATAAAGCTGTGTTAAGGGACGACACAGGCGAGGAGGGGGGGAATGTTAGTAGCAAGCTAACTCGGATACCATTTTTTGGAGCTCTCATTGTAAAAACAATTATTATTTTGATGAATTGGGAATATTGTAACTCCTATTTTCCGGATAAACTTTGTAATCGATGAGCCGGGGCTACAAGCTTCCAGATTATATCACCCACCTGTCTTTAGTTAGAGCTCCCACATTATTAATTTTGACCACCAAAAAGCTTGGCTAAGGTATAAAAGTCAATTTTTGTAATTTATTATTAATTTTTGGATAATGAAATACACAGCATGAGCTAACGATGCTCACTTCTCTCCTTCTCGTGCTTCCTACTCCCTCCCTATTTGTCAGATTGTAGTCGTGTCTATTGCATTGAAACCACAGGTAAGAGCTCTACGCATTGACGTAAGCATTTCACAATATTTTGTAGCTTTTGGCCTCGCCAACTCGTGGCCTAATTTCACCATAAGTAGGAATTTAAGATTCTAAATTAAAAACTAAGTATAGGTGGGGTATTGGGACATCATTGCTAAGCATTTAGATGCATTCTGGGTCGAAAACGACTAGGTCAAAAATCCACTGTTGTTAATAATCGCGAATTTTGCACTTGACGTTGTGAGTGGGATGGAAACACACACAAAGCCTCTATAATGACCCGACACACACTCTTGGGATGATACACACACACATTATGGGGCACCACTCGGCTTACACAACCAGCCTGGTCGAAACAGGAAACACACAGACGGAGTGAGAAGAGAGAGATTTCCCACTTGCCCACTCAACACTCACACATACACACTCTCACACACACTCTCAATTCAGCTCAAAGGAGGCAAATTGTTGTTGTTTAGACTCAATGAAGCTCAGCCCAACACCAATGGGGCAAATAGTTTACACAGTATTGAGGAAATACACCAGATACAACCACAAAGTTAAGCAGAGGCTTCACTCACCGAAGAAGATTACACAAAAAAACAGCAAAAACTCTATGAGGAATTTGGCAGAATGGACCGCGCCATTGCGTTCGGAACGCCCAAAAACCCCAGTCTACAATGTCAAAGTGCTCAAATCCGACCTCGGATGAGCAGTTTAGGGCCAAAAAATACTCCAAAAACAGCAAAAACACACTTACGTCTGTTCCTCCTCTGTTCTCCACGTTTTTTCTGGTCTTCTCTCTATTTTTTCAGTTCCCACACTTAGCTTTATTAGTTGGGCACCCGTGGCCTATTAGATGACCTCAAACGGACCCCGAACAGGCCAAAAACTGACCTCGCAGTGCATAGTTGTCACCTTTTTGCATCATCCGCACACCGGGCACTCAGTTTTTCCAAATAATGCATCCCGCAACCACGTGAAGTGGACCCAAAAAGTGGTCCTCATGATGACCTTTCTGCATAAGTATCACAAGAAAACATCCACGTCGTGTCCATACTTCTCCGCGTGCAAGTATTGACCCCGTTCAACCTCCTAACGCCACTCGATGCCATCTGACGCACCTGCTTACCTCATGTCGTTGGCCCGCGGATAGCTTCCTCGAGAAGTTTTACGTGCTACCAACTCCTCCTTATTGTAGAAAAAAACACAGTGGTACTGGTAATAGTGAAAATCGATGCACTATGTACACCATGTCCTACCTGTACACATGTGGGCCCCACGTAACCACCTGGCTATGGAAAATGGGCAAACCTTTATTTGATGCACCATGCATGTATATGTTCATATGCGCAATCCCTTGCTCTAAAAAACTCCTGACATAATTTGCCCATCCCCTAGTCTGCTAGATCATTCATGATCAGCAGCAGCAAAGAGAGATATGAGACTCGCCGCATCACAGGTCTCCTCATCCCTCACCAACAGTGCTTGATCCACAGAAAGCTCATCTTGCTCCACCATCATCAATCTAGCATGATACAATTTAAGACGCAATCCATTTACCCTTGACTTATGTAGAACACCATCCAGGTTAGACAGCTGATATGTGCCATTTGGAAAACACTCCACTACCTTGAAAGGGCCTTCCCACTTAATTTGAAACTTCTTTTGGAAGGTGTTGTCCAACTTACTGTTGTAGCGCAAAACCAAGTCATGTTTCTTGATACCCTTACTTTTGACCTTTTCATTTATCTTTGCCAAAGCCTTATCCTGCATCTGCCCATGATGCTCCAATGCGCTCATCCTATCCAACTGGACCTCTTGTAACTACAAGAGCCTCTCTTTGAATGCATCACTAGGCGGCCCAAGCAACTTCTCTAACATCTTGACCGCAAGCAACTCTACCTCCACAGGCAATAGTGCTTCCTTTCCATACACCAAATGAAATGGAGTAAACCCTGTACCTGTCTTCACCGAAGTATGGTAAGCCCATAATGCACTAGGCAGTTCCAAATCCCAATTCTTTCCTTGGTGCTCTGTCACTTTAGAAATAATTTGTACCAACTCACCATTGAATCTTTCATTTAAGCCATTACACTGCGAGTAATAAGGAGTGGTATGCTGGTGCCTAATCTTCATCTTTGTGCATAAGAAGTCTAGCAGTTTAGCTCTAAATCCTTGCCCCTTATCTGAAAGTAGCTCTAATGGCACCCCAAACTTGCAATATATTTCATCATACACAAATTTTGCCACATCCTTTGTAGTGATCTGTTTTACTGCTATAGCCTCTGCCCATCTAGAGAGATAGTCCACTGCCGTCAAGATATAGCTTTTGCCCCTGCTTGTGATAGGTAACGGGCCTATTGCATCAATCCCCCACTTTTCAAACACATCAAACGCCATAATGGTTTTTCGTAGCTCTGGCTTCAACACTCTCTTCCCGAATGCTTGACACCTATTGCAAGACCTACACCAATGGTGAACATCCTTGTGCAAACTAGGCCATACATACCCCTCTTGCAAAATCTTATGCAAGGTGATCTTTAGAGCAAAATGGCCACCACATGCGCCTTCATGATTCTCTTCTGACACTCTGTAAAGCTCCTCCCGCCAAGGTACACGTCTCAACACGAGATCAGCCCCTTTCATGTATAAGACATCACCAATCAATTTGTACCTGTATGCTCTACACACAAAGCCATACTTCTTAGACTTCTGAATCTCCTTTGGAATGATTCCTGTTAGCAAAAACTCCTCTTCTTGAGCCAAACTTTCTCGGCCATGATAAAGAGGTAAAGTGGTCCTCAACACAAATAGCTCCCCAATCATGCCTTGAGCTGCTTCATGTGCCTCTCCATTTAGAGCACGTTCAATGTGTCTGATGCTCCATGCTTCGAACTTTTTTAACAGGCCTTTAATTCTGAAGCACATTTCCTTCAATGAGGTGTTCTTGCTCTTCCACACACCCAGCACTTGCTTCACCACTAACAAGTCATCACCTTTTATGCTCAACCTTCGAACCCCATGCTTCAAACAAATGTGTAATCCCGGCTTCCAGAGTAGCATATTCAGCCTCATTGTTACTATGAGCATCCAATTTGAACCCTCTCTTGCATACTAGCTTCCCCTCTGGATCATAAAGTGCTATACCCCGTGAAGCTGCATCATGGCTCTTTCTGTATGAACCATCAAAGAACAACACATGTGCATTGCTGATCTGTGGCACTTCTTCAACTACCTTTCTCACCACCTCTTCCTTAACAATAAGGGGATTCTCCTTGTAGGTCAACAAATCAGCTAGGGTAACCCTTGTACTATCTTCCACTAGAAAAGAGAACTCAAACTCTTGCAGCTCAATTACCCATTTCTTCACCACATTTGACATGTTAGTACCATTAATTAACTGTGGCAAAAAGGCATAACTCGTCAAGAAAACAAAAGGCCGTGGTAGCAAGTAATGACGAAATCGTCGACAAGCAAATATTACACTGGCCATCACTAGCTCTACTTCCGAGAACTTTCTCTCCGCTACCAACTTCACTCGGCTTGCACAATACATTGGCCTCATATAATGGCTGCCCTTCCCCTTTTGCAATAGCATGGCTCCAATGGCATCATCCCCTATTGATGGATTTACATAAAACACTTTCTCCCAATCAGGAGCCTGCATGGCTGACAACCCCCCTAACACCTCTTTCACCTCTTGAAACACTTCTTCACACTTGTCATCCCATTGCAATGGATCATGCTTTGCCACTTGTTGTAATGGATAAAGAATCTGAGAAGACAATGGAATAAACCTTGCCATGTACTTCACTTTGTGTATAAAGGTTGCCAATTGCTTCGTACTCGTAGGTGATGGAAGAAGAATAATATACTTAACCTTGTCTGGATCAGCCTCAATGCCATTTTCTGACACCATGTGGCCCAATAACTTCACCCTTGGTTGTGCTAGATGACATTTCTTTGGATTTAGTTGTCCTCCATATTCATCATATCGAGCCAATACCATCTGCAGCTTCTCATGGTGTTCAGCCCTACTGCTATAAACACAGAAGTCATCCATAAAATCTTTAACACAAGTACCAATGAATGGTTCCAACACCCAATTTGCTCTCTCTTGATAGAAGGAAGGTCCATTTGACAGCCCAAATGGCAATACTGTGTAGCAATAGCAGCCCCATGGCGTAATAAAAGTGGTCTTTGTGCGGTCTTTAAGAGCAATCTTCAATTGAAAATAGCCTGAAAAACCATCACACACACTGTACCTCTCATAACCTGCCACTAAATCCAAGATCTGATCAATGAATGGAAGAGGATATGGGTTCTTCTTAGTGGCTGCGTTTAAGGGTTTAAAATCTACACAAATTCTCCACTTCCCATCCTTCTTTGGACTGACTACAACTGGACTCACCCATTCTGTGGTCTCCACAGGGACTATGAACCCTCCTTCAATAACTTGTCCACCTCTTCTCGCAAGGCTTCCATTTGCTCTTGACCCATCTTTCTTAGCCTTTGCCGCACTAGCTTAGCACCTTCTTTCAGCTCTATATGCATCTCTTCGCCCTTGAACCCTCTGATATCTTCATATGAAGTAATGAACAAATCAGGAAAACTAGCCAGCATGTGCAATATATATCCTTCTCCATAGCTGAGAGGTCTCCACTGATCATTTGTGTCAACAATTGCTGCTTCTTTGACAACTCAACCTTGGTTTGCATCAGCCCTTCAATCACTTCATAAGGCCCTTCACTTTCATCTTCAACCTCATTCGCAAATGCAACTAAACCAAACTCCTGGATTTCTTTGTCCATCAAAAGAAATGCAACATCAGCATCCTCATCACTGTTGGTAGTGCTATCATTGTCCTCATCTGTCACCGTGGAAGAGTCTTCATCACTAGACTCATCCTCATCTTCATAAAGCTCCTCTAATCGTTTCCTTGTGTCCAAATTATAAAGCTTCTTGGTACCTGTCTTTCCATAGAGGCTAATCGTACCATGTCGCCAATCTTGAACAACTCCCACTGCATAACCATGGTCTGCCCAGTATAATAGGATATGCTCCCAACCCTGCTGGCATCACATGAAAATCAACCACTGCCTTTGCATCATATGCCTCCACTTCTAATCTCTTTACAACACCCAAGCATTTTACTTTCTGATGGTTTGCCAATCTGATCCGAAACCCTGACACCCCAGCCACTGTGAGACCCATCTTCTCAACGCATGAGTGTGTTATGACGCATATTTGGGCTCCGCCATCCACATAACCTTGTCCCAAATTTTTCCTTTTATGCCACACATCTACTATTGGACAAATGTCTGGTAGCTCATCCATTGCCAACACCTTTACTGAACCTCTCTCTGGCTCTTTCTCCATTGGGTTAACCATCTTCTTCCACTGTCGCTTTAGCTTAGGCACCATCTCTATAAGCTGCCCAAAAGTAACATCTGCCTTCCTGCTCGTCAGATCCTCCTTCAAGTCATAGCTTAATTGCCCATCTCCTAGTGGAAAATCTGAAACATGAAACTTTTGACGAGATCTCCTTTTCCTCTTGGCCTTGACATCCTCGCCTTCATGGCTCTTTCCTTTCTTCTTACTAGGACCTGGGGCACTTCTTCCTTCCTTATCCTCTGTGGTCCTCTTCCCAATAGGCATCACTAATGTATCCTCTAGCTTTGATGCCTTCTCCAAGGTGACTACACTTAGCACTTTTGTCTTTCCCTTTTCCTCTTGGGTTAATCCACTGGTTCCTTCATCTCCCTTAATTTCGATGCCATAATCATTTGACCTAGTTAACACCTGTCTTGGCAATGGATACATGTCTCCCCCCATCCTTGGTGGCTTATCACATTGCGGGCTGATGTGACCCAACTCTCCACAATTGTAACATGTGGGCGTGTGCCTCCAAAACCTACCATTGCTTTGTCCAACACCATTCCTAAGCCTTTCTTCACCTCCTGGCTGATTTGCAAACCTCCCTCGACCTCGATTATTTCCCACTTGACCTAGCATGTTTAGGCTGAGATTCTTCATTAAATCTACTATTTGCCTCATGTCTTGCCTTAGCCCATCATCTTGCACTGCTGTAGTGACCACTGCTGGCATAACCTGAGTAGTAACAAGAACCACTGGTTCATGATGGACCCCTGGCATGCGACCTTGTAAAGAGTCCATAGGCTGAAATTCAGACCTCATGGGCAAAGACTCCACCCCTAACTGGTTCATTTTCCTCAGCTTCCACTCTTTGTTCCTTGCTACCTCTAGTGCATCTTCATATGTCCTAGGCTTCTTTAGCTCCACTCTCCAACGTATATTCTCCCAAAGACCAGCCAAGAACCTGTCCTTCTTCATCATGTCAAGCGGGGGTACCTGTGGTGCTAAGGCCTTGCACATTCGCTCCCATGCCAATGAAAACTTATGTATGTACGCATCTACTGGCTCACCTTCCTTTTGCACCAAAGCCTGTACTTCTTGCCACACTTTGTCAGGATCTTCTATCTTCACAAACTCCACTTCCAACCCATGTCGTAGATTGTCCCAACTCAACCTTACAGGTGGATCAGCCACACGCAACTCCTCTTCAAATGCTTTAGACCAAACTCATGCATCACTCTTCAAACAAATTTGGAGAAGGCGTAACATCTGCGCAGGGTCATGAATCTGGTTGCTAATGCAGGCAACCTCCATCTTTTCCAAAAATTCTTCCACATCTTCATCACTTCTTCCATGAAACTCCAGATAAGAGAAAGCCATGGCTACCCAAGTTATAATGCTTTGAGAACCCCTTCGAACACACATGCAAGAACCCAAAACTTCTCACTACCCAATCCCCAGAAACTTCAATGTAGCTAAACTTTAGATAAGGACAAGCACATGCACATCAAATGAGTTTTCATAGTTAATCATTGGAATTACAACAAGCAAAGGACATTCCAGGATCTCTCTCAATCTTCTTGGCCCGAACATAAAGACTATGTGCTGCTGAAAAAAGATATTCCTGGACACATGAACATTTATCTGGATTCTTTGAGTTAAATGAAAAGGAGTGAATTGAGGGCCATTTTGATCATCCATTAAAGCCAACCATGAAGCTCCCAAGAAGGCACACCTGACTTAACCTCTGATTTTGCCAAAATTTCAGCAGCATAACAACATAAATGGCTCAAAAGACCAAGAAACCAGCCATCATAACTTGGAAAAATTTTGGCAGAGTTTCCCCAGAAGTAGAGCAGTAGGAACCCAAAATATAGACTGTAAATGTATGCATAAACTGTCAACAATAGAACCCGAGCATCAAATAGGACTCACTAGTACATAGCCTATGGCGAGGTCATGAAAAGGGTGCTCCAGCTACCTGTATCACCGAAAGGATCTCCACATTTGAGAATCCCCCAGCTCAATAAAACCTCGCTATCGACCCTCACACGAAGGCTAATGCAAATCACATATAGTCAAGTCTTAGAAATGACTATCTTCCAGACCAAGTCTCAGAAATGGTTGGGACTGCCACATAAAACCATATATGGCTCCACAAAGGCGTACCATGGTAGTTTCCACAAGTAACGTACAATCCAACAGACAATGCGCTCAAATAGGCGCCAAGTGATGCATACCCACAACAACTACAAGTGACACCAATGCTAGTATATCACTGTACTCCAACTACCTGTACCTGTGTCAATCACTTGTACATGTACATGTCCCTGTAACATGTAACCTCTAATCTGCAACCTGCAACCTGTAATCCCGAACCTCGAAGCTTGAAGCTCGAAGCAGAAGGTACTCGAAGAAGATCCTCCGTGGGGGCGCCAAAAGAATGTGAGCGGGATGGAAACACACACAACGCCTCTATAATGACCCGACACACACTCTTGGGATGATACACACACACACTATGGGGCACCACTCGGCTTACACAACCAGCCTGGCCGAGACAGGAAACACACAGACGGAGTGAGAAGAGAGAGATTTCCCACTTGCCCACTCAACACTCACACATACACACTCACACACACACTCTCAATTCAGCTCAAAGGAGGAAAATTGCTGTTGTTTAGACTCAATGAAGCTCAGCCCAACACCAATGGGGCAAATAGTTTACACAGTATTGAGGAAATACACCAGATACAACCACAAAGTTAAGCAGAGGCTTCACTCACCGGAGAAGATTACACAGAAAAACAGCAGAAAATCTGTGACAAATTTGGCAAAATGGACGGCGCCATTGCGTCCGGAATGCCCAAAAATCCCAGTATACAATGTCAAAGTGCTCAAATCCGACCTCGGATGAGCAATTTAGGGCCAAAAAATACTCCAAAAACAGCAAAAACACACTTGCGGCTGTTCCTCCTCTCTTCTCCACGTTTTTTCTGGTCTTCTCTCTGTTTTTTCAGTTCCCACACTTAGCTTTATTAGTTGGGCACCCGTGGCCTTTTAGATGACCTCAAACGAACCCCGAACAGGCCAAAAACTGACCTCGCAGTGCATAGTTGTCACCTTTTTGCATCATCCGCACACCTAGCACTCAGTTTTTCCAAATAATGCATCCCGCAAGCACGTGAAGTGGCCCCAAAAGGTGGTCCTCATGATGAACTTTCTGCATAAGTATCACAAGAAAACACCCACGTCGTGTCCATACTTCTCCGCGTGCAAGTATTGACCCCGTTCAACCTCCTGACGCCACTCGATGCCATCTGACGCACCTGCTTACCTCATGTCTTCGGCCCGTGGATAGCTTCCTTGAGAAGTTTTACACGCTACCAACTCCTCCTTATTGTAGAAAAAAACACAGTGGTACTAGTAATAGTGAAAATCGATGCACTATGTACACCCTGTCCTACCTGTACACATGTGGGCCCCACGTAACCACCTAGCTATGGAAAATGGGCAAACTTTTATTTGATGCACCATGCATGTATATGCTCATATGCGCAATCCCTTGCTCCAAAAAACTCCTGACAACGTAAAGTGGCATTTGAGACCACAAGCATGTGTGCTTAGGTCTTATAAACATTTTTTAGAAGTTTCATTACGTTTGGATGTCATTTGATGCTATAAAGGATGTTATTTATTTGCCGATGAGCGATTGGCTTTTGGTGATTTCAGTCACTTGAGTGTAGCTTGAGTTAGATGCGAGTTGTTTGTTGTTTTCCAAGAGATTGACAACCTCTTGTAGCCTCTATGCACTAGTCGAGTCAGCTTCGTCCCATGGATTGACAATTTATTTATAGTTCTTGCTATGTCTGTAATAAGATAGGAGTGAGGTTAGACACCCGTCCCACAGAGTCAATTTATGTAGTCTCGTACGAAGCCATACTCAAATGTAGTGAGGTGCACATTTCACTATGTGAGTGCCACTTTGGATCATGTACTCTTTTATAGGGTTGATGTGGAGTTACAACTCTACGATTACACATATGCAAATTAGGCTAATAGCACATATGATCACGTCTATCAGCGGATCCATGTTTTCACTTGGAAGTGCTTCTATCACATGGAGTAGCAAGTAGCAACCTATGGTTGCTCTATCAAGTGCAAAAGTAGAGTATATGGTTGTTGTAGTGACAAGAGTACAAGGTTTCTACAGTGGTGGCATGTGAGATAACATGGCTACAATTGTTACTTTTGGACTTTGGAGTACAGGTACAAAGGTTGGTTCTCATCTATTGTCACAACCTCAGAAACATACAATTGTCTTGGAACCCAGTGTTTCATGCGAGGATGAAGCACATTGAGGTGCATTACCACTTCAGTAGAGAGAGGGTCTTGGCAACATGGAACTTGAGTATGTGAGGAAGGGTGATCATGTTGCAGATCTATCTTCATGAATACCCTTGAAGTAGAGAAGTTATTGTGTTTTTGAGAAATGCTTCGAGTATGGAAGATGGCATTGAGCTTGAGGGGGAGTGTTGAGATCTCAAGATCAACAAATACTACTCTTGGATGACTATCACCAATAGTTAGCATCATTGGCTCACCTTGGTGGATACCTACATCTTCATCAATGATACTATGGATTACATCAACTTGGTCTACCTACCGAAGTGATGGCATACTTATCCCTCCAATTCACTCACTAGCAGTTCACACTAGACCGTTGTACTAGTTTTCCCTTATGTTGCATTATCTTTTTTATGCATTGTAGACTTCTTATCTTGTACTAGTAGTGAAGAAGAAAAAGAAGGTTCAGCCTCCATGTGTGTGTGTGTGTGTGTGTGTGTGTGTGTGTGTGTGTGTGTGTGTGTGTGTGTGTGTGTTGCAATATTAAGATATACTTATACACAAAAGAACATTTTGTTCAAAAGAGAGCTGAATTTAAACATTAGAAAGGTGGTTTGCACAAAAATGATACTGCACTCAACTTATTTTTTGTACAATATGATCACAATGAAATAACATCCTAGTTATCCTATACATCCAGACTAAATTATTGTACGATGATGAAATACACCTTCATCTTTGAGGTCGACGAACTGCAGCAAAGCTAAAACTTTTTAAGCAAAGATAGAATTCTCACATGCATCCATATAAAACAAGACAACAAATTTTTTTAGACATGACTATGTATGGTATGTGTCAAAGGACATATTAGTTGTTATCCATGTCGTACTAAAAAATTATTACATTAGCTATTGTCCTAAAAGTGCAGAAGTAATTCAAGTACAAGTGCATAAAGGGTATTTACCAGATTTCATCTTTTAAAATAACCAAATAATGATTCAAAGATTTTCTAATTTACTTTAGAAGTATGGATCTTTTTTGTTTTGAATCCTTTTCCACCAGCCACTCTACAATGAAAATACAATGGGTTCCATGTCTCAACTATTCAAAAGTTACTTTAGCCAAGAACATATAAGGATTGGCCATCCTAAGAAGCTTGCACTTCTTCAAATCTTCCAAGCCTTTTAAATCCAAATTACAACCATTCTTAGTGTTTTAAAACCAAGTTAGCAACCAAACTGACCCCATTATGTAAAGCATTAGCAGTTCAAGTGTTATCTAACATTCCCCATTAGTGATGCTCCAAGTCTTTACAAGTCAAGGTTAAGTTTAAAGAGTCCAAATTAGTCTTGATAAGAAAGCTTCTCTTATGCCATCAAAATTCCAAGACTAGCACTAGGTAGTGTAATCCATCAAGCAAAGAAGTTTAAAATAAATCAACCCTATAAAGCAACTAAGGGGATGCCTATATTATAATTTGCCTAATTTTGAAGCAAGAAAAAGTGAGAGCGAAGCATCTTTATAAAGACAAATCTACTCAAGATATGTGTATTTACCACATTCAAGAATTTCTCAATAAATCCAATGGTCACAAGGCATCATAACTTGAGTCACTAGGTGATTAGTGAGCATGTAACCAATTCCAAAACCAATGTCTAAGGTAGCCCTACAAGCATGCTAAGATCCAGTTTTACAGGAGCCTAGAAGTTAGCAATAGTGAGAAGCAATTACGGCCAAGTAAAGCACTTTCAAATTTTCAAAAAAGAATCAAAATTATGGTATTATAACAGCCTTTAAGTCGGTTAGAGATAGGAGCCAATAATTTTAATCATAATGGTCCTCAGGACTTACTCAGTATAGCCAGAGGGAAAAAGATATCAAAGCAAGAAGTTGCCTGCAAGAAAATGATCGAAACTAGTTAGTGAGGCCATCGTGAAGCAACCCATCATTTTTAGAGCAAATCAGCTTAGACCGGCAGTATTTTCATTAAAAATTAGTTACTAAAGAGATAAACATGGTTCGGCCAATAGGAAAAATTGCCCAGCTAGTCATGATTACTACAGAGATCAGCATGGTTAAAAAGGCAAAATTACCCATCTAATCAAGTTAGTATCTAGTCACTCAATAAAAAACCTCGAGCACATCATTATAGTTACAGTGCTCTAGTCATGAGTAAGAATCCAAAATGCAACAAGTAAAGCACACCATTAGACAAAATCAATCATCCGCAGATCATTTCAAAGCAAGTCTCAGTAACTACAGAGCCTAGCCAGAGCTATAAAACAACAATAACCAGAGTGGAAACCATGTTGAGACCAACAATAACCAATAAGGAGTAAGGAGTAAGTTAAGCATGTGTGTCATGAATGTCTCAAGTCTAAATGCAAGCCTAAGTAATGCTAGAGCAATAAATCAGCATGAACTAGAAGTCTATGAGCTACTTCCATCATGAAAAACATCAAAAGTTACACAGCCATAAGTTTTTTAGTACATAGTCAAATAAAGCAAATCGAAAGTAGCCAAAGAGGAGCAAAGTAAATGTCCTAGTTCCTTCTTAATAGAGCAATTACTCATTATCAAGAACTGTAACTTTGGAAGATGAGTACATCCAAGTTTTTCTAAAACCAGCGATCAGTAGAACAAGCCCTAAAAATCATAAGAGAATCAAGATAGAGATAGGTGAAACATAATAGTCCAAGAACCATGGACAGTCTCTTCACACATCCTTACCATGGATCTTCTCTATTCACCCATCGGGATAGATCTCACTCTCCTCTCTCTCCAACTCCCCGTAGTTGTAAATTCCTATCTTTGTATATTATAAACAATGGTGAGCTCCCTAAAATTACTGGGAGTTCACCATTTGATATACTAAAATTTTCACCCTCAATTCATGGGTTTGCTAGAAAGATAGCTTTGCCAAAAAGCCTTGCATGGTGAAAGAGATCAACCGTGAAAGTATATTCTCTCTCTCTCTCTCTCTCTCTCTCTCTCTCTCTCTCTCTCTCTCTCTCTCTCTCTCTCTCTCTCTCTCTCTCTCTCTCTCTCTCTCTCTCTCTCTCTCTCTCTCTCTCTCTCTCTCTCTCTCTCTCTCTCTCTCTCTCTCTCTCTCTCTCTCTCTCTCTCTCTCTCTCTCTACGAATGGGTAACACACTTGTTAAATAATGTGCTGGAGAGATATAGAGTCTTGCAATTGGCCACTGATGTGCGTAATTGGTGCACTTCTCCCATTGGCAAATAATGTGTTGGAGAGATATAGAGTCTTGCAATTAACTACTGATGTAGGTATTGACAAATTCTTTTCCTTTTCTTTACTAGCAAGCCTGGGTTAATTGCTTTCAAAACGAGGAGATTATTAAACTTAAATTAGGTAAATCCTCACAAGGCATTCTAAAATGAAAGGAAAGGGTCCCCAAAGAGTTGTTCTAATAGTAAGGCTTTGGCCTCTCAACCTACGGGTTGTGGGTTCAAATCCCCGTTGGGTCACACTCTACTGGGACACCTTGTGCTCACCTGGTGTTCACATTGCTAGGGCTCTTGCCCTTGGACACTGGAGGGCATCCTCCTCCTGGGGTGGGTCACCCGAGGAGAGGTTCCTAGTAGCTGGTTACTACGAGTTCTCTTCGTCGTTCCCAGCACGTGGTGCATCAATTAGGTGGCCATGGTGATGGCTATCCGTGGCTCTTGCCCGATGGTACGTGGCCCTTTCCCGACCATGTAACATGACTAATATCTGGAAGGGATAAGTGTCATAATAATCAATATCTAATTCTCCTAAATGATTTTCTCATATTAAACTGATCATTTAATGTGGGGATGTGCCAGGGGAGAAAAAGCTAGAATATTGGTTAAGCTAGCAGACCGGCCACAGTAGGGATCCAAAGGAGGGAAAATAGGGATCCAAAGGGGGGGCCATCTGCAAAAGATCCATGTGCAACAATGGGCTAAAAAGATCCTAAGGTTCAGCCCATTAAGACTTCCAAAATGCTAAGGTTCCAAAATTCAAACGTTGTGTCCAAAGGTCAACCCTAGGGGAAATTGGATGCTTTGTGTGTAACTAAAAAGTCTTTGCATATCCCTACATGGGAGGGGGCGAGCCCTTCTTCTAGGGGATGAGAGAGAAAGTCACACACACACACAGGCTCCCTTTACACAAAGGGAATTAGGGACACATGTCAGCTCCCTAGCCCAGATGCCCACAAGGTGTGCCCAATTCCTATTGGATGGCCTTGGAGGTGGACCAATGAGAATTAGGCTAGAGTAAATCTAGTTTAATTAATTTAAAAACACTTAATAAAAGAACCAATGAGAATTAAGTCTCCTATAAGACTATTGGACAGTCTCCCAAGGGGTCCAATGAGCATTCAGGAGCCCAATGGCTTGCCTGATTCCTATTGGCCAGGAGGCAAAGGGGTCCAATGAGAGTTTAGTTTAATTATTAAATTACCTAAAGCTCTCACAAAAGGGGAAAGGGGGACACATGTCAGAAGGCTATCACTTATGCTCCTTAATAGCCATTGGCTTGACTTGGGGAGGTCCAATGGGGAGCCTGCAAGAGCAAATAGCAAGAGGGCTCGCCCAAGAGAGAGAGGGGGCTGATTTTTGCAAGGCATTATCACACACACTCACACAATCTTATGTGTGAATAAAGAGAAGACTATCTCTTCCCAAGCTTTGATGGAGAGCTCATCACCTACTCCAAGCTTGTGAGATAGAAGCCTACATCGACACACTCTTGGCTTGTGAATGCAAATCCAACCAAGATCCAAGCTTCAATGCATGCTAATCTCCTCTACCAAGCTAATTACTAAGCTAAAGCTATGCTAATAAGAGTGATTATGTGAGGAGATGTACATCTTTCTCGTAAGATACTCCTTCTTCCTCTCAATCTACTCTCATACCCTGCTAGCTCTCACCATCTTCGAAGGTGTGTGAGGTCTTGGGTCTGAGAACGGGGATAATTAAAGTTGTGTTTACTAAGTGTTTTGCTTAGTGCATGAAGCTTTCATCTTCATTGCACTAGCTAGTCTTGAAGGAATACAAAGAATTGTATTGTACAATGTCTCTCTTGATGGGAGAAACCATAATACAAAGCCTTTTGGAGGGGGGACTGGCTCCATGCAAATCCGGTCCTCAACTATTGTCAATAGCTTAATTTCTCTCTCTTTTGAAAGTATTGTTGATGCTATCTAACTAGGTGTTATGCTTTTTGTTGCTCTCTCCACCCAAGCACTCTTGTAATTCTCATTAGGAATCTATGTTCATGCTAATTTCCGCTACACATAAGTTTTTAGACCATTAAATGTTACATTCGTATCAGAGCACAAGGTTTCTCTTTTCTTGCTCAAGAAGGGAGGTCATCAAGCTAGCTATAAATGGTTGGTATAATTAATTGCCTGTGAGTAAGTAGAATAGCGATTTTTCAGCCTTGCAGTGCGCCTGCCTTTGTGCAGTTAACGGGGCATCACCGTTGAGAGCTATGGTCTTAATAGTGGAGTCCTACAGGGCTTGCCTACAGCTTAACCACTATTCAGCTATTAGAAGCTTGACAGGAGCCGATGCTGTTTTAGTGTCGAAAGACCCTCTCTTCTATTCCTTGCAATTAATGGTATTCGAGCCGCGGGTACAGTAGCTTGAGTGCTTTTTCTAAAGGGGTAAAGAGGAGTAGCAACTAGGGCTTGAAGTGCCAAAGTACACCTAAAAAGTTTACACCTAAAAAGTTTACACCTAAAAGTTGTTAGAATGGCTGACAATAGTAAAGAGAGTGAAATTAATGTGGATAACTTTGACTTTGCTCATGAGCAAGCTACTAATGATGCTTCAATGCTTGTTAACTATCTTGTTTCTAGGCTTCAACAAGCCATGGGCAATCCATCTCTCCAAAGTGAAGTGCAATGGCAGCTCCGTGCTCACGGGATTCTCCAAGCTCATCACCATGATGAGAGAACACCTAGGAAGCCTCCTTGTGAGACTCCCAAAAGAGGTCTCTCTCCGATTCGGGAAGAAGAAGAGAATCCATATGAAGGGCTCAAGAACTTACTTCTTGATGATGCATCTCCTTCCCAAACGAGAACTCAAGAGCCTCCATCGAAGGAACGAGAAAGAAGTGAGTCTCACGCCACCTTGGCGGAGATGGCTCCACGAAGACGGCGGGCTAAACGCTCTCCATCACCACCAAAGCGGAGAAGACCATCACACTCTTCTCCACGCCATAATTCAAAGAAGGATGATAAAAAGCAAGAGAAGAAAAAGGCGAGAAAGAGGACACCCTCTTCTCCATCTTCTTCATCCTCTTCCTCTTATGAAAGTGATGGTGAAGACAACGAAGATCAAGACAAGAAAAAGGCAAGAAAGAGGTCACCCTCTTCTCCACCTTCTTCACCTTCTGAAGAAAGTGATGGTGCAACCTTTGAACCATCAAAAAGAAGAGGCCGTAGGAAATCCTATGCCACATAGAAGAGGTCATCCAAGCTGAAGAAATTCAAAGAGGGTGGGAAGAGCATCTCTTTCCTTACCTATGATGGTACCTCTGGTGCTACGGACAAAGTCTTGGCCTTTATCCAGCAATTTGATGCGGCGTTTGGAGATGAGGGCTTCACGGAGTCCTCTAAGCTATGCCATGTAGCTATGCACTTTTAAAAGTCCGCCAGGAAATGGTGGTCTAGCCTACAAGCCAACGGTGAAGCTCCACGAACATGGAAATCTTTAAGAGCTTCCATTATGAAGCAGTTTTTGGCCACCGAAGCCAAAGACAAAGTACTCACCGAATGGCGAAGCTTAAAGCTCTCTCCCAATGAATCCATCCACAAATATGTAGACAAGTTTTGGGACCTACAACTCAAAGCCACTGTCTTTAAAAAGTTGGATTTTGGAGAGCAAAAGCAACAGTTTTGTGCGGGCTTAACCGAAGAAATGGCGGAGTATGTCAACTCCCAAAGGCCACGTACCATATTGGCGGTAATACACCATACTATGGTGGCCTCACGAATCAATTTCCAAACGGGGGCTAAAAGAAATAATAAGCCCCCGGAAAACAAGGGTTCCAATGAGCCTAAGGGGAAGGACAATGTCCAAAAGTCTCCTAAGGGCAACTCCAACAAAGCTAAAGAGAAGGGAGTTTACAAAGGTAAGAACAAACTCTCTCTTGAAGAGCTTGAGCGTTATCGCAAGGATAACCGGTGTTTCAAGTGCGGCGAACAAGGGCATGCGTACCGCGCTTGTCCCCAAAAGAACAACCGTCAAGATCCTCCTAGACCTTCCTTGGTTGAAATCCAAGAGGAGGAGACTCACCAAACTCACCACAAAGGATCTCCTCTATGCCATGCTTGGGAAAGGTAAGAGAACATGATGCTTAAATTCTCTTTGACACATGTTCTACTCACAATTTTATATCTATAGAGTTGGCCACCAAGCTAGGCATACAATCCTACGAGATGGGAGATGTCCTACCCGCAGACAGTGCCTTCAAGGGGCAAGAAGCTTCAGTTACTCCCTTAATCGGGAAATTGAGGCTTCATGTCCAAGGCTATGTGGACAAAGAGGACTTCTTTATCTCTCCTCTTAAGCATGAGGATGTAATCCTAGGGGCACCATGGTTTGACCGCCTGGCTGCCGATGTTAAATTTCCTGAAAGGAGAATCTTCTTTAAGTTCAGGGAAAAAGACATGTATATAGATGCTAAGGAAATGGGTAACACTATCCCCATTGTACATACACCAGCTTTCAACAAGTCAATAAAGAGCTCTATTTTCGTGTACATGATTTTTGTTAAAGATTCTCAAAATGAACCTAATGCTTTAGCAAAAGAAAATAAAAGCAACCAAAAAGGAATTAGAGTTATCCAATTTTCTCAAGGGGTTTCAAGATGTTTTTATTGACGACATCCCTTGTGAGCTACCTCCTAAACGAGGTAATGATGACCATGCAATTGAACTTCTTCCAGGAAGTTCACCGCCTAACAAACCTCTTTATAGAGTTTCTCAAGCTCAACAAGAGGAGATTATGCGGCAAGTGCATGAATTAGTTGAGAAGGGAATGGTTAGGCCTAGCTCATCTCCATTTTGCTCACATGTGCTATTAGTGCAAAAGAAAGACGGCACATATCGTATGTGTGTCGACTATAGAGCACTAAATAGGATCACTATCAAGAATAGGTTTCCCGTTCCACGGGTAGAAGACCTATTTGATAAGCTACAAGGATCGACCTACTTCAGTAGGATTGACCTAAAAAGTGGCTATCATCAAATAAGGATAGTTGATCAAGACATTGTAAAGACCACATTTCGTACCACATTTGGTCTTTACGAATACATTGTCATGCCTTTTGGCTTGACCAATGCACCAGCCACATTCAACCGCTTGATGGAGAAGTTGTTCAGGCCTCATCGAACCTTCACTGGAGTGTTCTTTGATGATATTATCATCTACTCTAATTCATTAGACGAACACAAGCAACACCTCCAGGTAATATTTCAAGTTTTGAGAGAGAATAAACTTTATGTTAATCGAAAGAAAAGTGAATTTTTCTTGCAAGAGATTCAGTATTTAGGTCATATTATCTCTCAAGATGGCATCCAAATGGATCCATCAAAGTTAGAGGTAATAAAAGGATGGCCTAAACCAAGGAATCTTCATGAACTAAGAAGCTTTATAGGTATGTTTGCATACTATAGACGCTTCATAGAAAAGTTCTCACAAATTGTGGGACCATTACATGACCTAACAAAGAAAAGAGTTATGTACACATGGTCTGCTAAGGAGAACAATGCTTTCGAAAAGCTTAAAAAAAAGCTTATCTCTCAACCTGTGCTTACAGTACCGGATCTCTCAAAACCATTTGAGGTCCAATGTGATGCTTGTGGTGATTGCCTTGGAGCTGTTTTAATCCAAGAAGGGCACGCCATAGGCTATGAGAGTCGAAGGCTCGACCCTGTTGAGCAAGCTCGAGGCATATATGAAAAGGAACTCCTTGCAGTTCTACATGCCTTAGACTCATGGAAGCACTATTTATTGGGGACTCCTTTCATTCTGCGAACGGATCACCAAAGTCTTAAGTACTTCATGAAGCAGACCAAGCTCTCCGACAAACAAATGAGGTGGGCAAATTTCCTTTCGCGATTTCATTTTCATATTGCTCACATTGCTGGCAAGCATAATCAAGTAGCTGATGCACTCTCAAGACGGCCGAGAGTGAATACGGTTTCCATAGCAACTCACAATGATCTATCTTCAATGATAGATGAGTACGCTATTGATCCTGATTTTAGAGATGTGATTTCAGCCCTTGCATTAGGGAAGAAAGAAGAACCATTTACTTTACAAGATGGTTATCTTCTCTATGGCAATAGACTATGTGTTACTAACTCACTACGTGAGAAAGTAATGTATGAATCCCATGCTCCACCGTATGCGGGGCATAGAGGGATTCAGTCTACCTTAAAGGGAATTGAAACATATTTCTATTGGCCTACCATGAAAGTGAACATACAAGAGTATGTTTCTAAATGTGTGGTTTGCCAAAAGACAAAATTTGATAGAGGGAAGCAACTTGGATTGCTTCAACCCTTTCCAATCCCTAATTCACCATGGGAGAGCATATCCATGGATTTTATCTTTGGATTGCCTAAGTCTATCCATGGGAATATGGGAATATAGACGATGGTAGACAGGTTCAGTAAACAAGCTCATTTTATACCTGTCAAAAAGACTATCAAAGCCCATCAAATGGCAACCCTCTTCATTTCACAAATTTTCAAGTACCATGGCTTGCCAATGTCTATAGTGTCGGATAGAGATCCTAGAATGACCAGTAATTTCTGGAAGGGTCTCTTTGAGAATTTAGGAACAAAGCTAAACTTCTCTTCGGCCTATCATCCACAAACGGATGGCCAAAGTGAAATAGCTAACCTAACAATTCTCGATCTACTAAAAGCCTATGTAACGGAAGTATCAAAGATCCCAATGGGAGAAGTACTTACCCTTAGTGGAGTATGCTTACAATAACACTGTACATACTTCCACGGGAAAAGCACCTTTCGAGGTAATTGAGGGAAGATGAAAAAGTCCCTTGCTACTTAAGGTACATGGGAAGATCTTCGTTGCAGATGAGTATAGCCGAAACCTACAAGAATCTTTTCAAAAGATTAAGGATGCTATCTCTATCTCACAGCAAAGGCAAAAGGCTGCTGCTGACAAGCACAGAAGAGCCCAAGCCTTTAAAGAAAACGATTGGGTCTTGTTAAAGTTTTCCAAGGCTCGATTAAGGCACACGACGGGCAAGAATCCTACGGGCCACCAAAAGTACTATGCTAAACTAGAAAAAAGGTAATATGGTCCCTTCCAGATTCTTAGGCCAATCAATGAGATGGCCTATCAACTCAAGTTGCCCAATCATTGGCTCATACACAATGCTTTCCATGTGAGCCTATTAAAGCCTTACAAAGGAGAGCCACCTCAAGAATCAACTATTGAAGACCCACCGGAGATCGAGGACCAAGAGGAGGTGCTGCAGCCCGAGTCCATTCTCCGACATGAAGACAAGGTATTAAGAGGTGGTAAGACTATCCGAGGATATCTTATTAAGTTTAAGAATTATCCTTTTGAAGATGCTAGATGGATGCAAGAAAGGACAATATGAACCTTGTCAATGCTTACAATGCTTCCCAAGAGTAAGCAAATGTACAAAATGTTAAAAATGAACAAAGTTTTTTTGTCTTATAAGACTCTCTTTTTCTTTATTGTGCACAAAAATGAAGTAGTATGCATGCTTAGATCACGTTTGCGGAGACGACGTCTCTCAAACACCAAGTAGAGCTTGTCACTCTACTATGGAAGACTGATAGGACTAATGTGCAGACATGCTTGCGGCAACCTCAGGCTCTCAAGCGCCAAATGGACTAGTCATCCATTGTGGAATGATGTCGTAAGGTAACATAGGGATCCTCTACCCACTAAGAAAAGGACTCATGAATATGCTTTATCTTCTCTACACCATAGTCGAGGACGACTATGATTTCAAGAGAGAGGTAATGTCATAATAATCAATATCTAATTCTCCTAAATGATTTTCTCATATTAAACTGATCATTTAATGTGGGGAAGTGCCAGGGGAGAAAAAGCTAGAATATTGGTTAAGCTAGCAGACCAGCCACAGTAGGGATCCAAAGGAGGGAAAATAGGGATCTAAAGGGGGGGCCATCTGCAAAAGATCCATGTGCAACAATGGGCTAAAAAGACCCTAAGGTTCAGCCCATTAAGACTTCCAAAATGCTAAGGTTCCAAAATTCAAACGTTGTGTCCAAAGGTCAACCCTAGGGGAAATTGGATGCTTTGTGTGTAACTAAAAAGTCTTTGCATATCCCTACATGGGAGGGGGCGAGCCCTTCTTCTAGGGGATGAGAGAGAAAGTCACACACACACACACAGGCTCCCTTTACACAAAGGGAATTAGGGACACATGTCAGCTCCCTAGCCCAGATGCCCACAAGGTGTGCCCAATTCCTATTGGATGGCCTTGGAGGTGGACCAATGAGAATTAGGCTAGAGTAAATCTAGTTTAATTAATTTAAAAACACTTAACACTAGAATGGTAACCTAACAGGACACAAAAGTGTCCTTTCAGGGTTTTGGGAAAAAATTCCAAAACCATAGTAGATCCACTCATTTTGAAAAATCCTTTCATGAGCTTATAGTTCAATAACTACTACATATGGAAAAAATGAGAAACTTGTAATTTTTCTCATCCCTTGGTCACTACAAGCCTCCAAAGTTGATGGACCAGTGCATTTTGCCCAAAACAACAATTTCTTACGATTGATTGCATATAAATAAGAGTGGAGATTTTTGTAGGACATGAGATAAAATGCCCCGTTAACTTCAATGGGTTGGTGACCAAAACATATGGTTGCTTTTACCTCACTAATTTTTTTTTGGGCAAAAAAAATAGGTACAAAAAAGTTGCATTTTTGCCATTCTGCGGACCTATCATCAAAGTTTCTATAGTCACGCTCAATACAGATACTATATACATGTTTTCTTAGTTCCCTTTGGGCCTCTAGATTCAAAAGGAGCCATGAAGCATGTCAAAAGGATAATGGATCTCTTACAATTGGAACCTTGGGGGCAATGATAAAGTGCTAAATACAGCAAACATGAAAAAATTGGGTTTAGCATTATGACCTCTAGAAACCCATAGAAACTACTCAATATCTAGCCAAGTTTGTAGTCTATGATTAGATATGGTCACTACCTACAAAATACACACAATTGGCCTAAGAAACTAGCAATATTGAGAAAGTTATACTTGCTACTCTAAAATGTATCGTATCCTTCAGCACAATCAAAAAACTCAACCATCATCATATACTATGCTATATAGCATATTAGGTCCCCCAAAACTCAAGGAAGATTAGCTTTATGTTATACATTACACTTACACAATCAAAATTGAATTTGGATATCATGAAAGCCACCAAAAAAATCATAAAAGTGCTAATTTTGGCCAAAAAACATAATTATGCAATTCTTGTAAATTGGTCATAACTTTCAATTTTAACACTTAGCTCTCCCTACAAGCATCAAAACATGTTGAGAACTATGAAGGCCTAACCTCTAGCCATCTAAACCTCACAAACATGAAGCTTAGAGTGGTATAGTTGCCAAAAATTGAAAAAAAGCCAAAAACAGGACCCGTTTTTTCACATAGTTTAGGTTCAAAAATGTTGTGCAAGAGTAAGGTTAATGGTGAGATCGATACTCAAAAAAAATGCTAAGTTTTTTTCAGCTCATAAGGCAACTTTGTGGATATATAGAACCTACAAATTCATTTTCATACTCTTCCTTGCTAGATTCCGAGCTTGCCTTGAAGAAAACCGAAAAATATTTACAAGCTTTAGTGTAAATACTGACAAATGCTTCAAATTTTGACCTAAAAGCCAGAATAGTTTTAATGGTTCCCTTATTTTCTTCGGTTAGGAAAAATGTTTTTGGCAAGCCCTGTCATGCATACATAGTGCAAGGAAACTCTAAAGACAGGAAAACACAAAAGGAAAGGTGAAGTAGAAGAAGTACACAAATGTAAAATGAGGTGCACATTGCATGCATACATATAGTGCAAGGAAACAAGCTGGCTCGAGAGGTGATGCAATCATGGGTGAGGCTCTTAATAAAGAAGAGGATTTCCTGGAATGGTGTGTGTGCAGGATGTGCGAGGAGGAATCATTGAAATAGACAATCAGACCGTCGGTTTAGGGTTTAGGGTTTAGGGCACCTTCTCAAACTCAAAATGCTTGAAAAGATTGTGTGGCGCTATCTGGCAGCCATCTGAGAGCATTGTCATTGTCATTGTCATTGGATACCATCAGGACAGTTTGAAAGGTGTATAACAAGACTTGAGAGAGAGAGAGAGAGAGAGAGAGAGAGAGAGTCTTCATGTTCATTGTTGCTTCTAAGTAGCACAACCACAGCATGGCATTTAAAGGTGCTGACCATTTGTGCTGTCCATAGCTTTCATATTTGGGAATTTCTATCCATTAAAAGCACACATAGTGCTGCAAGGCATTATGAGAAACATCATCTGCTCTCAACTTGTCAGCTCTTGATCATCTGACCTGGATTGGGAGCAAAACTTTCAAATACTGCGATCGAGGATCACATTTTGCTCGGCATATCTTTATAGCATCTGTGTCAGGGTTGCTCTCAAATTGAGAAAACCTCACTAGATGATATTTGTACCTGTTGAGGGCTCATGCAAAAGGCCTGGAAGAATCAAAGAATACTCAATGACATGAGTCACAAGACGTTAACTTTACATTCAATTGGATATATGATACAGCAGAGTCATGGCTAGCTGATCTCTTCCTTTAGGCACACGCATTGAGCCTTCCAAATCGATCCCACAACACTAACGGAAAACCTTGAGAGCAACCAGCACATCTCCACCTGTGGCCATGATTCACAAACCAGCAAAAAATCATTGATTATGGTAATATGATCCAAAGATTATGCATAGAAGATATAAGTGGATCAATCTTCAAACTACAGTAGGCTAAAAACATAATCCTGATAGGTTCTTTGCTTCCAAACACGGCACGCTTCACATGATGCAAGCATAAAATCATACTGCACACAGAAATTTGCAAGTCAAATGGGTGAGAAGTGCGCCATTGTGAGTAAGGCTAAGCATGCTTGCAATCAAAAGTTGGATCTGAATTTCTTGCTTATAAGAAGTGTCAAAGATATTTTTGCATCTTTTTGTGCTAGTGCATAGCTTCAATCAGGACTTACCAATGCTTAAACAAGAATCAATGTTGGTAAGCTTGATGGAGTATCACCAAGCTACATCTGCGTGCTGTCTTCTAGTGTTGAATGGGGATGGTCATGCCTGGTCCATGATTGATGCAAAGGGCCCACCCTCAGACTTTTGCTTGAAGATAAGTATGATTGCAAAATCTTTGTTTCCACTATCAAGCCTGTGTCTTTACTGTCAGAGTATCCCCCCTTCTCACAAGGCGAGTACTCGAGATGAAGGCAGATCGATGACTCACGTTCACAAAAATCCTACCAGCATTCAGCCTTATATCCGTCATTTGGTAGTCCCTTGCGGTAGAGCTCAAGTGAATGCTCTCCTTCTTGGTGCATTCTATTCTCCTTTTCCCGAGCTTTGCATGAGTTATAGGAAGCTTACCCTCTAGAATCATGACCCCGGAATCCTCTCTTCTAACAATGTCTAAACTCTTATCCCTGGTAGAGTCTTTGTCCAAGGCCACAGAGACATCGCCTGACTGATCTTGGTTGTGGCTATGTGCGGTTAGACTGAATTTCCTTCCCATTTTGATGATGGCACCATCGTTGCCATGTATGATCATGCGGGCAGCGCTGGCTGAGCCTTTGTATGCTTCAATGGAAGAGGCATTGCCATGAGCACACAATGCAGAGGTATGGCCAGAGGATATGCTACTTGGATGGCTTAAAGATGAATTTGAGTGCATGTTTTCCACACTAGTGCATGTGGCATCAGACTCCCTGGCCTTGCTTTGACCTACCTGCTGCCCTTCTGTGTGCATGCTTTCTGGGGTCTTTCCATGAGAATCACTACTATCGAGTCCCTTGGTGTCCAGCTCCGAACACTCCCTCTGACTACTTTCTGTAGTCACCGAGGAGCCTTTATTGATCCCTTTTTTGCACGATGTGCATGCTGCCACCGGATTCTGTGCAACCTTATGCTTGCTTACTGCAAAGGTTTCAGTTTTCGGGTGTTTATGCTGCTCACTGCTTTCTTCAGAGTCCAGCAACTTGGGTGGACTTTCCTTCTTGGAGGAGGCTAGTGCTCTGAAGACTTTGACAAGTTCTGATCCAAGTGCGCTGCATTTTCCTTCAGCCGTCATGGCAGCCTCGATTGCTGTCTGTAATTGAGAGCTGAAGACCTCCATTCTGGAATCCAAGGACCTGCAACATTTCCCCACTCAAATTATATGATGATAGAAGATGATATCTGTGCATTAACATTCTACCATTGGATCTCATATAAAAAGCATGCATGCCAACACAATCTGTGCTTTATACTGCACCAAGCTTGACCATATATGGTTAGGGAGCTAAAATCTCATATTGAATAGCATGCATCAGAATGCCAACACATTTAGGTACTCAAATTTTAATAAGCTGCAATCAATCAAGATGCAGATATCTACAAATTTGAGCTTAATATTTTCAAATTAGGCCAAAAATTCATGTATTACCTTGTTGCCAGGCTTGTTCCAGCCTCCACCTGATGCAACCGATTTTCCAAGTGCACGACTCTGGTCTCTAATGTAGCTAATGCTGCTTGGATTTGCTTATCTGCCTCAGAAACTTCCTCCTCTTGGCCTTCAATCTTCTGCAACTTTTTGAAAAATGCAGACATCTCTTTGTACAAGCTCAAAAGACTCTGCTTTTCCATAGCACCAATCTGCTGTTTCGCCAATGGCTCGTTAGTGTTTTCAGATAGGTTGTCTCTTTGAAATGGGTTTTCCAAGTGGCATATTCTCTTCTCAAGCTCTGCAACTGCTGCACCCTCAGTAGCTTCGTGTTTTGTTGTAGCCTTTTCCAGGACTTGGGTGCTTGTGTGAACCTTATCCACAGTTTGAGAGAGACTTGAGAGAGAGTGGTCCAAAACTTGGACCTTCTTTGATACATCAGAGACCCTTTCAAGTATGCCTTTCTGCTCCGCTGTGGCAGCGACTATTTGCTTGCTGAGGTCAAGCAGGCAAATCTCTTGTTTTCTGTGCTCTTCATCCAATTGTGAGGTGCTTTGGGCCACCCTGCTTAGGGCAGTCACCATATCCTCCACCCTTTCTCTCATCTCTACCATCTCGCAGCACTTCTTTTCCTGTTCTTGTAATACATGCATCTCCTTCATAGCTTGCAGAGCCTCCCCTACCTCTTCCCTTCCAGCATTGAGTACAGCAACTTCCTCATATGCCTTGGTAAGCCCCTCCAGGACCTCTTCAGCTTTGTTTGCAGCTGCCATTGCTTCATTAGCTGCTGCAGAGGCTACCTCTTTATCCTTGTCTATCAAGCAGAGCGAGTTCCTCAAACTCATCATATCATTCTGAAGACCCTCCCATATCTCAAAGCTTCTCCTTTTGGCTTCAGAAGAAGCAGCAATAGCCAGGTTCTTCTCTTGAAGAAGGTCATCACTCAATGCCCTGATTTCATTGCAAGCCATTGCTGCTGCTTCCCTCTCTAGTTGCAAAGTCTCTTGAAGCTTCAAGCTGTTGTTCCTAGCATTATCAATCTCGGCTCCAAAGGAGCCAAGTATCAAAGCTGTGGCTTCTGCCTTATGCGCAGAAGCCACAGCTTTGGCTGCAGCAGCAGATGCACACTCTTGGTCCTTCTCTGTAATAGCAAGGATGGAATCCACCTTGAATTGAGCTCGTTGAAGATCTTGGCTGCTGTCAAGGATGTGTTCTAGGTGCGAAATGCGGGACTCAAGACCATCCATTACTAGGTCTTGCAAGGAGTTACCTCTACCCAAAGTGCTCTGATGCTGTCTCCTCAGAAACTCTTCCCATCTATATTCCATATCTTGCAGCCTATCTTGACCAATCATTTTTACAGCCAGAAGATCCTCTCTCACCTCCTCCAATGCACCAAGATAGTAATGAGAGAGCTGATCCATTCTCTCCATGACATGCTCTTTCTCTGCAACACTTGCATTTGTCTTCTCTCTCAGAAGCTCCTCCCTTATTGCCTTCACCATCGCAACATCTTCTTTCATGGTTCCTTCTGTTTGCCTTACCCTTTCATATAAACTTTCCATGCATAGCTTATCACTCAAAAGAGACTCTTCAAGCCTTTTCAAGCTCTCTGCTTCCCTCGCCGAATCCTCTCTTATCTGCGCAAATGCTGTTTGAACACTTTCAACAACCTCTTGCACATCTCTTCTTATCTCCTTGCTCTCATTTCGTGCTTTGATATTCTTCCTCTTCAAGCTCTGCACCTGCTTTTTGAGTACTTCACTCTCGGTTAGAATAACACTTTGCTCTTTGTTGAGACTTTCTTTGGTCTCCCCTGCAACCTTTGTAAGCTTCCCAACTTGCTCTCTTATCTCATCTCTGCCCTGTGAAAGCTGACGGATCTCCTCCCAGATGAGGCAAAGCTCATTCCTCAGGTTAGCCATGGCATCTCTGTCTGCACATGAGTGAAGGGCATCAAGCTTTTGCAAAATCGAACCCTCCAAAGCATCACAACTCAGTTTAACTCTTGCTTCTGTCTTGATTTGCATTGAATCAATGCTGGACATCAATTCACTACGCAGGGTTTCCAAATTCTTCTCCGTTTCCTTCTCAAGGACCTCCAGTTGGCCTTTACACCCATCCTTCATAGCCTGCATGTTGAAGCATGTGTTTCCCATCATCTCCTTTATCAAACTGGACTTGATCTCCTCGATCAAGCAGTCTACTTGCTCCTGTATCAACTTGACCTTGCCTTCACAATCTTCCACTTTCACATGCAATCCATATGCAAATTTTTCTTTCTCATGCTCCTTCTCTACAAGAAGTTTCTGCGTCCACTCAAGAGTATTGACAAGCTCATCCAACTTCAAACGGACATCTTTGTCGATGTAGTTCTTCATGAAATCACTTTCTCTTGTGGAACCATCCTTGTGCTCTTTAAGATCTTTCTCTAGCTGGTCTATCTTTGCCTGCAGTCCCAATTCCCCCTGATGTCTATTGTCTCTAAGGTCAACTTTTCTTTGTCCTGAAGTGTCCAGAAAATTCATTGGAACATCATCATGAAAAGGACCATTGGAGCCTCGTCGTTCCTGCAAGAACTGATATGGGTGGCTCTCATTTTTCATCGAAGCTTCCTCTGGAGCTTCATTACCACAGCTTTGAGCACTAGCTGCCTGCCATGGAACATCAGCAGTCTCTTTGCATTTTTTTGGTGGGATTGAGCTTAAGATAGAGCTTTTCAGCATATCTTCATCTTGTGTAGCAGCCCCTTCATTTGAGGAAAAGCAAGACAATTCATGAATAAAATGAGCTTGCTTCTCCACCCAATCTTGAGCATTTGTCCATCCATTACTTACACGTCCTGTACAGGTCTCCTGCATGTGTGTCGCATCCTTCGCGCTCTCATCGTCCTCGCGTATATTCTTCACCTGCTCAAATCTGTGCTGCATTTTCTTCAAAAAAAAATCCTTTGCAAACCGGAACTTGTGACCAGCTATGGTAAAATCCTCTGTTTCATTATCTTTGAGAGGAGAATGGAAGTCCTCATTCTCACACACCTCTGAAAGAGGTAATTGTATAGCACAATCAAGAGACTTTGATGTTAATTCCCTTTCTGTGTGTTTAGATAAAGTGCTTGAGGGCTCTAATGGCTTCTCTGTTTGGCTAGAAAATGGGGGACACCAATGGGAGTTCTTGGCATCTGCATCCTCAAGGTGCCCTGAAAAGAGAGTGCATCCTTTTAAAGCTGTTTGGAGTGTCTCGTCTGCTGAGAAAGGTGGTTTAAGTTCAATGAACAGTTGCATTCAAACAACCCAGAAAATCACAAACAAACAAAAGATTCAATTGAGCTTGTCAGATTTGGCACTAGACCGATTGGAAATATGCACTTCAACGCAAATGCACCTAAAGTAAGTTGGTTTGAAAGGTTCTTTGTGACCTTTAGTATGTACTACAGAAAACCTTAAGTTGGTTTTTCTTTGCTACCTTTATGTACTACAGAAAAATTGTAGTACATGCTTGGTGCATAAGCACACAATATACACTGAGTGTGAGACTAAGGGGAGACCAGCATGCCTCTAATCTCCCAACCATGCACCTTTATAGAGTGCCCCCTAGCAGGCATGCCATCCACTTGGCAAGGCCTTGCCCTAGGGCCTCTACCCACGTGACCATACTTACAGCCTGCGCTCGACTCATGTCCCTTGACAGGGACCTTGTCCTTACACTATTCCCCAGTTTTTTTGTCCTCGAAAAAAAAAAGGTGGGGAAATGCTTCTTAATCACACTTATTTTCTCTTAATTAAGAACCCTCTTCAGGTCTCATATGCCAGGTTAGAGGAGCAGGGCAGGACTTATATCTATGAAATTATGAGTTGGAAATAAAGCACATAGAGGATGATTTTCACCTTCAGGAATGATTCTTTCTTTAGGAAGTCCTCTATCCAGCTGCGAACTCATGGTGTCACATTCTGGTAAGTCCAATTCCCTATCAAGCTCGAAAACTGGATTCGAGTATGTTAGCGAATCTGCAAACGTGTTGCTGCTGGAAGGGGAGTGAGCACAAGCATTCTCAGGCTGATCACCAATGGGAGCCACCCCTTTGAGCACACCATGAAAAGGAGAGTCTGCATTCGTCCTTGCAGTGTGTATATGACAATTTACTGCCTGCGTTGGCCAACAGCCTCTGCTGTTATCAGCTGACGCATCATTAGGAACCAACTGCTTCAACTTGGAAATGTAATGGGAGAATGGAAGAGAAGCATGATGTGCTGAAGGTGATGGGGGCGAGGTATTGGCAGCCGAATGGAGATTATCTGTCTTGTCCCTCGGCATTCTATCTGTTGCATGAGAAGACTTCACATGCTCTTGCGACATCCAGCGGTTTTCTGCACCGAGAACGTTTGTAGGGCCATTGTAAGAGGTGCTACTATTGATGTTTAAGCCTTTGTATGCTGCATCTACACCACCATCCCAGAATTTCCTCTCACCAGCGTATTTTTGGTGAAAGGGCGCATATTTCCTTTGGTTTTTTTCACTGTCCTCTTTCCCTACAACTCCCTCTTTGTATTTGAACCATCTCATTTGATCTCTGAGCTTCTCATACTCTTCCTCCAGCTTTGATTTTATGCTCATTACGACACCATCTTTCTCCTTTGCAATTTTTGCAGAAGGGTGGCCAGAAACTCCATGATCAAGCACAGACTTTTCTAATTCTCCGTGTGCGAGACAGCCCCCATTGTGCCCATGGTGATCAGCCTGACTTGTTAAGGCTACCACATCCCATTCTTTGCTTGTGCTTTTCCTGGAACAATCCCACTCTTTATGCATCGACTCAGCTTTCACCGTACCATGATCACGAGACAAGTGGCTGTGCTGAATGTTTCCATTCCACCAAGGCTTTGCAAATCCTGTCATTCCCTCTCTTGAAGATTCCCGTGTGCCGTCCACACCTCGATTGCCACCCTTCATCTGCGACACAGATGAGACGTCCTTAGGACGAAGTGGAAAACCATTTCCATCCTTCTCTGCAGCAAGAGCGCCGTCGTCTGAAGAAGGCATCGTCCCATTGTGGAAATCTCTATGCAGATACGATGTGGGCATATTTTCTTTGCTGGAGCCGTCCATTTTCTCAGGGCTGTACCATCTTCCATTCTCTTGTTGACATTGAAGGGCAGCGGTTGCCTCAGAAGGAGCAAAGCAAGGTGGGTTCCGCGACATCGAAAAGCTCATGCTCCCATTATTCACTGGCAGCACGGTCGATTTGGTATCAGATTCTCTAACCATGCAATGCATTAACTCATCCTCATGAAATTCCCTAGAATCGGATGAAGGCACTCTTCTAAAACCATTCTCTTGTAGACTGTCAAATGCATGCTCTTTCAAAGGTGATGCACAGCTACTTGCAGAAGGAGAGGCCGCTTGGTCGGCCTCATACATGTTTGGCAAGGTCCTAGCTTCCTTGTTCTGTTGCTTTCGCAACTTCTTCGAAATAACATTCTTTACCTTCTTCACAGGCTTCTGTTGCTGCAAGCCCAGAGCAGCAGCATCGCATGAGAATTTTGGCAAAGCAACAGGTTTGGGGTGCACCTTCCTCGCCTTTAAAACACCATTTGAATCCTTCAGCTTGCTTGCAGAAAGCTCGGCTTCGAGCTGTTGCATCCTTCTCTTTATGTCTGGTACAAGAGTTTGAAGCTCTACTATCTGCTTCTCTGTCTTCTTCTCATCATAGAGAGGGTGAGAGGGTATGGTTGTCACCACCAGGGCATTGAACTTTTTCAAGTGCAGAAGCTCGTCGGTGAAGAGTTGAGCTTTTTTGGAAAATGCAGCCTTCTTCATGCAAAGCCGAGCATTGCGGCAAAAATAGTTCAAAGGAAGCATGGAATGTTCCATTATGTAGCAAACCAAAGAGACAGAGGGGAACAGGGGATGCCCGATGGGGAGATAAACACCAGATTATGGTCAAGGGATGTGTGTGTGTGTGTGTGTGTGTGTGTGTGTGTGTGTGTGTGTGTGTGTGCGCGTGCGCAAAAGCGCGAGAGTGTGAGTGTATATCCTAAATGCTTGCTGAAACAGAAGAACGCACACTCAGAGATTGAGATTTAGTGCATAACCCAAATTCAGAGGCGGATTTGCGATCCTCACAGTACCTTAGAGATCCTAAACTTGCAGAATGAGGATGATGCAGAAGAGAAAATGGATTTGATCTGTGCAAACGCAGTGTAGAAACATGCCTTTGACAAGTGATGAGAAAGGAGGGAGGGACGTGCTTGGGCATGCTTCATCATCACATGAGTTACAGAAAATGGGAGGCTCATTAAGGGCCGCATTTCTGCAAGGTCGCAGCTTAAGATAAATGCCATTGCAGTGATCCCCAGCTAAACCTATAACTCTGTGTCTGTGTGTGTGCACGCGCGCGCGAGAGAGAGAGAGAGAGAGGGAGAGAGGCGTAACCTGCAGCTGCGGGCGAGAGTGCCAACTGCCTTCGTGAACGACAGTTATTTACCCGCCGAAGAGTGTCTTTGCACCGTGACAGCTCCGAGGGATGTCGAGCTCCCTAATTGCAAAGTTGCATTTGCTCACCTCCATGCGGTCCTTTCAGACTAGTCCGGACAGTCGTGGTCATTCCGGAGTAGCTTCAATCTTTGGCTAAGGGTGTTTATCCTACACACCATCTAATCACGAAGTGAACTGTTCAAAACATGGCATCAAGTTGCATATGATTTAATAGTGCATAGTTATATTGCCAAGTAATATGGAAGAGTGACCACAACCCTCATTGTCCTTGCAAAATTTCATGGCCATCGCAAATCGACTCAATGGTCCAATGGCAAAAAAATTATGATTGTGTAGAGCGCGACCATTGAAGAAAATCAGTGGGAGTATGAGCTGATTGACTGACAAAGGTTCCGCTTGTATTTGGGCAGCCCCATGGTGCCATCCAAATCCCTATTATATTAGGATGTGCACTGGGTTCCAACTAAGATATGGTGTCGAACTTCGAATGGTTGTGTGTAGCATGCAAAGACACTGAAATCGATGTGCAAACCAGTTATTGGGTTTGAGTTTAACTAATAATGTGCTAGTTTAGTGTGTAAATGACCTAAGAAAACCTTCACGTAGACCACATGGCACCGCTTTTATTAGGCCTTGCAAATTGCAATACACGTTTCCATACACCTCCCCATCGCATTGGATTAATTGCACGTCTTATGAGTACCTCTATTGTGGCCTTTGCATGTTGGTAGGCGTGTCTCTCTTGTAGCAATGAGCTTGGCTCCATCCCCATGAATTAAGAAACTTTTTTATTCTTATAAAACTTCAATGTATCAACCTAAAGTAGAGGGTGGGATCTCCATGCAAATAATAGATGCAAGTCGTCTCTAGTCCTTTAGCACCACTTGTGCGAATATAACCTAATATCGTGCAGGGGATTTGCAATCCCCTCTAATTTTAGAATACCATACAATTGAGGGGTAATTTGTTGGAGCAAGTCAATTATACATTAGCACCTCCAATCATAACTTACCTTTTTGTCCCTATTTAACGTTAGCCCACCTTAGAGGTGGCCTAGAGGGTTGCTCTAGGCTACTTAGGGTCTTCCAATTTATAGAACCCTCCATTTTGGAAGGAAACCCTTTAATAAGGCCTACTTGGAGACCCCCCAAGCCACTATGTGGTGCTTCACTTGTGAGTGCTATCTTATCTTTGTAGGCCAATGCCAATCTATAGGGACACGAGGTGAAGAATAAGGATGACCTACCCAAAGAGTGTTAGAGTCAAAGTTTCTTGGTTGGTCTATATTTGGTAGAAAACTTTGTTGACCAAGGACAAAAATCAAGTAAGAGTCTTGGGATTTGTTTTGTTCTTTTTATGCTAGAAATACTATTTGATTGTTGACAGTTTTTTTGGCTTTAAATAGGTGAACCTTGAATAAGTGGTGGTAAGTCAAAATTGGCAATTTTCAAACAAAAGGAAGTTAAAGATTGCTTCAACTTCTATCTTAAAGTTTAGAAATATGTAAATATCTCTCTCTCTCTCTCTCTCTCTCTCTCTCTCTCTCTCTCTCTCTCTCTGTGTGTGTGTTTTTTTTTTTAAAATCATGGACACTGTGGACAAGCTAAGATGTCCATGAGGTAAAAAAGTCAAGCCCTCCCTCTCAAGACCTCTTAGATCCAAAGAAAGCCTCAAATTCAAAGAGAGAGAGAGAGACAGAGAGAGAGAGAGAGCTTGTCCGCGATGTCTAGGAGGGAAAAACGTCAAGCCCTCCCTCTCAAGACCTCTTAGATCTAAAAGCCTCAAATTCAAAGAGCTCTTGCTAACCAATAGTGCCCTTGCTTGGACTGGAGAATTCTAGATTGGTAGCATAGACAGACCTACCAAAAGTATGTTTAACCTTATGAAGAAAAAGAAAGAAAAATACTTTGTTCCTTTGCTTAAAAATCATCAAGGCAAGTATGCCTCCCTCTTATAAAGAAAACCTCAATATTGCCCATAACTTCCGGAGCTAAAATTTCTCTCATAAGGAAAAGAACTCTTAGTCCTAATATGGCCTCCCAACTAGATCAACTCCTCATTGAGGGGGAGATCAGAGACACTATCAACCATCTCAAAACTTGTAAAACACCTGGCATACATGGGTTTCCAAATGAGTTTTACATTGCTTATCAAGACATTTTGGTTTGGTACATTCACCTTGTCTGGCAAGAAGCTACTAGGGTAAGATCTCTTCCAACTAGGGTAAACATTGGAGTGATAAAGCTCATACACGATAAAGGTGAGAGAGAGGACCTTACTAATTGGAGACCCATCTCATATATGACTTCTATCTATAAATTATTTGCCCATACCTTAGCTAGAAAGCTCGATCCCATAATGGAGAGTATCATCCTTAAGGAGATCAAAGATTTCCTTCTTAAAGGCAGATAGATATTGGATGCCATCTGATGAAGCAGGATATGTGAAGGAGAAGCTGTGGGCAGGGAGAAAGAGCACACAGACACACGTATGGAAGGGGGTGAGCCAAAGATTAAGGCCCCCAATTATAATGTACACATATATTGAAGAGTGGCTCAAGTGTACTATACACTTGGGTTAGTAGCAGTTAGATGGGCGGCCGGACATGGCCAGCATAAACCCAACAATCTCCCACTTGATGGCCAATGTGAGAGGCCAAAAGAGAGAATGAATGAGTAAGTCTCTATCTTACCCAATGCCCATCAACTCACGACAATGTTGAAAATGATGGTTGGAGAGACTCTTGGTGAGTGCATCCGCTGTGTTTTCTGACGTAGGAATTTTCACTAAGTCAAGGCTTTTGTTTTCCAGGCATTCACGACTGAAGTGATAACACACATCAATGTGTTTCGTTCTGGAATGAAACACTGGATTTTTAGCCAAGGCAATAGCACTTTGACTATCACAGTGAAGAACTGGTAAGCACTGCTTCAATCCAAGATCCTGCACTAGGCGAGCAAGCCAAATAGCTTCTTTGCATGCTTCACTCAATGCAACATACTCTGCCTCTATGGTAGAAATGGATGTACAATCTTGAAGAACAGATCTCCAAGAAATAGCAGAACGAGCAAATGTGTAAATCCAACCTATTGTTGATTTACGACTGTCAACACAGCCTGCATAGTCACTGTCTACAAATCCCTGAATGGATGACTCTCCACGACCATAGCATAATTGTCTATCTGCAGTGCCACTCAAGTATCTGAGAATCGACTTGACAGCATCCCAATGCTTTTTACGAGGGTTAGACATAAATCTGCTGACAACTCCCACTGCATGTGCAATGTCAGGTCTTGTAGCCACCATGGCATACATGAGACTACCACAAGCTGAAGCATAAGGAACCTTAGCCATCGCAGCTTTTTCCTTAGCAGATTTGGGACAGTCTTTCTTGCTAAGTTTCAAATATGCAGGCAATGGAGTACTCAAGGCCTTCCCCTTCTGCATGTTGAAACGATCAAGAACCTTGTGCACATACTCTTTTTGAGAAAGGTACAACAACCTCTTCTTACGATCACGAGTAATGCGCATACCCAAAATGTGATTGGCTTCACCCAAATCTTTCATGTCGAATTGACTTTTCAGCTTGGTTTTCAAGTCAGCAATGTCCTTCTTAGAATGACCAGCAATAAGCATGTCATCTACATAAAGGATAAGCAATAAGCTATCCATTTGGTTGTCTTTTCACGTAAAGACATGGATCCTCATTACTGCGCTTATAGCCTAGGGAACGCATAAATGCATCAAACTTTTGATACCATTGTCTGGACGATTGCTTCAAGCCATAGAGACTTTTCAGAAGCTTACAGACCAAATGTTCCTTGCCCTTGAGCACAAACCCTTCAGGTTGCTGCATATAAATCTCTTCCTCAAGATCACCATGTAAGAAAGTTGTAATGACATCCATTTGATCAAGCTCCATATCTTCAGTGGCAACCAAAGCAAGCAACATTCTTAGTGTCATCATCTTGACCACTGGAGAAAAGATTTCCTAGAAATCTACACCATATTCTTGCTTGAAACCTTTGGCCACTAAACGAGCTTTGTAATTCTCAACATTGGATGCAATCTTCTTCTTGTAAACCCATTTACAAGGCAAAGCTTTCCTACCTTTTGGCAATGGAACAAGTTCCCATGTTTTGTTCTTTGCAATACTGGATAGCTCCCTCTTCATAGCATGTTCCCACTAAACCTTATCATTGGCTAGCATAGCCTCTTTGTAACAAGAAGGCTCACCACTATCTGTCAGCAACACAAAGTCCACGCCTGGAACAAACCGTTATGGTGGATGTGAGACTCTTTGAGATCTCCTCGGCTGATCAGAGCTTGTACTAGCCTGTGTAGTAATTGGCTCTGGAGCTATTTGTACAGGAGGTGATACATCGGAAAACGTCACTTTCCGGAATTCAACCTCTTTCGTTGGCTGCCTATGCATCTTGGTCTCATTGAAGACAACATCACTGCTACGGATTACTGATCGACTTTTCGGATCCCATAAACGATAGCCAAATTGACCATCTACACCATAGCCAATAAAGATGCATTTCCTGGACTTAGGGTGAAGCTTAGCATGCAACTCCTTGGGTACATGTGCACAAGCTTCGCAGCCAAATGTACAGAGTTTTTCATAAGACAACTTATGTCCTGACCATAACTCCAAAGGTACACGAAACTGTAATGAATCATGTGGTGATCTATTGATCAAATACACAGCAGTGTATAATGCTTCAGCCCAAAATGCTTGCGGTAAATTAGCCTGTGATAGCATAGACATAATCCTCTCTTGGATGGTCCTATTCATTCGTTCGGCAACACCATTTTGTGCAGGGGTATAAGGAGCTGTAAACTCGCGCTTAATTCCCCTACTTGAACAAAAGTCTGCAAACTCTTTGGAGACATATTCTCCACCATTGTCTGAGCGTAAAGCTTTCAACTTATGTTCAGACTGAGTTTCCACACTAGATAAGAACTTTTTGAAACAAGAAAAAGTATTATCTTTAGACTTCATGGCATAAACCCAAACATGTCGTGTTGCATCGTCAATGAATGTAACATAATAAGACGCACCACCATGGGATTTAGAAGGCATAGGCCCACATAAATCACTATGTACAAGCTCTAAGGGCTTTCTTTCTTTGTCAAAAGACTGTGTACGATGTGCTCGTGTTTGCTTACCATATTGACAGTGTTCACAAAAGGGAAAATCAGAAAATGATAAAGACGGTAAGTAGCCCAAACGAGAAAGAGTTTCCATTCCCTTCTTTGACATATGACCTAACCGGCTATGCCACAAAGCAACAGTTGGCAGCTCGGTTACAGAAAGAACATTGTTCTTGTCAGATACATAAAGAGGATAAAGTGTACCAACTTTAGAACCATGGGCTAAAATAAGATGACCTTTTGCAATACGCCAAGACTGCTGATGAAAAGTGACTTTGTAACCCAAGTCATCAAGACGTCCAACCGAAATCAAATTTCGTGTCAAAGCTGGAACATGACGCACATTATGTATGGTAAACCTCACCCCATTTTCCATAACCATAGCAATATCACCTATGCCCACAATGTCACAAGAGTAGCTGTCACCTAGCGTAACAGTGCCAATGGTTTCCTCATATGTAGTAAACCAATGCCTATGAGGTGTGACATGCAACGAAGCACCCGAATCAAGAATCCATGTATGGGACACTTCACCACTAACAAGTAGCTCTGCTGGCATAGAACTCTGCAAAGATAGAGTTTCTTGTGCATCATAAAATACATCATTATTTTCAGTCAACATATTGATGTCTTGTGCATCACAATCATCTTGCACTATGTTCAGTTCTTCAATCTTAACCAAACTCTTTGGTTTCTCCTCTTTATCATCATTGTCTTTGCCTTTGCCTTTACCTTTGTCACGCTTCCAAGCATAAAAATCCTTCTTTATGTGACCAAACTTATCACAATAATGGCATTGAACATTGCGACGACCGGGAGACTTTGATCTACCCTTTGAAGCATCTCTATTGCCCTCTTTCTTGGATTCACGATTCCAAGAACAACCTTTACGTTGTTTTCCATCCTTTTGCACATAATGAGCTTCGCCATGATGCGAGTTATCCATAGCCTTGCGGCGCATTTCCTCTGACAAAAGAGAACTAGTGACATCAATGTACACTAGCGTACCATTAGGAGGAGAGTTACTGACAGCTGTGCAAAAGATATCCCATGAGGGTGGCAACGAACAAAGTAAGAAGATTGCTTTCATCTCGTCATCAATATTGATCCGTTGTGCACGAATCTGGGCAAATAGAGAATCAAAATCATTAATATGACTGGTAACACTGGCTGACTCCTTCATGTGAAGGTTAAACAGTTTTCGCATCATGAAAACCTTATTACTTGCCGTATCCTTTTCATAAGTGTTGCATAACTTTTTCCATAAAGCATAGGTAGATTCACATTCTAGCACTGAAAAGTACACTGACTCAGCAAGGTGCAATCTAATAGTAGATCTGCATAGCTCATCAAGCTCCTCCCACTGAAACTGAGTCAAATTCATCTTCAATCCGTGTCGCATAAATAATAGGCAATTTCTGTTTCTTTTGGACAAGCACATCTTGCATCTGATTCTTCCAACGCTGAAAATTAGTGCCATCAAACTTCTTTATGTCATAAATGTCACGGTCTTTGCTAGTAGACATGGTGACAAAACTACCAAAAGATTCTGGAAAAATTTCGGCAGAGTCTCCTTTATATTTGGGACTATGTCAACCAAAATACGAGACAAAATGACCAAGTATGTCACTCACAAAGCATAAAAGAGAGCAATGCCTCTCAAAAGCACACTGTATAGAGACAAACTGAGACGCATAAACTGTCAAACTGACCATAGACCGCCAACTCGGCGTCAAAAGCACCTATACCACTCTATACATGTCCTATGGCGAGGCCTCGTAAGGGATGCTCTAGCTACCTGTATCACCGAAGGTATCTCCACATTTGAGAATACCCCAGCTCAATGAAACCTCACGCTATCGACCCTCAACAACGTAGGTTATGCAGCAAAAAACGTATAACCAAGTCTCAGAAATGGCTATCTTCCGGACCAAGTCTCAGAAATGGCCGGGATTGTCGTACTAGCCAAAAGATGGCTCCACAAAAGCGTACAATGGCAATATCCACAAAGACGTACAAGTCTGTCAAGACGCTCAAACAGGCGTCAAAAGCATATGCATGCCAAAAAGTATCCCTGCAGGGAGGCAAATTGCTCTCAAAAGAGCTCAAACACTGTAAAAAGTGTCAAAATATGCATGTACGCATATAAACTGCTCCCACTGGAACCAAAACTGACATAAATGTTGCAACCTATACTCTGTGTCGATGCCGTTGTCGAAACGCAATCCGATGCCGGAAACCTGTGTAGAGTAGGGATCTAGGAGCTGAAATGAAAGAGCTATGGAAGCCCTCACACAAGAGGCAAAACACCTGTAGAATGCAGATCTGCAAGAAACATGTTGTTGTCTGCATACAATCTCCTGATCAAACGTATCTTCCAAATGGTGAGGAATTGTCTGCATACAATCTCCTGATCAAACGTATCTTCCAAACGGTGAGGAATTGTCTGCATACAATCTCCTGATCAAACGTATCTTCTAAACGGTAAGGAATTAGCAGATGCGCGTGAGTGAAAAAAAGTTGCAAAATGCTGTTTTCGATAGCCCCCGCGAACAGAATTTTGAAAAACGGCTTCTGTCAGAAATTCTCTTAATGAACACTACAACGGGCTGAAAATTGTAGCGCACACACACTCCAGTACACAACCATCTGCAAGCACATTGCAATGTCTCAGATCTGATGTGCAGCCCTCTCTCTTCTCCTCCTCTAAGCTTGAGCTTCAACTCCGCTCAAGCTCCGAGCTCAAGCTATGGCTGAACTCTCTGCTCCCACCTGTCGCTCTGATACCAATTGATGAAGCAGGATCTGTGAAGGAGAAGCTGTGGGTAGGGAGAAAGAGCACACAGACACACGTATGGAAGGGGGTGAGCCAAAGATTAAGGCCCCCAATTATAATGTACACATATATTAAAGAGTGGCTCAAGTGTACTATACACTTGGGTTAGTAGCAGTTAGATGGGCGGCCGGACATGGCCAGCATAAACCCAACACCATCATCACCCCATGGGAAGCTATGGATCCTAATTTAGACTTAGATCATAGCTTTGTCTTCCTCAAGATAGACTTTGACCAAGCTTATGACAGGCTTAAAGGTATAGATATATTGGATTTTCATCATCACCCAGTGGGAAGCTATGGAGCTTGCTTTAGACTTAGATCATAGCTTTGTCTTCTTCAAGATAGACTTTGACCAGGCTTATGATAGGATGGAATGGGGTTTCATTTTGTAGTCTCTATTTGATGCAGGCTTGGAAAAATGTTCATCAAATTTGTGCATATCTTACCTGCGAATATTGTTGCTAGAACTTCTATCAATGATGAACTAATAGATAACATATACTTGACTAGATCAATAAGGCAAGGATGTCCTTTGGCTCCTCCCTTGTATGCTATCTCTTTAGATGCCCTGAGATCACTCATCTAGGAGTGCATAATATAGGGATATATTGTGGGCATAAATATTCCAGATATCTTCTCACAGCTTTGCCTACAATGGCTTGATAGTGACACAAATGTATTGGTTAGAAATGATGGTCTTTCAATTCAAAAAAATTGGGAGTGTTGTGAAGCAAGTGGCTCTATCATCAATCTGCCAAAACGGATTATAGGGTGTCACATGGTCAAACCAATCCTTTGATCTTACAAGCAGGTTGTTAGGAGATTCAAAATGGCCAAATCTTTAGGCTCCTTGGTATACCTATGGGCTTCAATGTGTCCTTCTCTCAAAGGTTTTGGATTCTAGATAAGTAAAGCCTTTTCTTGGTAATCAATGCCAACTTCTCTTCCTTCAAGGGTTTTTGTTCTCAACCATTATTTTTTGTCATCTCTAATCTATTTCTTCTCATGTTGGAAGCAATCAAAAGACCAAATCAACATGTTTGTCTCCTTAGCAAGAAGGTTCTTATGGGTTGGTACTAGCACCTATAACAAAATGGCTAAAGTCAAATGGGATATATGTTGCAAACCTGCAGAAAATGGTGGTCTAGGTATCCTAGACTTAAGCAAAATGGTATGGCAGGTAAATGGATAACAAGATTAGTGCACTCTACAAACTTTTGTGCATGTCCTGTTAAGAGAAATATACCCAAATGGTCCTACAAGGATACCCTTCTTGGAAAGACTTTACTATGAGGGAAGCCATTACCTCTCGTAAAATCTTCAAGCCTTATGAAACTGACCTTGTATGTAGATTCTAGAGAGCTTGGAACACCATCAAAATCATCAAGGAGAACCCTAACAAGATCTTGTTTGACTTCCATTTTATACTGCAGGATCCTATATGGACAGGGCACTGACTCATAAGCTCAAGTGGGAATAATCAAAAGAGCCCACTCTAGCTTTAAAAAAGGAATCTAATGGTAGAAAGATGTTTACAAGCAAGGAGGATGGTTAACGCATCATACTCTCCCTAATCATTTTCAATTGTAATGTCCTTCTTGTTTGATGTTCTATGGAGGATCAACAAGCTTACTCAGAGGATTATGGTCGATCCTAGATCACATCAGGAAAACATCTCCGTCAAGAATATCTCAGACTATATCTACAAGCAATAAAGTAAAAACAACAACCATTAAGGTACTCAACAAGAGGTAGAACATCAATTTGGGCTTATACAATAGCCATCAAACACAGTTTTCTACATTGGCTTATAGTCCATAAGGGACTCTGGACAAGATCAAATGCTAAAGCTATCATCAACAGATGGAATTTATGCCAGATGCAAGAGGGTAGAAGAAAATTTAGAACATCTATTCCTCAAGTGCAGACAACATGTTGAGGATTTACCAGCTCCTGGTCTTCCCTCTTCACCATCAACCCCTCATAGCAGAAGAAATCCTTCTTGGAAGCACCAAGTAAGTGGATGTGGCATTATGGAATGTCTAGAAATCTTCATCACTCTGGCATATATGGTGTGCTAGAAATGTCAAGGTATTTCAGGACAAGGACATTAGTACTACCCACACATTTTTGTAGGATATAAAGAGAACCTCAGGGCCTCTTTTACAATGTATGAAGGATGTTCCAGCTCCTTTCCCTCTGCCAACTATGATTAAGGAGCTTAGATGGCAGAAATGGTGCAAATGTAGCTTTCAATTCTATTCTACTCATAGAACCATCATGGGTGATTCTTTAGCCAAACTCTAATTAGGGTAGCCCAACCCCTTACCTGCCAGTAGGCACATGTACTTCCTTTTTTTGTTCCTTTTTTAATTTAAGTTTCAGCCTTCTTGAAGAAAAAGAAAGCCAAGTCTTAATGCCAAATGGCTCCTCATGCAAAATGAGTAGTCTGAAGATGATTGTGGGGGATAAAAAATCACATACATAGAAGGCATCTTGTATGCAATGCTTCTCACAAAAATGTTGTGAACCTTTTCTACTCTCCTCAACCTTTAAGCACCTTAGACCTTATGCAACCAAAAGAGACTTAAAATTCTTTTGATTCTTTCAAGCCCAATCCCCCAATTATTACTGATAATTATTTACAAAAAACCCTAGAAGCCAAAATACTCAATGCCATGATGAAAAGGCAACCAAGCATCATGGTCATGTGAGTGTGATTCTAGAGGCAAAAAATATGTGTCATCCAAACATGGTGCCATCTCGGTGTTATCCACAGTACAAATTCTTGGAGAAAAACCACTTTTGAGGCCTTCATTTTTTTAAGGCTATTAAAAAGATTAAAATTTTATGTGAGCATTTCTATGGGTAAGCACATTCATGGTGGTTTCATTTAAATTCCCTCTCATTTCCCATATATACTATCTATGGGGGGAAGGATCCCCCCCGTGCCACGCGTCAGCAACACCTTCATCCAACGGGTGTGGCCTACAGTTCAAGTGCACAGCGATCAAAGAGAGAGAGAGAGAGAGAGAGAGAGAGAGAGAGAGAGAGAGCAAAAATCAAGAGAGAGACGAACAAAGCCCACCAGCTACACTAGTATTTATAACCAACAAGTTCGTGTGTTTATTTCTTAAGTAAAATCCCACTCATCTTTAACACATTCGGAAAAAATTTGTATAAGCATTGGTAAGTCCTTCATATCTTGATGCAAAAACAAAAGGTGATTGCAAGTACTGAACAGGAAAGAGATGCAAGTAGGCACTCGTAATCTATGTAGAAAAAAGAGTTTCAAACGTTTGGTAAGAGGCTCACAATATGCTTAGCTCTGTTTTAGCCTTTATATGCCCAAAAAAAACAAGTGAAAGAGTCACGGTCACGGTGGCTTTCTAAAACAATAAGAAAATGATAAAATCATTAGGTTGAACTTAACTAGAATTATATAATGTAAAGAATTGTTCAAAAATATCTCTCTTATTAAAGAAAGAAGCAAACCGAAAATAATAGTCGAATTTTTGAATTTGCAAGATTTTTGAATTAAGTTTTCACATATTTCAGCATTTTTTCTTCCTTTTACCATGGTCTATATATATGTGTGTGTGTGTAAGTGTAAAATAAATAAATATATGTATGTGTATATGTATGTATAAGTGTAGAATTTACTAGAATTATCCAAGGTGAAAGTTCACTTTAGCATTCTAAAAGAATAGAATGCAAGTGAAGTCAAGCCCTGCAGGGATGTGAAATGAAAGGTGAAATAGAGAGATTCATTTAATATTTTAAAATGGAAATAACGTTAGTCTCTATCACGGCACTAAAAGCAATGAAAGTATGCCTAACCCAACTCAACACTAAGGCTTCTTTTAGAAAGCCAAAAAAAGTGAATTGCAAAATCTTGGTTGGATTAGAAGCTTACTTCAAAGAAAAATGGTTAAACTTCAAATATTTTAGAGAAAAATAGACAAACCCTACACTTGGGAAAATTTATGTGACTCTTTTTCTCATTGGTTAGAAAAATTGATACTGCTAACTAGGAGGACTCCATTTAAAATCCCTTCCATATTAGAACCGACCTTTAGTATACTAGTTTGGTCGGTAGCCTTCCCTTGTGTGTGTGTGTGTGTGTGTGTGTGTAACTTGGAGACGCAGGGAATACCAGCTGGGAGAATTTGCACTCGCCACATGTCGGGGGGGTGGGGGGGATCCCTGCCTCTTTTATTATAGTGTAGATAGATTCTTTGTGGACATGGCTTTGAAACTCTCAACTAGAATGTATGAGAAATGTGGCAAAGATAGTAGAGAAGAGGTATCATCTACACTATCTATAATGGGGGGAGGGATTTCGGCCCCCCGTCCCTGCCCTGTGTCAGGCCAAGGGCTAGAAGGCACGGCTGGCCTAGGGGGGTCAGGGACCTAGTCCAAGGGCCGGACTGAAGGTCGAATTGTATTACGTATTGAAAAGCAAAAAGAAAATAAAAAAATCTTGCAAAGTATGCACCTCGTACCTGTTTGGCTTGATTATAGTTATCCTGAGGATTTGTAGACGGAGCCTTGCTCTCGTGATGTCTTAGAAAACTCGTCGGATCACGGTTGTCGACAATGGGTGGATCATATCCTTGTCTGAGTTCATTATGGCCAGACAACTTGTTGAGAAGTCGGGCCCTAGCCAGTTGCTTGACAGCTTCTTGGAGCTGTAGTTAGCGGTTGGCCCCGTCGAATACCTGTGCCACCTTTATCAAGGCTAGCAACAGGCCGTGATGATCTCCATGAGATTCGCAAGCAATACCATGCCATGACCTTTTTCAGGCATGAGAAGAAGCCGTTCTTGTACTTTCTTTACTTTAGGAAACCTGCATAAAGGTGTCATGCCGGAATGTGGGTATTAAACCAATTGTTGCTCCTTGATACGAGTAACAGTTACAAGCCTTGCTTGTATTACGAGGGTTTATATTGCAGAAGGAGATAATTTGTGTGTGTGTGTTTTTTAAATCATGGCATCACACATAGCGATTGCGTGCTATTCCATTCAGCATGTACTTGAAAACTTTGGCAAACACAATGGAAATTGATTTCATACCTTATAATGGACTTGTATAAACATGCCATCTTGATCGTCTGGCCCGGATGTTCAAGCTGCCATGGACCTTGAACTGAGCAAAAACAATCTGTAGCCTCTGTTGTGGCACTTGCTTTGTGTCTTTTGGAAGCTCAGTAGCTTCGTATCCCGAGCTAACCGAGATCCTAAGATCTTGAGGGGTGTGTGCCCGGGTGGGCATGCACCCTTGCTTAGGGTTTCCTGGCCAAGAGTAGGCACCCGTATGTGAAAAGAGAACCTCAAACAGAGCCATGGCGGGCTGCCATTTTGCACTGCAAGGAAAACGAGAGAGATAAGATGATGCGTTGCTTCCTGTCCCTTGCCGCTACGTTGAGGGTTGCTCAGCAGGGCCATGCGACTGCATTAAGCCCTCCCACAAGTAAAACCATGGAGGTCGACGCCTCCTCCCTCCCCACCCTAAGCGGCTCTGAACACGGTCGACTTCGACCTTCGCTGTTTTTTCTTCCAAGGATCCTTTTCCACGTCTGTCTCCATGGAACTTCGGGAGAGAGAGAGAGAGAGAGAGAGAGAGAGAGAGAGAGAGAGAGAGAGAGAGAGAGAGAGAGAGAGAGAGAGAGAGAGAGAGAGAGTGAGGAAGCAATCATGCAACACCATGAAAGGTTCCCCCTTCCTCCATAGCCCCTCCCTCGCCCTGAGCTCTTATACCAGTGAAAGGCCGAGGACTGAATACTGGATCCTCCTCCCAGCCAACCTTTTATAAGAGGGCCCATGGCCCTTTGCCGTAAATGGATCCCCTGTCCACACCTTCAATCCGGCCCTTGGCCTAGGTCCCTAACCCCGCTAGGTCAGGCCGTGCCCTCTAGCCCTTGGCCTGACATTACTTCCCCCTTGGAGAAGAGTTTTCGTCTTCGAACACAAAAGTGAAAAACATCTTCTGAAGAACACTAATGTTTTTGGCAGTGGAGTCCTTGCCGGTTCCAGCTTTCTAAGTGACCAAAACACGATTCAGTAGGAGGTTCAATGAAACCAAAATGAGTATCTTGATTTTCAACATTGTTGTCCCTTTGCAACCGTCTTGTGTAATCGATCCATATTCAACATAGCATAAAAAATCCATTGAGAACTCACATGAGCATGCTAAATGAATTATCACAACTAAGAGATATCTAAACAGCACACTTCTTACTTTCCATGAAAGTAACTTGCTAACGTAACGCAACAGCTAAGTTTAAGTCCTTGACTTGTTATCGTCTCGTATCAGGAAACAACCACACCATTACTAGTGTTCAAGGTTGAGAACCTAACTTATACATGAAGAGACTATAGCTAGTCGCAAACATGCTTTAACTTATGGTAAGCAAACTCCAAGTAGAGCAATAAATGCTTACTAATTGGATTGCTTGGTGCTAATGTACGCACTTTGCATATCCTTTAGCACAAGATTACACTTTGTAATCTGCCTATCCCCTTGGATAACTGACAGTACTGAGGTGTGTTTCCCCCACGGTTTACAGACAATCGTCCCAGATGACTAGTAAACGGGGATCATAATATGGTAGAACATTGCTGAGGAATCAACAATCTCCTGAATAACCATTGTGGTTAACTTGAAAGATCCACAAGCACCCAAACCAAGCCATGACCTCTATTGGTGATTGGTAGATCAAACCATAATCTGATAGAGATATTGCACATAGAGTGCAAAATGCCGCATAGCACTAATGTGATGAATAGGCATGCCGCTCCAAATTAGCTTTTGCAAAACACTAGGGCCCCTAACACCTAGTGTGCATGCATTTAGCAAAAAACAGATCCGAACCTGTATATCCATGATCATCTTTGCCAAAACTTATGGCGAATGTGATTGTTGACAGCTGGGTCAACAACACGACATAACTCAAGTTTCGTACCAAAGTCTTATCTTTTGCGAGTTATGAAATGTTGCGGATTATGGCTATAAACGTCATTTGTAATGAGTAGTTATTCTAGTTTCAGAAGCCTGGGTGCAATGGCACTTCCAGATTGTAAATACAAAGCCATTTGACCCTTTCAACCCCATTTTTGGTTAAACCTAAGGTAGCCTTAGTATATAAGGGTACCTAGGTCATTTTGTAAAAGGACTTTAATCATAATCAAAACTTAGCGCTGCCGTCTACTGTGTGTGAGAGAGAAAGAGAGTGAGCGTGAGCTTCATCCTCTCGCTACGCCGGGCTCGCTCAACACATTGGAGATCCGACTGCACCATTGATGTAGGCTCGAGGAGAGCTACGCGACAACGCCAAGCATTCCACGCGAGACGAAGCGCACACGCCGACGCATCTACGAGCTATTTGTGGCCGTAAGTGTATCAAACGATGTCTGTTTTCTGCGTGCTAGTAGTCTATGGAATCGTGGCGACATAAGCTACGCATAGGTACTCATAAATTTTAGTTTCGGGCACTTTAAAAATTCGGCTCTGTCATCCTACGCGTTTTTCGCAGATGGGTTTAGAGTGAGGGTTTTGAGTGTAGAAGCTTAGGGACAGGTGTATCCTAGTGAGGGGATGGTGTTCCTTAAGTTTTGTATGAATCTAGCATGATTAGGTGAGTTACCTTCCGTATGTGACTAGGTGGTGTAGTTGAGAGCAGTGAGGTTCTTGATTGTGGTTTAGTTGGCCTTCCTGAGTGTTGTATGTGTAGGATGATCTCAGCCTGACAAGCTCAAGAGATTTCCTATGTGTGCCTATCGTGTCATCTGTGTCCTCGATTGACATTATGTTGATCTAGGTAGTGTTTGCATGCACTTCATGGGTGTGTGAGTCTCTCCCGTCCAACATTGGCACCGCTGCCGGGGACACAAGGACCTAAGTAGGTTTCCTACTAACACTCGTGTGATGGTTGCTTGATTTATTTTCGGCTAAAGAAAGCGTTTTTCTTAAGTGGATCCGGAAGAGGATATTCCGCGGTCAAGTGGATAGCCAGGAAGCGTGTGTCTTGCCGAGGGTATGCGACTAGATAGGTTTAGTTAGGATCTGTGGATTAGAGTAGTTGTTGGTGTTCGAGTGAATTGTGAGGTGATAAAAGCGTTTACTAGTCCGTGTGTGGCAGTGAAGCGTTTTTCTACTCATAGATGCAAAACCCCATATGATTTGTAGGAGTAGCTTTAGGTAAGTGATCCGATTCTGATCTAGAGCTATTCATCACTGAATTATTTGCTAAAGTGCTTGATTGCATTTGAAATCACGAAAAAGTGTGCTTTTGAGGGTAAAAATGCATTAAACAAGCTTTTGTAAAGAAAACCTGCAATTCTGTAGACATAGACATCCTACGCATAGGATGTCTCAAGGGGGTTCTGGAGACCAAATTTGAAAATTCTGACTGCACCAGTGGGTTCAGATGGTAGGTTTTACCCTAGAAACATATTGACTTGGGTGTTTTTCCGTATTTTTGTTGACCAAAAGCCAAAAGGCGGAGTTAGAAAACGTAAAATTTCAGAAAATGCTTAAATTGAGTGATTTTTGCATGTTTTTGCAATTGTGAAGCATACTTGCACTTGCTGAGAGCATCAGGAATCATCAGGGACACTTCAGTTTCAAAAAATCAGCAGTAGACATCCTACGCGTAGGATGTCTACAGGGTGATCTGGTGGAAATTTTGAAATTCTGAGTTGACCAATGTGTTTAGAAGGTAGGTTTTACCCTATTTTCACCTGGAAAGTGGAAATTTGACCATATCTTGACAGGATAAGGCCAGATAGACTGAAATTGCTAGACGTCCTACCCAAATTGTGCCCAAGGCATAATTTTTGAGACCAAACCATAGGGTGACTTCATAGGCATGTTCTAAATGTTGTATTGAGTGCATGTGATAAATTTCATCTCATTTGGGTCAGTGAAAGGAAGATTGAACAAACTTTAGCACTTTTGACTGAAAAAGGCAAGGATAGCTAGTTTTGGGGTCTTTGACATCCAAATTCAAATCTGAGCATACCACTAGGTTGCTGACATCAAGGGGAAGCTTTGGGTCAAGTCTGGGGTCAAACAGGCCAAAAAGACATCCTACGCGTAGGATGTCATATGTGTGATTTTGCACTCCAAACTTAATTTTGCACTCCAAACTTAATTTTGAGCATACCACTGTGATCAGCACCTTAAGGAGAGTCTGTGGTTCAAATTTGGGGCAATTCTGAGCAGTTAGACATCCTACGCGTAGGATGTCTAAGGCATGATTTAGAGGCCAAATTCAAATTGTGGACATAGTAGGGTGTTGTATAGCCTTAGGCAAGCCTCCTAGTCAAATTTGGTCCAATTTGGAGTTGATTTGACTTAGGAATTCATCAGAATAGACATCAGGATTTTGGAACAGATTCTGGATCATTTGACCAACCTATAGGTGTCAAAATCAAAAAGTAAAAATAGCTGTGAGTTTAGCACATCAAGGAGAAGCTACAATGCAAGTTTGAGCTGAAATAGAGCAAAAAGACATCCTACGTGTAGGATGTCTTCAGTTTGATTTAGGACTCCAAACCAACTTATGAGCACACCACTGTGATCAACACATCAAGGAGAAGCTGGGGTGAAAATTTCAAGTCATTCTGAGCAAAAAGACATCCTACGCGTAGGATGTCTCAAGGCCATTTTTAGGTCCAAATGAAATTCTGAGCATACCATTGTGTTGCTGGACTTAAGGGGAGTCTCTGGACCAGATTTTGTTAAATTCTGAGCAAAAAGACATCCTACGCGAAGGATGTCTCTAGACCAGTTTTAGGGTCCAGCTGTACTTTTGACCATACAGAAGTGTTCACAGTGTCACAGAGATCCCAAATCTTTTTTCAAAATTGAATTTGGACTCATTTTGACCAGTCTAAACTGCATTTCACTGTTTTGGCCATAACTTTCACAAATGGTATCAGATCGGAAAAGTTTTTATATCAAAACGTAGCCTGAGAGCGGCTCTACAGATCTTAGAGCAAAACTTGAATTGAATGTATTCAATTTAGTTCAACTTTGAAAAAAAAACATCGTTTAAGGCCTCAAAATTCATCCGGAAGTCGGGGGTGTCTGAAAGCGACAATTTGCGAGAATTGTGACGAAACGGTTGTGGTTTTGGACATAGTTTCGACTTTTCCCTAACCAAAGCACTTGAACACAGTGGACTAAGTCTACTTGAACCAAGAAAAATCTCTTAAGCCCAAAAATCATGTCTACCCTAGATTCAAACGCAGCTTACACAAGCTTGGAGATCCCGATGATAGAGGAATATCCTCCCACAATGGATCTTCCAAACTTGCAATTGATAAAGACCCATCTTGTTGAGAGAGTTTGGATGATTGGTCATGAGAGTGAAGGACTATATAGATACATTGACGATAATGAGGTCAATCTTTATAGGTGCTCAGATCCATACCTAGAAGAGATAACGGATTACAAGCTCTTATATGTCTACACATACAGAGTCGAATGTCAATGGAGATCTATAGTTGTCGACAAGTATGGACGAGAATACAGAGTTGTAGAAAGCACAAATCCACAGACCGTACTAGAAAGAGGTGGATATTTGGTCAATGAAGGACCAAAAATGCCTCCACCAAACACGAGAATTCCTATAGGAGTTCCAAGAAGAGAGCCACCAGGATTCCCTTCAAGAGCGATAACGAGAGAAGGATTAGGAGAGTCTCTGGTTAGACTTGTAGACAATCATCGAGTTAGACCATCCCAAGTCCAGAAATGGGTAAACAGAAAATACTCCGGAGATAAAGATCCGAGAGATCACGTAACGGCTTTTAGAAGAGTGATTAGAGCAAAGGAAGTTTCAGATTTTGCGACACAGTTTGCGGGATTTGGATTGACTCTAGAAGATGATGCAGCTACATGGTTCGACTCGGTGGAAAAATGGGATTTTGAGACCCTAGATGAGCTGTTTGAGGAGTTTATTGAAGAATTCTCGCCAAAAGGCGTTGCTCACAACATGGTCTCGCAAATCCATAGATTCAAACAGAAAGAGAATGAATCAGTACGCAAAGCATCATTACGGTTCAGGAGATATGTTAAGCTCTGTCCGAGAGCGAAATTACCTATGCAAGCACGACTAATGCTGATCTTTATCCAAGGAATGAGACATGCGGGCCATCAGAAGGATCTGCATATGATAAGGAGGATGACGCTAAACGAGTTGATCAAAGAAGCTCTTTATCTAGTGGATAATTGTGAGGCATACAAAGAAAAGGACTTAAAGAGTCAAGGAGATGACACATCCTCTCAGCGCAGTGTTTCACAGATAAGTGAGTCCATTGCCAAGCCAACGGCACCTATTGATCAAGAAAAGCTTATCGACGACTTGGTCAAGAGGTTGATTCCTCTTGTAAGGTCTGATTCGGGAGAGCCAAAGTGGTGTGAAATTGAGAGAAAATGGACGAACCATACGGAGGAAGAGTGCTATTATAGCATGGAAAATGCTAGGGAGAGGTATGTACAACCTGTTCCAGAAGCACCTACTCCACCTAGATACATTACGGGGAATGCGCCAGGACCAGTAGGAGTTTTAAGGCCACAGCTTGTCTTAGGACAACAACCTCCGCTGCCAGGTGCTAGAATGCCAGTAGACATGAGATACATGCCAATGATGGAAGCATCAAATAAACCAACGCCAGTACCAGCTACAATGTGGTATAGCAACCAAAGTGAGTACTACCCTTCGGAGCAACAAAATGTGAGAGAAACACATGGAGTGGTGAGGCCGGTACAACCTCCACCTCCTGGGTTTCAGTCGAAAGAAAGAAGGTATGAAATGGACGAAAGGACATTGCGATTCATTGCAAATAGCAGCTTATCTAGGTCAAAGCTTGCTTATAGCCAAGAGGAAATGCTAAAAGAATCTCCTCAACCAGAGACAGATTGTCACAAAAGTCGTGACAACCACTTGGTCAAACAATGTCCTCAGACGGAGATCATTGAAGTAAATGCCTATTGTCTTGAGTGTGGCATCACTCACTTGATCCCAGATTGCCCAAAAAAATCAAATCAAATCAAGAAAATCACGACAAATGTATCAGGGATTGTTCAGCTCCCTAGTAGCTTAGAAAATGAAAATGTTGTACCAGTTCAAGTGGTTACAAGAGCACAAGCTCAAAAGAAAGCTGATGATAATCCAGAGACAAAGAACATGGAAAGTGACACGAGTCCAAAGACAGATGATGGACCAAAGACAGACGCACCTAGTCAGAAAACCAAGAGCAAACAAAATAGTTGGAAAGCTAAAAAGACTAGGATGAAAGCACGCAGGGAACGAGAGAAAAAATCCCTAGCTGAGAAGCTTACCGAAGCTGAGGAGAAGATAAAACAACATGAGGAAAAGGAGGCACCTTCTCTTACACAGATGGTTAAACCTCTAGAAGAACCATCCACGGATGAGAAATCGAGAAGTGCTAGTTCAGGAGGATCTGTGTTGGCAGAGAAGGTTAATGAGACATTAGATGCCCTCTTGAAAGCCTATGATGCGAGGCTCAAAAACAACCAAACCCAAGAACACAGGTGGATGACATATCCCTATGTGGAACTAGAAAAGCAAAGGTTTGAAATGTGCAAGAAAATGATTCAAACAGCCCACAGCCCAAGCTTTACTAGGACCACCAGTTGCAAAACCTGAGGACGTGATGCGTGTCATGCCAACAGAAGTAATCCCACCAAACCAGGAACTAAAAGAGCCAGATTCTAGTCATGAGCACATACCAAACCTCAAAGACCCATCATTAGAACCAAGGATAGTATTGAATACCACGGATAACTCTTCTGAGGGATTTCACCAAGCTATACCTGAGAATTGTAAAGAGATAGATGGTCTTGACGAATTGTGGAAACAAGTCAGAGAGGCCAATGAAGCCGATGACCTAAGAAGACGAGTAGACAAGACTGGTGATGAACGAGGAGTGTTTCTACCACCAATAGAGGAATTCAAGACTAGATCTCAAATGAATATAGACGTGCGATCGTATTGGGGCAACAAAGGATCTGTACAATCTATGGATAGTCAACCCCATTTTCTAAGAACACTACCGTGCTACATGGGAGAGTACGAGACCAAGTCAGATGTGGTTGCAGTCCCATCACAGAGACTGTCTCCCAACAAGGCCATCGATTCAAAGGGGCTAGTAGATATTCTATCTACCCCAGTCACCTGTACAATAATGTTAGCTAAGCTGCTCAGAATAAGACCAAACATGTGGGCTAATGTGGGTAAATGTCTAGAGAAATTTGGTGTAAAAACCCCAATGACTCAAATCGAGGAAGGCATCAAAGAGCTTGAAATGCCTCAACTAAATACTAGGCCAGTGCCATTAAACAAGGTAGGAGAGTATTACGAGGGAGAAGATGGAAACACCACCCTTCCTATGGAATTCAATAATGTAAAAACCATGGCAATCCTTGACAGTGGAGCTGGTGTGGCCATTGCAACCAAAGAGGTTTGGAAAAAATGGGGAAAACCTGCCTTGATATCCACACGAATGACCCTGCAGCTTGCAGACAGACACAAGGAAAAGCCCCTAGGACTACTAGAAAAAGTACTTGTTACTTCTTGTGGCATTGAATATGAACACACTTTTGCTGTTGTTGACTTTGGCAAGAAGAACAACTATGACATCATTCTGGGAAGACCATTCATGCGACAATTGAAAATGGTCCAAGATTGGGGCTATGACCATATATACCTGAGACATATGGAAACCATAACAAAGATAAACTTGAGGGACCATAGCTATAGGGATGTGACGAGAACACCGGTTGAGGAGTTTGATTCTGCCACAGTAACAGGATCAGAACTTCCAGCTTGGTTAGGTAAGCCTAAAGAACTGTGGATGTGTGGAGCTTCACAATGTGGTAGCTTGAAACATGAGGAATGTATCCTAGAGCGGGTTATAGAGGATATGGACTATATCCCAGAACCATTTCCTGAAGAAGAGTTAGAGCCTTTTGGATGGGAACACATCTTGGCTACTCTGTACATGTGCGCCGTGGAGGATGCTCCCACAACAAAGTTTTGTGATGAAAATGGCTATGATGTCGTTCCTTATTTTGCAGTGAGTGTAATCCAGGAAAACGAAGAGATTCAGACATCAACAAGCTCTCGACATAAGGAGCAAACAAAGAAATGTGGACAATCAAAAGATGAAGAAGACGACGAGTTCTATGACTCTGTAGAACACTTTGAGCTTCAAGAAGATCAACGACCCGGGAATCAATGTCATCGCTACACGAATAAAGTGCATCAAAAGTGGATTCCAAAGTCCTCGGTGAAGACACAGCCACCACAAGCATCCTCATACATGGCTCCTAATAAGGACGCAAAGACTCAACTGGGAGGAAGACGACCAGAGCAACGAGCTAACAATGCTCTAATCAATGGGCTAGAAAAGTCCTCCAAGAAACTACCACCCATGAGCAAACAGACAGTAACTTTCCACTACCAGCCAAAAAATCAAGGGAAAGTACAAGAAGTCAACATTGCTGAGGATAGTAGCGATAGTGATGAATCTTACGACATCCCCTATCATCAACTCAGGCCATCACTATCACCAACCCCTTCATCAACAACCATGACAGGTCAAAAGAACAAGACAACAAGTCAAAGCCAAAAAGCTCGACAAATCTGGATACCAAAAAACCAGATCGGCCAAAAACAGATATGGATCAAGAAGACAAAGATCTCTAATGACAAATCACAAGATCGAACACCAAAACAAAAACAAGGAAAGCGTGCACGAACGGGTAAGAATATCACAAAGTCGCAAGCTTTCACAACTTAGGTATGGGCTCCAAAGAAGTTGATTCAAGCACAAAAAAGTCAGGAATTCATTTGGATTCCCAAACAACCATAGTATCAATTTTCAAAGCCTGAATCCCGTCACCAACCAAGCGTACAAGGGCTGAAGCAAAGACCAATGTCGACTCACACAACAAAAAGGTGGATCCCAAAGAACTCTCTTCAAACACAAACGAAGCACGGGCAAGTATGGGTTCCCAAACGAGAGCCAACAACAAAACAGCCAATAATCGCAAAGAAATGGGTCCCAAAGAAGAACAACAAAACTGCTGTCAGTGCATCGCTGCTTGAATTCTTACAATTCTTCCTACGATTACAGTACAGTTAGAAGAGAGCAAGTCGCTTCAATCAAGCAACGATACAGGAGCTTCAAATACCATTACATTGCTTAGAATAGGAAGCCTCGCCAACAAATGCCAATAAGCAAATTGCTTATACCCCCATCTTGCACAACATAAATCTTTTCCATGCATTGACTGTGTATGCATAATAGGGCTACAATACAAGGCCTGCATAGGCACAACTTTTAATTGCCCAAGCACAACGCATACCCTTTGCGATACCCTATCGTAAAGGATGACTCCAAATAGGAAGGGGGGAGGCATTCTGAATGCGGACCTAACATTATGACTATTAGAGGGCAATGTTTTGTGAGATGCATTGAATTTTTGCGTTTTATTGTGATAATTTTTTGACAAAATTTAGAGTATATGCCCTCATAATAGTGTTACAGAGGAGTATGGGGACAAAATCCATATATGAGCCCCTAGGGACATGTGTATAGTGTACATAGCATTTAGATTTCTATTTGAATGATTTTTCTTTTGTTGAGTTGTTTTAAGATTTTCTTTGTTTATTATTAAGAAAAAAATAAAAAAATCCATAATCCACATGAAGAAAAGACTGACGAGAGGCCTGAGCACTACAAAGAGAAGAAGGTACAGGAAAACAATGGAACTTCACGAAGTATGTCTCAGCAGCCACTACAACAGCCGAAGAACTTGTCACAAAGCAGTGTCAACATGCAACCGATAAGTCATACAAGTCAGAGTCGAGTAGCTAAGCCACAAAATGAGTGAGGTGTTAGTCCCAAAGCTTCAAGTAATATTCTTTGTGGTCTAAGCGTCTTAGCTATTCTAGGTACTTCTCAAGATGGAAGAGTTGAGCATATTTACGTTGTGTCGCTCATGCTGGTATAGGTGAGCAAAAGAGTCGAAGTCTAAGTACTTAAGTCTGGTGAAGTGAAGGAGAAGGTCCAAAAGACACTCACGTACTGAGCACAGTGAGATACGAGTGGAGAAACTTCTACATCGAAAACCCTTCTTGGAACGGTGGAAGCTATTGAGACATCTTTTGATGTCACATGTGCTACATTTATTCCTCGAAACACCCATCATCTCCTTCTTTCACATTGCATGCTTTTGTTGACAAATTTCTCATATGCATATAGAGTGTCCCATAATTGGCAGGCACTCTTTCCGTGTTTCACCCAAGCACTCACCTTTCATGAACATGTACTTCACGTTCAACTGCTCAACTCCAATAAGAGCGTATACCAAAGGCATTTTTTTCCCACCGGGTTTTTTCCCTTTGGTTATCCAGGTTCTAGACCCTAATCTAAAGACACCTATCACCATCCTCTTGTACATATTCCTTCTACATCAACAATAAGTAAATGCTACTCAAATCAATTGACAAATGAATTGAAGCACCAATTTCAGATCATAGCATACTTCTCCTCAATGGCGAGTCGAAGAATGGCCTACAATGACAAAGCTGTAGACAACACTAACAACATGATTTCACAGGAACAAAGAAGTTACCAATGAAGAAGAGCAGACATAAAAGTAATCAGAGGACCTCAAAAGATGAGTGGTTACGATGATAGACGCCCGCTCTAATGGATCATAGTTCTTGTTGTGGTTCGACAAAGTTACAAGTAGTGCAACAGATGAAGCCAAAACGAAAGCAAAGACCACATCGCCATCGACAATCAGGTCATGTCGGGGACGACATGAACGTGGAAGGGGGGAATGTTGACCGCTGGGTCAACAACACGACATAACTCAAGTTTCGTACCAAAGTCTTATCTTTTGCGAGTTATGAAATGTTGCGGATTATGGCTATAAACGTCATTTGTAATGAGTAGTTATTCTAGTTTCAGAAGCCTGGGTGCAATGGCACTTCCAGATTGTAAATACAAAGCCATTTGACCCTTTCAACCCCATTTTTGGTTAAACCTAAGGTAGCCTTAGTATATAAGGGTACCTAGGTCATTTTGTAAAAGGACTTTAATCATAATCAAAACTTAGCGCTGCCGTCTACTGTGTGTGAGAGAGAAAGAGAGTGAGCGTGAGCTTCATCCTCTCGCTACGCCGGGCTCGCTCAACACATTGGAGATCCGACTGCACCATTGATGTAGGCTCGAGGAGAGCTACGCGACAACGCCAAGCATTCCACGCGAGACGAAGCGCACACGCCGACGCATCTACGAGCTATTTGTGGCCGTAAGTGTATCAAACGATGTCTGTTTTCTGCGTGCTAGTAGTCTATGGAATCGTGGCGACATAAGCTACGCATAGGTACTCATAAATTTTAGTTTCGGGCACTTTAAAAATTCGGCTCTGTCATCCTACGCGTTTTTCGCAGATGGGTTTAGAGTGAGGGTTTTGAGTGTAGAAGCTTAGGGACAGGTGTATCCTAGTGAGGGGATGGTGTTCCTTAAGTTTTGTATGAATCTAGCATGATTAGGTGAGTTACCTTCCGTATGTGACTAGGTGGTGTAGTTGAGAGCAGTGAGGTTCTTGATTGTGGTTTAGTTGGCCTTCCTGAGTGTTGTATGTGTAGGATGATCTCAGCCTGACAAGCTCAAGAGATTTCCTATGTGTGCCTATCGTGTCATCTGTGTCCTCGATTGACATTATGTTGAT